>NC_141601.1:5378401-5978401 GCF_047967505.1 Dipteris shenzhenensis | reverse complement strand
CACTCACCTCAGTCCTCTCTTAGCCTTTCGATCCATTAGGGGCATAAACTGATGCAATATGAAAGTAAAGACATCGCACATGAATTTTAACTATTGGAATTCAATGATGGCCATCTTTGATCTCTCTATCTAGGCATACATGGGTTTAGCAACAATAACACCTAGTCTCCTTGACCCCCTCTTGTTCTAGTAGAAACAAACTATTCTTAGGGAAAATAATACCCCTCTAATACTACAGTAGAAAATGCTTCCATTGTCTAATGTATTCTTCTACAAATAAGAAACTCCAACTTCGAGAGCTCAAATCACTCCAGTGGAAGCCTCTTGCTTGATCTTAGAGAACAAACCTCTCCAGTATGAAAGTATTTGTAGAACACGCTCTATCTTGAGCCTTTCCCCTTAGTTTGATGAAATTTCCACTATTTGAACTCCTCAAGTGCATCATCAAAAGGAGTATGGAAGTGATTCTCTTCATACCAGAATGAGCAAGTCCTAAGTTCCCCATTATTCCTTTCTTGCATGTAATTGAGGTATGGCATCCTTAAAATTTTGAAAAATCCCATGCACGCTATGTCAAAAAATTATCATTATCATTATTATTTCTTACATGCCTTTTCATCCTCACATGTCATGCCCATTCCACATATCATGCCGTTTCTCACATGTCATGCCGGTTCCATTTGAAGTGATGGAACGGCTAGAGAGGAGCAAGTTGGTTGGGTGTAGATGTAACATTGTGATAGAGGGAAGGTACCATGTAGTTAGAGAGGAGAGGTACTGAGGCTATAATACACTTATACATTCAACATTGCTTAGATTCGAGTATGATCATGATTTGAGCTTACTAGAGATATTTCATAGTCTAACAATTGGTGTAGGTGGATGAGCTCATTTTGTAATACATTGTGTTGGGTTCTAAAAGGACATATGTAGTATGCTCTCATGTTTGATATGAACAATTAAATGTTTTATGATATATGTGTACTAACATTTGTTCTTTTGATTAATAATAAATTCAAACTTGCTTTTTCATCATATGATTTCCAAGTCTTCAAATATTAACACAAATAAAGCCTCTTCTAATATAGCAAAAATGTTATTATTAAGAAAATGAAGATGAAGTAAAGAACATGTTAAGGGTAGAAATCTCTTGACAGTTCGTAATATCATTGGTATTCATTCATCACAAAAATAACAAATTTTTAAAAATGGCCATAACACTAAAGGATATATGAGAAGGGGATGCCAACAAGAAGAAGTTTTTAATAGTATAATCTAGAAAAGTTAGCAATATCATTAGCATGTTACAAGGGGTTGCCCAAAAGATGAAAATTTAATATGTAGAAAGTGGACATTCCTTGAAAACATCTGCATCTACAATGAAGCATAGATTTGGCACCAATAGAGGACGAGCCTAGCGAGGGTCCTTCAGAAGCACATCAATGTGAAAAAGCATCGTACCCAAAAATAATGAACTCTTTAACAATGTATGCTTTCCTTGGATGAGAGGTTCTCTCTTAGGTCTCCATCTACAAAGACTATGAAGAGAAGTTCATGTGGCCAAGCCAAGGTAAAGACTCATTTTAAAAAACAATTTTCACACATTTCAAGTGTATATGTACATTTTAAAGTTTTACACCAAACTTTGTATTGGTTTTTCTTGAGAGCCATTGATCCTATTTGAGCTCACAAATATATGAGCGTCCTTGGGCTCATCAAGTTTGTCAATTGAGCATGTAATTTACAACCCTACTAACATAGCCTCTTGAGCAAAAAGGGCAACGTAAATTCGTGAATCCTTTTCATTTGGCACGACTAATATTTCCAATCATAACATATTTCTAAGCTTTCAGTTCTCTCAACTAGCGGGCCATTGACGAAGCTTTCTAAGTTCCAAGTTCCAACAATTCAATGGCTCGGCGATATTAAGTTCAGTGCGACAATTGAATGGGCTAACGGAATTTCAAGCATCGAATTTTGCGTCACAAGGAGAGGACTTGCGATCAAAATGCCAAAAGGCCAGTAATGAAGCGTGGCTGACCTCTGTGCTAGCAAACCGTCAACAAGACTACAAGTTCAACTTCCCAGGTCCCTCCGATATTACGTACGTGACAAGACATCCCATCTTATTGAACAAGAAAGGTGCATTCAAGCCCTGTTCAGCATTCCAATCATCAATGCAGACTCTACCCATCAACAACAAGATAGCCATTGGCACATTCCATCTCGAGTCTCTCCATACTTTTTCTTATTGGTAACTTGGGAAGTTGGGATTTTACTTTGCAGGTGAGATTTTCGACTTCCAAAAGTAATCTACTGGTGGGCAGGTTCATTATATGGTAAAAGAGGAGCTACGTCGTACGGATTAGATACGACCTGAATCCTCATCGAAGTTCCGTAGATATTCAAAACTCCAAAAGCAGTCGTAAACGGGATCAAAAGCAAATGTAAAACAACCCTTTGCTCTTTCAATTTTAAAAAAAAAACAACCCTTTGCTCAATCACTATTACGACTCGTGTCACAATTTCCAGCGAGTCATTAGCAAATCTGTAGAGAAAAATAGCATGTTGTGACGAGCCGTGGAGCAATTTTTCATCTTGAACGCTATTCCAATCACATTCACAAGTACAACGCCCAGAGTTGCAAAATTGGTTAGCAAAACCTCGTGAAACTTGAGATCCATGATACACACCAATTGATATTGCCACATTTAATCAAGCTGTACAAAAAGCATAGAGGCTTAACCGATTACACACTAAAGAGTAAGATACGTCGTTGAGACGTTGTGCAGATCTGTCCTCTATCCCCGTGTATTTATTATGGACTGTAAAGAATAATGTTATCGCAGTATTAAACGACAATTAGCTCGTTACTTGAGCATTATACTTGTCCAACGAATACTGAGGACCTCCTAAGGGACGAGTGGCAACATCAGGTGGAGCGGGGTTCAGACTGTTTCTGGTAACTATCCGGCTCCAGGTAAACCAGGGCAAAACATCGCCGTCTTTGCAATGCATTCTTCCACTCCACAGCAAAACTATCGTTCAGACGTTTTGAACAAGGAACGCAGCCTCGTGAGAAGCCATTTCCGACATAGACAAGTGCCACGATCGCTTGGGCCTACTTCTCTAAAACGGAATGGCTTCAGCACCCTCATGCTCCACTGGAGTATCCACTATCTGCTTGAGCATGTTACTCCAGTATTCTGGAGAATCCTCAGTCAGCAAAGCGCTGAATGTGTTCGGCCGCGCTGTCCCGCAAGATACCTCTCGATGTAGCTTCGAGAATTCAACAAACTCAGGCGATACCTCACCACAACCGACAGATGAGCTCTTGTTGCTAGAAATGTCCTCAGAAACCATCTCTAGCTCGCCAAGCAGACCACTAGAAGTCGTGGCAGAAGCTAAGGCCGGAATACTCTCCGAATCCGTTTTGCAGATATCCATGCTAAAATCGTCGGTCGACGACTGCGACCACATCGAAGAGGTTGCACACGACCTCGTCATGGTTGCATCGACCCTTGCTGCGGGGAAACCCAAATCCTGCAAAGAAGGCCAATTCGGGATAGTATCTCCGTCTAAACTGTCGGAAACTCCCGCTTGGAAAATATCATCCACATGACTAACTTTGGCGAATTGAGGGGGTTTCCCAATGTCAAGTAACGGGAAAGGTTCACTTTTGGGAGCCACCATCTCCTTTGAGACAGGATTATCCATCCAAGAGAGCTTTCGGACAAAATAAGAATCGTTTACGGAGCCCGGATGCGCTGCATTCTGAAGATGTGCTTCGAGAGAGCACAAGGTGGACGTCGGAGAACCATGGTCCATTTTACTTGTTTGAGGAGAGCTGCAGCAACTCGAATCTTGCCCGTCAGCAACGGTAGTGCAAGTCCATGAATCGGGCCACATCAGTCCTGCTTGCCCTTGCAACGATTTCTCCCAGTTTTGGAGAGTATTCATCAGCTCCATAGCGCTGAACGCCTTGGAGGGCAGCGAGCTCAGAGGGCTACGATCCGATTGCGAAGAAAGATCGGGAGCTTGCGAATTCCATGACCTTACGGCGGAGGACGAGACGTGAGGGGAGATCATGGCCGTACTGGCCCACAATCCTTTGGCTCTCATGTTTGATTCTCTAGCGAGCCGGGCTTCTGCTTCGAGTCTCGCACTCTCCCACTGAGCCATGTGACTAAGAGCAGAGTTCCCGCTCGTAGTATTTGTTTCTAGGAGACTACTGGTGTTTTCCGGCTTAGGCTTGTGCGTCGCCGGGTCAATGCCCATCTTGAGCAACCGCTTCTTCAAGTGCGTATTCCAGTAGTTTTTTATCTCGTTATCGGTCCTCTTAGGCAAGTGGGAGGCAATGGCGGACCATCTGTCAGGAAGAAGCAGCAGAAGTGAGCATCGTGAAAACACGAGAGTTTCGAAGGATGAACAGTACAGGGCGATTTCTGCGAGACAAGAGGAGAGAACCTTCCCCCATCCTCCTGCGAAAGTAAGGCGACCAAGGATAGCTCACCGATTCCCGAGGAGGGCGTGAAGCTGGATGATGGTCTGCTCCTCGCTTTGAGAGAATTCCCCTCGTTTGATGTCGGGTCTCAGATAGTTGGTCCAGCGCAAGCGGCAGCTTTTTCCACAACGGAGGAGGCCTGGGGAAGGAAGATCGAGTGAGGCGATCAGTACAGAAAGGGAGCTAGCAGAGTGGGGCTGCATCGCAAACCCAGAGCCGGAATCATCACTAGGTTCCAGACACAGAAGTCGAGAGAAGCAGGAGGCTTACCAGCTTTCTTAGGGAGGGCGCGCCAGCTGCCGTGGCCATGTTCAGTGATGAAGCCGATGAGCTTATTATCCTCTTCGGGGGTCCAGGGGCCTTTCTTGAGCCCAACTTTCTCACAGCAGGGGGCGCGGCCCATGGCGGAGGGGGGAGGAGAAGGGAGGGCGGAGGAAAGAAGCGAGGAAGGGAGGGAGGAGGAGGAGGAGGCTAAAGCATGGAAGGCGAGGAAGTGGCTGTGGCGGAGGAGAAGCTCAAGCGGAAGCTTGATAATGATGAAGAAAGAAGAAGAAGAAGAAGAAGAGACAGAGACAGTAAGTAAAGAGTGATAGTGTGCGGCCACGTAAATAAGCAGGAAGGTTCGTTGGTCAACGCTACCCGACACGTTACTTGCTATTGCCGGTCTTCCAGTCAACCCCGCCATACCACGTCACAAACATCCGTCAACTCCATCAACACCCCCAACGTCTACCCAGCCTTTTTCCTTTTTAATTTTCATTGTTTTGAAGAACATAATAAATATCCATCCACGCGGTTTTATTAATCCGTCAACGCGTTTTCGGCAGTTTTTAATTATTTTCGGTATTCTTTTACCCAGCTTTTTCACGCCGCCCAGTGTACCCGTAAACGCCGGTCATCACCGCCGCCTGTACGACCGGATTGATCGCCGGCAGCTTGGCGTCGCCGGTAAACCGCCTCCTCCGGTAACGCCCTGCCCTTTTTTGGTTAGCGCCATTAACTCCCCGCATCCCGTCCACCACATGTCGCCGCCTCCACCTTTAAACTATCGCGATTCGCCATGCCCAGAACTGCCGCCGAAATAGCCGGCCACGATTAAGCTGGCATAATCCCATCAATCACCCGCCGCTGCTTACTTTAGCTCCCATTCGACCTCCTCAACCCTACGAAATATCCCCAAAGTGAGAAGCTCCAAACCTAACTACAAGTAGGGCTCACTGTGTGAGAATAGGAAAATGAGAAATTGCTGAAACTTTGAAGGCCGCGCACCAAGCATTGAAGTAGAGGCTAGAAGGGAGGAAGGAAGCTTCTTAAAGGAAGGAGCTCCTACTTGTACACTTGACAATGGCCAAAGTCACAATTTAAATGGAGCTCCTACAAGCGTTGGGAAGATCTCTTTTGCTCATGAAAAATCCTAGCATGTGTACATCTTGCCCAAAAAATATTCAAAGCTCCACTAGCATCTAGTGCCATCAAGCCAAATACCATGTCCCTCCATAAAGCACATCTCAACCCCTCCAAAACATCTTTAACAGAGGTCCATCCTCCCCCTTGTTCATTACATGGTGCATGGTAGGCATCTTGCTCTAGCAAAGGATGAACAACATGCTTTTTTAGATCAGAGAGCAGAGTATGCCTTTGTCCCTTTGGATTTAGATGAGAGGAAGAGTTAATAAACGCTTCTTCTCTACTCTCGAGCTGAGATATGGTAATGAAAGTGTTTCTCAGCTTATTGACTATGACGGAGTTTTGTAGTAGATAGGTCCTCTAATGAAGGGGGAGAAGGGACCAATTTAGAGGACCTTTAGAGGCCTCGTAGGTGGAAATTTGGAGGGACTGTTGGAGATATCACAGTCAAAGAGTGTGTTGGTGTGAAGTGTAAGTGTGTAGTACTAGGTGATCTAGTACTAGTCTATGTGTGTGAGTGCCACGTGTCATCATGGGACTTATCCCATATGCATTTGGTATTCCAATGCCCCCTTGGTATAGCCTTCTCACTTTATGGATACACCAAAGCATTACTCATGAGAGAGAGAGAGAGAGAGAGGGGACGGAATCCAATCAGAAAGTCCCACCCAAAGCTGATCCAATATCATCAATGAGAAATGTACAAAATTTGTCCAACTATCCTCACATGGACTTGGTATGTGCCCATAAAGTGTGTGTGTAGTCATGACTCACACTTATATTTAAACCAATCAAGAAGCTTGGGGGTTCTAGTTGACTTTCAATTGATAATTATGTAGGGGATATCAAAAGTATTGCATAAATCATGGCGTCTTCCATATTTTCAAAGGCAGCACTACATGTGGTCCTTGGGAAAGAGAAGGGATGGGGGATTAGGGGGCATGAGACCATGTCCACACCACACTACTATCACATGGGCTCATGCAACAAGATTTCAACTTTACCAAGTCTCATAGAGTAATTGATGCAACCATAAATCAAAAGTAATCAACCTTTATAACACCATTGTCCACCTTTATTGGTGATATGAGAGTTCTAGACCAATCACTTCATTAGAAATTTCTTACATGCAATTCAATACAATTTTGGGTTGATTCTCTTACATCAGCTTTAAAGCAAAATATCAAAAGGTAAACCACCTTGATTCGATCATTTCATATGACCTTTCATCTCCTCCTCTTCTAGAAAAGCAATTCATCAAATTATATAATTTTTACTTGTAACACTTTTAAAGAGAATGGACAGCTTCATTTTGATCACTTCATATGGACTTTCATATCTTATTCATCTAATCGAAGAAAATTATACTTTGTTATCTTCTTAATGCCATCATCAACTTGGACAATTTGACACTTGGCCTTGACATGAACTCCAACATTCTTATTCAATCGGTAGTTAGATTTAGCTTATAAATATGAAAAAGGTTCCAACCATTGCATGGTTGTATTCATTCCTCTTAAAATAAAACTATGCAAATGTGAACTTGTTGGATGAATTCACCCTTGTGCAGTTCAATTGAAACAATAGACGTGATGCATGTGTATTTATAATGAGCATATTCGATTAAGCCTAGCCCCAATTGATGATCGTATTAGATTAGGCCTAGCCAAAATCGCCATGTCATATGTTGAAACATAGAGCTTGCAAGTTGCATTTTATGTGCATATATTCCTTGGAGGACTATATTGAGCTCATGGGGACCTCACCCTAATTGTACTTGTATATATATTATTTTGTCAACCTAATTGTACAGAAAGTATGTGCTCAGTAAGTACTTTTATGATTTTGTCAACCTAATTCAGTAGTGTACAGTGAGTATGCACTCATTTTCTTACACACTAATTCTCACATGTGCTCATGTTCTTTCACACTAACTCTCACATGTGCTCATGTTCTCTCACATCACAATTGTGCACACATTCTCTTCTACACTCTCCCTACTACCTCAACATGGTATTAAAGCCCATGGCTCTGTAGGTTTCTATCCCTTAGGAGCGTCTATAACTTGTCCTCTAGAGCAGTTTTGATCTCCATTTTGGTTTAGAAAGCTATGGATTTGAAGCTTTCTAACTCAGGTTATACCTTTCAAAGTTGGCCACTTTTCGACGTGCTTTAGTTTCATTTAAGCCAGTGAGGAGACATCTCATTTTTCAACCAATCAGTGGCAACTTCCTTTTGGTGGAAAAGCTCCACATTTAGATTCCTTGCCCAAGGTCCCCCCAAGGTATTGTTCTTGTCTTAGTATTCCTCAAAGCATGTTCCTCAAGTTTTTTACTTACAAAAGTTACATGGCCTAGACTATTATTGGTCCTTCCTCAAAGCATTTTAAGGTTTGAGAGTTTGGGGCTTCATATGGATAGATTACATTAGTTTAAATATAGCATCGAGTCCCCTTATGAAAAGCTCATCTACAGTGAGGTTAATCAGGTTATTTAGGCGGACCTTTTATAGCTACAAACATTCAAGGCTTGGTTTGCCCCCCGTGAGCTTCTTATCAAGGTCAACTTCTATAGTCGACTCTCTCAACCTACCAAGTTGTGCATGGATCCACCTCCCCCATTCTTTGAGGATATCAATTGTGTAGCTCCATGTCTCATTCCGCTGACTATGCATTGAGAGTGGGGTGTTCGAGGGCATATCCAGAGAGGGTCACATCTACACTACATGTGGTTGACAAAAGATTGAGTTGGAGAAGCATTTGACTTTCAGATGCCATGTGAACTACGAGATTAGAGGTTGTTGTTACCATCGTCTGGTTTTGGACTCTCTCGAGTCTCCTATCATACCCGAATGATCAGAGATGCTTGGTTACCTTAATTCATGAGGCAATATGACATCAATACCATTTGCTTAGTGCACAGAACTAGATCATGCTGCGGCGAGAGGTGAGAGGCACGAAAGACTCACTAGAGGGTCAATGCACGTATTAGGCTTAAGGATATTCCCTCCATGTTCAATAGATGGGAGTCGTGATCGACATGTGTGATAGTGACACTTGTTTGACATAGAGCCATAGCTAGGAGACCACAACAAACCACACAGACCGATCATTGCTAGTACTCTATCACAAGTTTTATTCCACCATAGCCTTGTACATTATCATCTCCCACGGGCTTGAACCCTCCTTCATATCTAGAGGGTCAGTTCATGTCCATGCCACACCAAAGCTTCCATCCTCTCCATGGGCTCAGACATTTACTATATGCACGTTTCTATGTTTATGTTGCATTTGTCTTGGGTGTAGATGCCTACTTAGAGGCTCCACCCATTTAGCTTATTCAGCTCATGGTATCCGTTTTTTTGCAACCTCATAGACCCTTTGGTATTTCGAAGGCTTTCAATAAGCTTTCTTTCTTTCTTTCTTTCTCACGTCAACCTTAATGATTCCCTTGACGCACCTAAATATACTTGTGAGATTATGTGTGGAGCTTTATCATTTTGGAATATTTCTTCTTCTCTAATGGGGTTTCCTTCATCTTTGTCTTTTTATCACCTTCCTTAACTGGCTCCATCTCACCCAACATGTCGGGTAGCTCTTTTTTAACATACATCTTGCCAATATAAATCCATCTTTAAAAAATGTCTTTAGGCCATGTTATCATATTGATATCATGCTAGAAGGAATCTTTGTGGATTGTCCACATAATAATCTCAATAATATCCTACAAGGACATTAGAGGTCTACATAACCACAAAAGAATCCAAATTGGTCGATTGGATAGGTCTACTACAAGAAAGCTAGTCCACTAGCTCTATTGCTAGAATAGTTGCCCAGGAGGTAGGGCATAAAGGTACCTCCATGGGCATCATAGTTACATGGTTGTAATTATTTTATGGACCTTGATGGTAAAGTATTCTTGCGATGCACCTCTTCTAATCAACCACACAATTTTTATGATATCATGAGTGTTCATACAATTCCATGGGTGTTAGTGTACACTCTTCAACTTTAATTTAAATATCCCTTTTTTACATAGAATTTTATTCTCATCCTTCACAAACTTGAATGTTTGTTTTCTACATTTTAATTTTAAAGTTACTTTCTAAGTATAAATAAGTAAAAGAAGTGTAAAATCTTCTATTAAAATACCTTTTCTCATGATTGCACATTCTATGTTACGTATTAAGTTACATGAAGACCCATGAGTGGCCTATTGCTTGGTTGTTATGATGCTCACAGGCAAGTACAGGACCTCTACACATGATCACATGGTCCCTATAATCTAAATTCTAAAAAAGAGTGATTGTATTCACTATCAAGGTGAAAAACATCATTGTGTTGGATTGACCGAATGCTTGCATGAGATCCACCAAAGCAATGGACATCATTGTTGACTATAGGAAGCAAAACATATGGAGCAAAAATCATGAATCTAGAAATCCTGGAATGATTGAGTAGCAGTTGAAGCTATTGATTATTGAATGCTCACCATTTGCATTGCTCATGACTTTGAGCTATGTGCAAGTTGTTATGTGCTTTCTACGTCTACATGTGTACCAGTCACCCTTACTCTACTAAACTCATAGATGAAGATAGGACTTGCCATGGTAACCTACCTTAGCTTGAGGTATAAGAGCCATATTCCTTGACTTGGTGGAAGTATGTGACATCTAGAATGCTGCACCAAGCTCTAATAGAGAGGCCCCAAACTTATCCAAAACTATCTGATGTAGGGCCGACAACATACTACAAATCATCCGGATAGCAAGAAAACATAGATCCTCTCCACTTGAGCCCAATTTGCATGTGATAGGAAATGCCACCAAGGACTTCCATATATGCCCACTGGGCAAACCAAGGATTCAAAGAGAGGAGATTTGGGCCAAGGATCCTCAAAATGATAGTGAAAACACTATCACTTGAATCTAGCAAGTTGGGCATATCCCTTGCTCAATTAGGCATGCATCCCTGGTCACATCATGAAAATTGGGCCAGAGAACATGACCCCTAAGTATGTATAGGATGCAATGACTGCCACTAATAATCCATCTAGCATGAGCTACTCTCTATGCATAACATCTCAAAATGTGCTAAAGATCATAATCTTGGTTTTACCAGGTTGACCTTCAAGCCATGTGTCTCGCAGAAGGTATGAAGTGCATCCAAGTGTCGTTAGATGCCCTCTATTGAAGACGAGAGTAAGACCACATAGTTTGCATATAAGAGGATCTAAATCATGGAGTTGGCAAGAGAGTAACATACCCCCCCTAGTGTCCCAATGAAAGTCTTAAGCTCACATATGTAAAGGCCAAATAGGGTTGGTGATAATGGAGAACGCTATTTAATCCTAGTGGTAGGCATGATCTCCTCTTTTGACTCTATACCCATATGAACCCTACCTGGGATAGTTTCATATGGTGCCATCCATGACTACCCAGATGATCTCTTGATTGTATCCTAGATACTACAAGCATCTAATGAAGTGAGCTCTCAACATTGTGTCAAAATCTTTAAAGAAATCCACAAAGCAACAGTAAACCCTCTATCGCCATGCTCTGGCCCATGGAATTTTGTAACATGTTCACATTTGCATTAACTCATCATTCAGGAATGTCATGTTTGGTCCAAAAATGCAGAAAAATCATGTGATCACATTGGTGGCAACCTTAAAAATTCATCTGTGAACTGAATAAATTTACTAACAATAATACGCATTATCCTAGTGGTAGTATCCATGATATCGAAATTACAAGTCCACATACCAATGGGGCTTTAATATTGATGATGATACATGTTATGACCACAGGCATAAATAGTAATAACAACAATATTGGGACATCGATCAGCAGTATTATAAACTGGCTACAAGAGCTACGAGTGTTGTTTGATCTGCAAGATTGTAGTCCGTAACTCTTGCGCCGTGTGCTAGGGTAAGGTGGACCACAATTGAGCTATGAGAGTGTGTGTTCATTGTGGTTGCTAAATTGATCAACTACTTTGATAGTGTCTTGAGGTAAGTGCCAACCAACTATAAGCCAATTAATGCAAAGGGGACTATGTGAGATATCAAGATTTTCAAGGTGTTATTTTTGCCCAGCTTTTTATATTGGTAGCCTAATGCAACTTGCCTTTATATTCATGTGATATACCCAATGAATTTAGAGAAATTTTGTTGATACATGTCTATGCTTTTGGAATTTTGTTTAAAAAGTATAGCCTTTAAGTTTGGAGAGGAGCAATAGATGTAGAAGCACAAGAGAATGAGCTTCAAGTTGGAGGCAAGGTAATATAAATCAAATTAAAAACGCAAGGGCCTCACTCATTTGATGTTGTGCACAATGTGGTTGGAGTTGTTAATGCTAATGCAAGTCAAAATGAAGCTCCACAACTACAAGTGGCTACAACACCCTCCCCAAATAATGGTCATGAGAATTCCAATCAAGCTATAGCTAGAGCCTTTATTGAGGCTTCTTGAGGAGCACAAAGCAGAGTAGGAAATAGTAGGAGTGAAAAACATAAGTTCATCTACTCAAATGGGAGTTCACAATAAATCGATGCTACTATGTTTAATGGAGATGCAAGTTATAAGGAGTCCTTTGCATAAGAATCACCTACTTGGCTCCACTAACAAATCTATTGGACTTGGCCATGGTGGTGGGGCAAGTGTAGCTACTCGACAAGAAAGTCGAATAGAAAAATGCAAAAAAGAACAATAGTTCCAACATTGCATTTGCCACCATTCTAATAGAAGCTCGAACTCCAACCGTACAAGTACTCAGGCCCGTTTTAGTAGTGTTGATGTAAGCATGCCTCAATTGATGAATCAAGAAACACCGACATCTACACCACGTAGAACCAAAGTCAATAGTGGGAGTTTGAAATTAGACCATGAGGCAACCATCAATTGTAGAGAGTATTTGGACCCAAGAATTAGAGATCTCTCAATACATCCTTGGTCAATCAACTTTGCATTGTAGGGTTGATAATGTTGACGTACAAGATGCATGGAATTGCATCATACAATACATTGCAAGTTTCAAACCTCCTAATTACAATGCCTTGTGGACAACTATACTAGACAAAACATATGCGGAGTAGAAAGATCATATCAACCATGGTATATTTTAGATCTTGCATAACACAGGATGGAAAATTATCTTAGATGGATCGACAAATAAAAAAAGATGCCGATTATTGAATGTGATGATTGTATCACCACCGAGAGGGGAGGAATATTATGAGTTCATAGATTCAAAAAATGAAAGAGTCTAGGGTTTACATAGCAAGTATTTTGGCAGAAACCATAAGGGACATAGGCCCAAACAAACTTGTGCAAATTATCATGGGCTGTGTTAGTAGACTACTATAAAGAGAGTTTCTCTGATTGTATGCATCATCATGCTACACTCACACCTTGAATTTGGAGTTATCAAAGAATCGTACAAGCATGTACCATGGTTCAAGGAGATTATATGTGATGCGCATGAAACTGTGAAATTTATTCGATTGCATCAACATCTCGAGACAATATTAAGTCTACTAGATGGTTGCAACTTTCCATATGAACAAGATTTTGCATGCGTCATTACAGATTTCATTTATTGATAAAAAATAAAACTTTTTTGAGTGAGACCATCCATTGTGAGATTTTCCAAAGATGGCTGTCTAAGCTAGAGAATAGACCAGCTAGATAAGAATGCAATGATATGAAAGTTAAGATATCATCACCATGATTATGGTGAGGATTCCATGAGGACAATATTGACTATCCTAGTTGCATTGAGAGCTCAAAACTCAAAGGCCCCTACTAGGAAATCCTGGATGCACTTTTGGAGCATAGATTAAGCAATCACTGCTAGAAATCCATCGATGCATCCAAACAACAAAATGTCAAAAAGACCCTTCAATGTAGAGACGGAGCTATGCATAGAGTTTCTTTAGAATTGATGGGAGAAAGCTCATAGTCCACTATACAGTGTTGGTATCTTCTGCATGTGAAGTGGTGGGACATGAGATCCGAAGAGGTTCCTAATGTCATGAATGATTCCATAAGATAGCTTCAGCATCTTATCCATAGGATCTCACATTTACCAGGTGTTTATCCATACAAGAAAAACTTATTTGCATCTACGAATGTACAAGTGCTAATCGAGTGTACACCCGGATGTGGAAATGGTGCTCATCATGAACTCCTACATCCACTTTTCATGAAGTGCCATAAATGCCCCAACTCAAGTGTTTAAAAGAATTAGAGTCACTACAATTACATCCATAGCACTTTGAGCAATAGATTCGTAGAAGTTCAAGATAAGAACCTTGTATGTATTTGTTTAAATCATTAAATGTTTGCTACCATGAGAGATGCAGAATATGAGCAGTAAGCTCCAAAATGGAGATACGATGTCATTGGGAGGAACTGCCATTGTAGTCCAAACAATTGAGGAGGAACTCGAGGAAGAAGGCGATACTAGTAGTGAGGATGATGAGAAAGAGGAGCATGAAAATGACCTTATTGGTCTTCCAAAACACAATGATGATAAGCAAGATGAGGACGATGATAATGAATATGATCCTTATAGCCTTGATGATTAAATTTTATGACAATAGAGTAAATTTTTGAACTCTTCAAGTGTTAACAAATGAAATAGATTCACTAAAGGGATTTAGTTTAGGGTTGTTCTACAATGCATGGTTCAAGTGATGGATTCAGTGGTGGTAAGAAGCATAGTCTTTCTCACCACTATGAGAAGTGAGGGATTCAATGGTAAGAAGTGATGGATTCAGTGGTAAGAAGCATAGTCTTTCTCACCACTATGTTGTTAGAGATCTAGTGGTGAAATAGAATCTTCTTCTTGCAAGGTGTAATGTAGAATCCGATACATGCATCAAAAACTGCCTGCTATTCAACTACGGATTCTCCTCAAAACGTGCTTTGTTTTCATTATGAAGCCTCGACAATTTCAATTACACCATCTCTCCTACTCTCACCAATGTATCTAAGAACATCTCTTGTGTTATTGCAACATGCGTGTTTACACGTTTGTCGTATGAGGAGAAATTTACTGGGAGTCCTTTCACAAAGGTCCAAAATAACATCTTTGTAAAGATAGAGATATATCCTCGTGGTGAGACCTTTGCCATATACATCAATGTAAAATATCGTGTGTTCATGCTTGAATCTCTGAGTGGCTGCAATCATTGATCTTCCATCTTCCATGTCACTCAATATGTTTAGAACCAAATCCCAAGTATCTTTGCCTTTTTTGGCTTCCTCGCCTTCAAAAATGCTTTCCTCTACATTTATGAGCTAGATGGTTAACATGTCTTCCTTGAACACCAATCTTTTGGTGTCCTTCCACTGCGAGCCCTTAAGACTGGCTGGCCCGCGACGTGCATTGGATAATGTCTGACAAGCACAGAACCACCGCAAAATGTGGTAATCCTTTGCAAGTGCTCATAATGTTTGCAAATTTCATGGGCATGCTCCTCTTCTTCACGATCCTTCTCTCGTGTCATAAGTCTCTTCCCTCCTCTTTAGGTGCTGTCACCACAAGGTGGCTTGTCTCTTGACATTTGCTATGTGAAGGTTCAAGAAGGGGCGAGTGCAAGCTATTATGCATGCATAAATTCAAGTCATGCGACATGATATAGAGTCCATGCAACATGATGCAGTGTTGCATACTGATTGCAATACAAGCAAGCAATATGATACATCTTGCATGGATCTTTTGTATACATAGTTGGATTACATGCATGCAATATGTATCATGTTGTCTGATTGCATTGTAAAAGAAAAAGCAACATGCATAATAATAAAAAATTGACAAAAACCACCTCTCTTTAAGAGAGCCCAGGTATCGACACCCTTAGTGGTCCCATCTATCTCTTATTCCTTCCAAGCATAAGGCAAGGGATACTCTGCAAGCCAAGTCCTAGCATGGGGCTTAAGAAAGGAGAGGAGAAGCTATCTCTCAAATCAAAAGCATTGTAATGTACCAACGACAACCTTTTATAGTTGAAGCGACAGTAGACAACATACTACATTCGTAATGGGCGTATTACCCATTGTGCCTATGGTAAAAGCTTTAGTATCATCAGCTAAAATAGCACCTAAGTACACCACCCAAGATTGTGGATCAACAAGAAGAAATAATTACTTTTTGTTTATTTGTGATAGGCGTAGTTCAATGTCAAGTCTTTAATTGCAACCTATTGAAAATGCGATGTTCTATAACCCTCAAAGACCTTTCTTAACTAGTAGAGGAGAGTAGAGACCAGACAGAAGGGCTAGCCCCCTCTCGAAGCTCTTAATTGTAATCAAATAACCTTGTACAACAGAGAAGCATGAAGCTGAGTATTATTATCCAATACAACTTAGAGATCAAGGGCTCTTCTTTTATAGACTAGGCCTAGCTTGTGGCTTTCCAAAAGCTAGACATACGTTCTAGCCTAGAATAGGCTACTCTTTAATAAATCTAGCTTTTAATGCTTTGCTCCATTACAAAAAGTCATTTTCTCCAAGTAAGCTCCTTTTAGGAGCCTTCATAAAGTGGGACGCTAGTTATTCTTCTGCTTTGGCTCTTGTGGGACCTGCTTTTTGGCACTTGCCCCTTAAATTTTTTGCCTTTTTGCACTCTTCTTGGTCCTACACGTTCAATAAATATTTTCCAACTGTATAACCCATTAGAGGTTAGTCAAATCCAAGAGCGAAGTCAATCTGAGAAAGATTCCTCTTTATTTCTTAGGAGAAGTCTCAATAGGTGACATCCCGTCACCTATTAATATGTTGCCCTCAACTGAAAAGTATCTTGATACAATTGTAAAACTTGAAGATAGTCCAAAAAGCAATCTCATCTACCCACTTGGCATCGAGTGCCTAATAGTTCTTGAACTTGACAAGGTACCTGCGAGTAATCTTGCCTCTAGGTCCTTTCTTTTATATCACTATAAGTGATATACATCTGTTTTGGTTGGAGGATCGCCACCATCTCTTCCACCTCTGGTGGCTCTTTTTGAACTGGTTCTATTGGGTTCTACTCCCTGGTACTTCTTTAGAAGACTCACGTGAAAGGCATTGTGAATCTTCCAAGTCTCCGGTAGCTCTGGTCAAAATGCGACTTCATTTATGGGCTCACTAACCCGGAATGGCCTATAGTATCTAAGAGATGACTTGGCGTATGTCTTTTCGTTCCCTTTCATCCTTCTAGGTCTAGATTTCTTTAAGGAGTAGGTAGTCTCCTTCTTAGAGGTTCATCGCTTATCTACAAGCTTTCTTTTGCTTTTGCTTTGACTTTTTGATTGTTTTCCGAACCTGAGAGAAGGCTATATCAAGGTCTCAAACATTTTGGTCTCATCCTTGGTCTACATAATAGGTTAGAACCACCTCCCATATTATTACTTCAAAAGGGGCTTTTCCTATACAATCGTGAGTGGTGGTGGTGTCTGCAAATTCCACTAGTGGAAGGTACTTTCCCACTCACATTACTACTTGGACACATAACACTTTTATAGGTCTAGCACCATGAGAATTAACACTCTCTCCTTGTCCATTTGTCGAAGGGTGCAATGAAGATGAGAACTCCAATTTTGTACCCATATCATCAAAAAATTCTCTCCATGATAAATGGGTATGGGTCATTCTTGGATCCCAGTCACTTACTATCAAATTAGGTGTCCCATGATGCTTGAAGATAGGTACCATAAACAACTTGGCCATATGGTCAACTTTAATAGTCTTCTTGATTGGAATTGAGTGGGCTTGCTTGCTACACCTGTCAATTATGGTCCATATGACATCATTCCCATTCTTTGATCGTGAAACATCAAAGATCCATAGCAGTACTCTCCCATGGCCTCTACGATATCAAAAGCGGCTCTAAGAGTCATAGAGTCTTTTATATGTCGTACTTAACTTTTGGCATGTAAGACATTCAACTATGAGCTTGTGGATATCTTTTTGCATTCTTAACCAAAAAAACCACCTCACAAAAGCTTGGGTAGTAGAAGAAATACCCCAACGACCTGCATATGGAGGGGCATGACTTTCTTCCAAAACTTTTCCTTGCATGTTCTAGGTCACAAAATGGTGATCACCTTTTCATTAGGTACCCATCCCTGCGTGAATACTAGCTAGATGATTGTCCTTGCTGATCGTTCTTCATGAACTCTCCGAAGTTCAAATCTAATCAATAAAGATCTTTCATTTCTTGAGGTCCTTGGAATAGCTATAGTGATGTTGCTCGCATGGGCCTTCTACATAAACATCCGCTACTCTGTTTTGGGCTCCTGGAGTGTGGACAGTCTAAAAACAAAACATGGACAAGAAGTTTGCCCACCTCATCTACTTCTCGAAGAGCTTTGTCTATGTCAAGAAATACCTGAGGCTCTTGTGATCCATCTTGACTGTGAAATATGCTTCCAAATAGTTAGGGCATGAGCTATAACCAACTTCTATTTCTCATGAGTACCTATATACCTCTCTACATCATAGAGTCTTCGACTCTCGTAGGCCACAACACAATCTCCCTAGTAAAGAGTAGCTCTCACACAATCTCCGCATGCATCACAATCCACATCAAAAGGTTTGTGTAAGCCTGGAACAAGGATTCAACTTAGCATTTAACGCTTCTTTGAGAGTGTTGAAAGTTATCGCTGCACTCCCGATATGAAAGTTGCAGTTTTTTTGTCAAACCATATAATGGGGCTATAATATCAACAAAGTGTCTAACGAATCGTCTATAGTAGGAGCAAAGTCCCAAGACACTACCTACTTCTAGCTATTCCTATATGGCATTAATCTCAGTGGGATCCTTTCAATTCCCCTCCTTGGAGATGATATGACCAAGATAGTGAATTTCATCTAGAAAGAACTCTCTTCTTGCCATTAATACAAAGCTTGTTATTCCAAAGTTCTTGAAACATTTTGGTGAGATGCCTCTTGTAAACCGGCCCTATACTTTTGAAGCTTAATCTTTTTTGAGACATCCTTGAAGGGAATGATGTGAAGATGACCTGACCAAAACTTCTGATTCTAAGTCTTGATGACAAAAGCTTTTGATTATAAGTCTTGATAGTTATATTGTAGAAGAATAACTTTGTACCAACACGGGCATGAATCTGAGTATAATTCTCCAATCCAACTTAGAGCTCAAGGACTCTTTCTTTATTGACTAGGCCCAGTTGTGCCTTTCCACAAGCTAGACCTACTTTCCAACCTAGAATAGACTACTTTTTAATAAAGATAGCTTTTGTTGCTTTTCTCCATTTAAAAAAGCACCTATTATGAACTTTTGACTCTAATAAAGTGGGGTGCAACTTATTCTTGTGCTTTGGCTCTTGTGGGACCTACTTTTTGGCACTTGCTCCTTGAATCTTGGACCTTTTTACACTCTTCTTGGTCTTACACACTCAATAAACATTTTACAACACTTTAACCCATTAGAGGTTAGTTCTAAGACTAATCCTAGTCCCTTGTCCCAATTCTCTTTTACCAAAGTCAACTTTCTTTGACTGAAGTCAATCAACAATCAACAAATTCGTCTACAAGGACAGCAGTGCCTACAAGGGGGAATTAAGTCATGTACAGGTGGAATAAAGTAATGTCTAGTTAAAATGATGAGCGCTTCAACCACTACAATGGGACCACTTGACTAACTTTCAAGCCTTGTACCTGTCAACAATAAAGGTTTCTGTCAACAATAAAGGTTTGATCGAGATAGCATACATAAAAGATTAGACCAAGGATATGGCACCAGCAAAGTCAATAGAGAAATTTGTTCCTTGTGAGCTGTGTCATTTTTTACATATGTTAGCGGAGTAACTTCACGTTCTATAAATGATGAGCACTTCCACCTAAAAGTGGGCCCTTTGACTGGTTTTAAGGCTTAGTATTTCTCAACAATACACAGCCAACCAAGAAAGCATGCATGAAAGGACTAGGCTAAAAATAGAACCAGCACAAGAAAATGCTTACTTCTGCTGAGTTTACACCCATTGAACTCGGCGCAAGAAAGATGCTTATTCCAACAAAATAAGCACTCTTTGACTTATTTTTAAGGATTAGTATGTCACAACAATGGATAGCCAACCAACTAGGCTAAGAATGAACCCAGCAGATGACAAATGCTTCCTTAATGCAGAGTTTACACCTCTGATAGGAAAGAATTCCATGCAAGGAAGCAAAATACACCAACTGCAAATAACCCTCCCTTGTATGGTATCATAACTCATACTACAGCACAAAAATTCTTCGAGTCAATATAAAACTATTTGCGCCCTTCCCTGCATACACACATGGTTCTGTTTAACATGGCACCCCTGGCAAGATACGTCCCTGTACAGACTACACCGTACCAATAGCTTATCCTCACCAAAAGCTCCAGTTTCTGAGTAGTATATGGAAAGAGCACCAATACTCTCCAATACTGACCAGCAAACCTGTCTCGCAAGCATATCACATCTAAATGAACAAGCATGATAACCCCGCGCCATGAGCTCGTTAAATCTCTCCACTTATACTACAAATAAAGCAAAAGCATACGACAATCGAGGGAACGCTGAAGTTCAGAGTAGCAGCAGCAAGACCACATGGCTCACATTACTATATGCCTACAGAATGCTATGCCTGAGTATAATTAATTGTAAAAGATACATCTTCAACAATTCTGAGATATGTTCCTCCTCCGTTGCCAGCTTTAGTCATCTTCTGAGGCCATAGAATAACTCCGCCTTGCAGCTTTACCCTGGGACACGGCAATCGTGACACAAACACGCCAGATGGTGTGAGCCTTTTTATCAAGGAAAGAGATTACTAATCTTTGTATAGCATTACATTCTTTTTAGGCTAGACTTTACATTAGCCTCAGGTCTTGCACTAGCACTCCAACAATTTGATTCACTTGGACTCCTTTTCTGAAATTCCAAACAAAACATGAAGACTGTAAAAGTACAGAGGGGATATCACATACAGGGCTATCACCACCAACACTAGACATAAATTTTACCAACATACCGGTGAAGGTGAGCTAGATGGAGAGTGAGATCGGCCATAACTCCTGCTTCGACTCCGAGAACGGCTGTAACGCCTTGAATGCTGCAGAGAATTAAAGCCGGCATATGCTTATAAGGTCTTGCCAAACTTTTCAGGTATGAATTATCAAAACCTCAAGATTATGTTAAAACTCAAACAAAAAGCCTCAATACCTTTACAGGGGGCGACCCTGACAAGGACCTGCATAACAAATACAGAACCATTCAATCCATTGAATGCTTCCATTCATCAAGCTATTGCATACAATTTAAACTTGAGGTATGCAATCCAAGAATTGAATACCCAATATTCAACACAAAATTATACTTTATGCAAACAGATACTTGAAAGATTACCTAGAGGGAGACAGGGATCTTGATCGAGAGCGCGGTGACACAGAACGACCATAGGATCCTGCCCATGATTGTGATTCGGATCTGGATCGAGACCTGGACAGAGAAGCATACCTTGATCGAGATCTTGATCGAGAATATGACAGACTTCTGCTACGGGCCCGGCTGCAACAAAACCATCAGGATCACGTATTACTACGCAAAATATAGCCATATTTCCATGTTGCTTCTATAGATGTTCGAGCGTGGCAATCCTTGCTTGCATACCTTGTAAACGCAATCAAACCGGACAACTGAACATTGCTAGGCCATATATTCAATTATGATGGAGCAGGTTGAAAAACACTGTGAATGAGCACATTAAACTATATGCCCAACCACAAAGAGATACGATTGAAGAGAAAACGTAACTAAGACTGTGCACGATCATTGAAAAACTAGCAATCAAAGTCACACTAGCCACATCCTCCAATTGCACTTCACATATAACCCAAACAAGAGGACGCCCACTTCTGAGTGGTTTTACTCCATATATTCAATTATGATAGGCCCAGTTGAAAAACACTGCAGATACATTAACCTTCATGCCCCACCACAAATGAAGTCGTGGGAAGCAAAGAGATACAGGTTGACGAGAACAAGAAGGAAAATATATAATTAAGACTGTGCAAGAACATCATTGGAAAACTAGCAACCAAGGTCACACTAGCTAACCCTCCATTTGCACTTGATATATAAGACGAATCTGATTGCCTCCGCCTCCCAACAAGAGGACATCCGATTTTGAGTGGTTTTTAATTTCGTTTTGATGAGCAAAGGAGAGGCGACCAACCGAGGGGGTGATTGCTCCTCTTCCAAAAAAGCCATTTCAGGGTTACCTGACTACATTAAATCCATGCAGCTATCTCAAATCATCACATAAGTCTGGCATTGTGTCACATGTTTCTCTGGAAAAAGTAAATCTGACAGCTCGATTGTCTACTTCTTGTACAAGTTAGGCCTATCTATGTTACATCTCCAAGATGTCTCCCTACAGTGACATAAATGTGGTCACAGCCTGCACTAGAGACACAGGTTCAAGAGAACGAAGACTGCAAGAACGTCATTGAAAAACTATCATCCAAGTTCATCCATTTACAGTTGACATATAAGACAAATCTGAGGAACTTCTATTAATGCTTGATAAAAACCACCTTACAAATCAGTAAAACCAAAGGTGCTGATCAAGGGAAAAAGGAAAAAACAGACGCCCTGAAGGGGCCATACTGTTTCCTGAGCTCCCAGCATACCGCCCAGAGAGTCTCTGGAACACGGGCTCACAACCACAATGGCGGACTATACAACCAGCAGATGCCTCTCTCCGTGAGAACATAGAAGGAGCCTGCAGGCCATGCCTTGCAGAAGCACGCGCGCCTTTCAGCAGCTGCTCTAGATCCCAAAGTCCCACGCTCCCAAACAACATGCAGAGTGTAGATGATGTCCTACAAGATGGCAACTAGAGTGGCCGCCTGGAGAAAAGGGACAGGGACAGATTTGGAGAAAGGGGATAGAGGAGCAGAAGGGAAAGAGAGATAGGGAAAAAGGGGGAAGAGGAGGGGCAGGAGTGAGAGAATGCGGTAGGAGAGAGAGAGAGAGAAGTAGAAGTAGAAGTAGAATTTATTAGCGTCCTCGGGGGGCCAAAAAATGACCCATGGGACCCGTCTCGATACAATGTAAAAAGAGTCTCCTCAAGGAGAGGGGTCAGGAGTCTGAGTTCCTGACGACACGTAAAAAGACGAGTGACAAAAGATCCCAATGCTGCCGGAGAGGCAATGAAGAGAACTGATGTCAACTGAGCGGAGTCCCCCAGTATCTGCTGGTAGTCCTCCCTGATATGTGCATATCGGGGGCACTGTAGAGCTACATGTGCCTCCGTCTCAACTGTCTGCATGTCACAAAGGGTATAGACACTAGCATGTCTGGGCTGGTGTATCCAAGCTCCATGCTCAATGGCAAATGTATGAGATCTGGTACGGAACCTGGCGATGTTTCTGCGATATATAAGGGGGATAGGTGTGCTAATATAAGATTGAGCACGAGTCTCTATGGACATGTATGTAGATCAACATGTGGGATTTATGTTGTCTTGGTAATATTCCAGCTTTACCCTCTTTTCACTTCTCAACCAGTGATTCCGCAAAGTGCTCAGTAAAGACAGTTGAAACTCTTGCATGTTGACCTTTTCAGGCGGCATGGTCAAATATGCCTCCACTTTCCATCTGCTGAACCATTTTCTTATGTCGGTTGCCCATCCTGTGCAGATGACCTTACTTTTGTAGTTCTTTTGAAGCTTTGTGCTGGCATTCCATGCTTTATGAGGCAGCCTATCAGGTTGCATTTGCTGCACCTCTATTAGGTATTGATGCATGAGAGAGAGAGAGAGAGAGAGAGAGAGAGAGAGAGAGAGAGAGAGAGAGAGAGGGTGAGAGGGAGCAGGTGGGAGGAAGGATGTGGAAGCATAGATAGGATTAGATGTCACATCAAAAGTATCCTTGTACATGAGAGGATGGTACCTATATTGTAAGAAATCCTAGATTTACTATATTTAGAAGTGTGCTAAGGAACAGAAAAGAGACTGAGATAGCAGAGAACAAGGAATAATTGTATTGCTTGAATATCTGTAGGGTGGATGTGATTGTCATCCATACAATTGGGCCTCTCTTATATAGAGAGTGAAGAGTCACTTTCGAGGAGGCAATCGACAGAATCAAGGCAGCAGTCCCGGCCATTGATTGGTCAGCAAGCCCAACTGATGACAAGAATGATGATGAAGAGGAGTCTTCCCGAGTTTATTTATCGCCTAGGAATGGACACGTTGTCATCACCTTTAACTTGAAGACACTCAAGAAGAGGATTCTACGACAATCCTATAAGCTGAAGGGGACAAAGATATGGATTGTTGAGGAGCTTACAAGAACCCAACTGAAGAACAAAGCTACCGAGCTTGCTAAGGTTCGGGCAGCCAGGGAAGTAGGAAAATGGGCAGTATATTGTGACGGTCTTGCAGTGATTAGAGAATTTAAGACAAAATCTAAAGACCCTCAGTCTTAAACTGATGTAATGGCCACTCCATAGCCTAGTACTTAGTTCCTTTTATGTTTTATGTTCTATGTGTTTTGTTTTTTTGGAGGAATCTGATGATACTCCCAGGGAGGTTGCCTATGGCCGTCTCTGTACTGATGTATAAGCAGGTCTCTTTTGTCCCATAGACCTTTTTAGGTCTCCAGTGGTTATTAATAAACTTTCTTTCTTTCTTTCTTTCTTAGCATATATATAAACATCTCATTGTTGATATCAAAGGGCCAATGGGAAAAAGTATTGGCATCTAGAGCAAGAAGGTCTCAAGAAGTAGCACCTAATTTCACCAATACATACTAAAAAATAAGGGAGATCCTCCTTGATAAAAAAAGATGCGTGCCTTCTCTAACCCTACCTAATACAGCCCTGTGCCCGCGAACCCCAGCTTGGGTTACCCAACCCTTGAACTCAATAGTTATGTCAAGAGGATCACCCCTGGAATGACATGCTTGATGAAAGGGAAGAGCATAAGGTATTTTCTTACAAAGCTGCATCTATGTATATGACTAAGGGGCTTTGGATGCGACCTGGCCTTGTATAGGAGAATGAAGACTTGCATATCAAACCTTGTCTAATTTTGAAATTTATTCAATTTCAGTTTTGTGAACTTCATTCATGGTTTGAAGAAAAATATGGCTACATCGAGGAGGCCAAACTTTGAAAACATTTAATTTCAACATGCCTCCAAAATGATAATGAGCATCTTATAAGCCTCAGTAAAACCTTACACATTCCCCGCAGAACATGAAAAACCATACCCAGCAGAGGTTTAGCCTTCTATCGCTTGCCTTCAGAAACAGGTGCTGCATTCACAAGAGAGAGCACTGCCCTTGCTATTTTCTTGGTTGTGTGTTCGTCCAAGGGCAAGAGCATTATGCATCCCCCCTCAGTTTTATGTTTCTAAAAGGCCTCAAGCTTCATGGGCCTTCGGTTGCTTCGTCATAAAATTCATCATCTTATTCCTTTCTATGGGTTGAGGAGACCAATGGGCATAAAATATTAATTTTGTGCGCACGCGTCATGATGCGTATGTCCTTTGTGATTACTCATTCTTGATCATGTTATACTCTGCATTCATCAATGATTAGAGTTGTCGCATCAAGCTACATGATCAAGGGAGCTATTTTTGGTATGTGTGCACATATGTGTACATGTTGCACTCTTATGGGACCTAGGGTCTAGTGTGAATATGTCCTTATGGAGTCAGGGCGTCCCTATTAGGTATCTTATTTATTGTATCATGTTGATAATACAGAAGGTGTACCATCTATATGGCAAGCAAGTTTTTTTCTCTTCTGTTGTGAGTGTATGAGTTCATCCACACTACTCAACATGGTATCAAAGCTGATAGATGAGTCCAGGGCTGAGTTGATGTATCTTGTGAGGGAGAGCTTGTGAGATCCCTTGTTCCATGTCAGTGTGAACAACTACGGGTCTGGAGTAGTGGGAAGAAAGTCTTCCCTCCCTTTTTTTCTGTCTTGTCATGAGTCAATGGCAAAATGATTTTGTTTCTGGGATTGAGTTCTTGGGATCTCAACCTTGAGTTGTCATGGGCATGCTACAGGCCCATGGGCCTATACTTCAGCCAAGTCAAAACATCTCAGGGCGCTGCCATACAGCCTAGCCTCAGCCACATAGATCATTCAAAGGAGAATCATGCAGTACATGGCTCAAATAGTCCTAGCCCATTTCAGCAATTCAGCCCTCACAACAGCCTGTCCAGGCTTGCATCTCTGCAGCCAGCGTACCAGCCATGGCCTCTATAGTCAACTAGATTCAGCTCTTCATTGAGGATAGAGATGATGTACGCAGCAAACTTCAGTGTGGGACCTTTTGTTGTATTCTATGAGCACCAGGTGATTGCCAAGGCCACAATTAATAAGGTAGGGAGTTGGTGTACCCATTTCCATACTAGTAAATAGTGTTGGAAAACGAACCCGCACTAGCCGTAGTATAGCATAGCTAATACAATTTGTAGATATATAATGTCCTTGCAATAGTGGATAAGAGAAAGAATGTGTGAATTTAATATCAATCTTACTTTCACGAGTAACCTTTTAGGTTCTAACTTTAGAGTCTGTAACAGACATGCAAGCGATCTGAGCTTTAGATTGGGGAAGTGTTGAGTAGGGACAGACTTTGCGGTGAAATTGTGTAGGCAACATTAACTAGTGTCAGAGATAATAAGTGCTTGCTATGTAGCACTTGTACGCAGTGGAAAAGAAAAGCGATTTGAACTTCACCCAAACAGTTTGCTGTAGATGAACTCATAAAGGTGTGCCGAATGTACAACACAGTACAATAGCTGCCAAAATCACCTCAGTCTATTCATCCACACATGTGGAGAAAAAAAAAACTCGGATGTGGGGCAAACTTCAGCCATATGATGGGGGCCGGGGTAGATGGGCTTCTGCGTGCCTCAAAGAGGGCTTCAGCGGACCGTAGCATATAGGCCCTTTTTTATAGGGCTGGAGTGGACAGGGTTCAGGCCGACCTGAACAGCCCACCAGCGTCAGAATTGACCTGATCAGCAGCCGACTGGTCTGTTCACAGACCCGACAACCCTGTACCCAGACACGACCTGGTCAGGTTGACTTGACCTGCTGGTTTGTTGGCTTAACAGCAGACATGTGTTCAGCAGGGCAGCTAGTTTGGCTGGCCTGTCAGGTGTGTTGGGATTATCAGGGTTGCCTCCCCGCCTGTGAGCCCCCAAATGAGGAGGAAATGGGGGAGGTGTACCAGCAGATGTCACATGGACAGGGAAAGGGACTGCCACGGGGTATGCAGGATGCCATGTAATAAACAGCAAGACAGGCTGCTGACTAGCCCTGACCGTGAGCAGAAGGGCCCACAGCTTTGGGGCAGGTACCAGGACAGAACAAGCAGCAAAGGCAGCTGGCAGCTGGCTGGAGCCGATCTGCAGACAACAGATGTCTGCGCAGGAGAGAGGTGCAGATTGGAGCAGATCTGCAGGTCGGGGCAGGCAAGAAATGGTTGCAGACTGCAGCAGTGTGACGTGGCAGTCAGGCACAGGAAGGGTAAGAGCGATGCACTGCACTATCAGAGGAATCAAGGTTCAAGCCTCAAGGAGCACACACTGCCTTACCATTGGCTGTCCATGTTTGCAGGGCATCACTACGCAGCCCACTGAACTTCTAGGAGAGCATGCACGCTAACTGTGTTTTAAAGGTGCCATGAGGACATAGGAGTCTTGTAGTCACAGTTGTCCATATCTAGGCAGCAAGGTCCCCAGGGAGATTATTCCTCGGTTCTGGTCACGCCTCTAGTCCAGCTTGCGCCCACGGAAGATTTCCTACTTCTTTTGGAGGGTAGCACACGGGGGATTACCCATTGGCCCTTGGTTGGAGCAGATGAGGGTGGATGGCAGATGCCATCAGAGATGATTCCTCGCTGCCTTTGGGGATGCCTGGCAGCACAAAGGGTCTGGTCAGCAGCTCTGAGGATAGTGGCGAGTACGCAGCGCACGGAGAGGCAGCTTGGCTCACGGAGGGGGCGCCCCGCATGCGTTCTCGATCGACCCCACCTCGCCATCCTTTCGGATTGGACAGACAGTGACCAAGATTGAGGCACATGAGGCAGTTCCTCACAGACGAGCGTGCCCGGTATCTTTGGCAGAGGACAGCGTGTGGGAGACTGGCTAGCATCCCTGCCTGGCATATTTGGGTTGCTTGCTGCAGTTGGGTGATGGGAGGCCAGCAGACCACTCCGGCGGTGTAATGAAGGCCAAAAGTGGGTCAAGTTAGTGGGGGTTAGGATAATTAGTATTTGGTGTGTTCGCAAGATAGAGGGGTCTAAAGGGCTAAGGAGGTACTATATATGTCACGATCTGTGACGTATTCCTTTCTCTTTCTAGACTTATGGATGGTTTAATGAATGGACACTTGTGGAAGGTTATGACCTTTCGACGGGACGCTTGCCCTTTCGACGGGACACTTCCTAATGAGGCATAACCCTTCACAAGAGACATTCTAATGAAGAGACATTCCTATTGTAATGTACCCTCTCATCAAGGGTCACACCCTTCACAAGGGATACACACCTCTTCATGCACATACCCTTTGGAGTACACACCTTTTCGTGTGTGACTCTTCACTCTCTATATAAGAGAGGCCCAATTGTATGGATGACAATCACATCCACCCTACAGATATTCAAGCAATACAATTATTCCTTGTTCTCTGCTATCTCAGTCTCTTTTTTGTTCCTTAGCACACTTCTAAATATAGTAAATATAGGATTTCTTACAGTGGTATCAGAGCAAAAATTCGCTCCTGCCTGTAGGAAATGCCCCCCCACCTTCTAGCGCTAATCTGATACATTTTTGCCGCTAGGAGGACATCCGTGCACATTGTGCATGGAAGAGATGGAGAGGATGAGCGTAAAATTTTTTAACGCCTACCCGGCCTAAAGTCATCCTGGCCTCTCCATCTCCCTCACATCACAAGTTGATGTGAATGGACATGACCAAAATCGTGTCTTTTCAGGTGCTTGGGCTGTCCCAAAACCAAGGGACGCACCTTTTCCACCATGGGACACACCTTTTGGTGACGAGTCTCGACTCCTCACTATGGGACATACCCCATCGTGGGCAAATGGACATACCTATTCATGCAGGGTCGCACCCCTTTTAACAATAGGGACATATCCCCTCATGAACAGGTGCACCTATTCCAAGGGTCACACCCCTTCGAATAGGCACACTGTTACGCTCTAGCCGAGGTAGCATGACCTCGGAAGAATCAGTCGACATTTCCCTTATAGGATCTATCTTTGTAATATATGTGCTTTCGCTTTATGTAAATGATCGGGAGGGATTAATGTCAAGGTCCTAGGTGAGGGCTGATAGCACCGGACTAGATAGATCTGAGACCAGGGGCCTAGTGCAAAGAAGTTGCCTAGGGGCAAGGAATTAAATGCATCCCAAGAGAGGGGTGAAATGTTGCATTAGAAAGGCCCTATATGGATGACATGTGGCATCTAGATCTATCTAGGGAATTGGGGTCTGTCAAGGCTTGAGAGAGAATGAAGAATTGGGATTTACGTGATTTTGAAATGGTTCTCTCTCTTATGCTTGAAGTTTTGGCAGTTTGGCTGGGTGGACAAGAGAGGTGCTACTCCCGTGATCAGCAGTAGCGGCTAGGAAAGAGAAATCTGTAATATTTGGTATCAGAGCGACGGGTTGTGTAGGGGTAAGACTTGGGAGCAGCGCAAATGAACGGCGCTCACGTGGAAGGGTGACGTGCTGCGGTGAATCGACGCAGACAGGCCCAAGGTTGAGAGAAAGAGGTGACGCTGGTCAGCGGAAAGTACCAGGGGAGACTTCGATTGATGTAGCGGCCAGTGAGCGGCAAAGTTGAAGGCTGGCTGGTCGTCGCGTGAGCTCGTGAAGGACTTGTGTGCACGTCGTCCGGGGGAGTGGTCGGAGCTGTCGATGAATGGAATTGGAGAGTCCAATGGGGACACGTCTTACGTAATAGGCGATACGTAATAGGTGATATCCATCGTAAGGGCGCTGACCTATGAACGACGTGGGCAGTCGGTGATTGACGACGGATCAACGGAAGACCTGGAATGGGATACGCAGTTGACTCGACGAAATAATAGAGGAAGAGCGCAGGAGGGTTCCGTTGATTCTTACCTCCATGCGATGAACTACGATGACGTGACGACGAGGGGTCTGAGTGTAGCCCTCCCGCACTTGGTATAGTTGATCGGACCTGACGGAGGGGAACCCGTGGAGAACAGTTGGTAACAGCAGTCGACTGTTTCTCTGGCGCGCATACAGTAGGGAAATCCCTGCAAACTACTCCGACTAAAGCATAACCTGTTCAAGCATAATTTATTCTTGCTGTAGCATCATCAGCGTAGGGATGATTTGTTAGAACTGCCAGCAGGCCGTACGTGCAGGCTGCGACACATTCCAAACAGAAGGGAAAAAGGTTGTATCAGTGCAAGCAGATCATTCGTGGAGGCTACAGTCTTCGGGGACTCGGATTGCGTGGAGTTTCCAGGGAGCATCGAACTTTCCTTCACTATAAAATTTCAGTTTGATTATACAGTTTGTTGTTTTAGTATAGAGGAGTTTACGGTTACTATACTTGTGTGTATGCATGCGTGCTCCGATCAGAATCAGTTTGCAGAAAATTCCCTAGTATAGGGAAAAGCGCTATTTGGGTTATGCATCTATCAAATGCCTGGTCAGTGTGCATAAGGGATTGCAGGAATTCCCTAGTATAGGGAATGGTGTTCAGAGTGTCAGTACCCTGAATTGTGTCAGCTTGTGATTACAGTGTTCTAGGGGTGTGTTATAAAAAAAAAAAAAAAAAAAAACCCCAAAACAAAACACCTATTGAACTAAATGGAAGCAGAAGAAGGGGCTTCCAGGAGGGACCCTGGTGAATCAGGAGTCCGGCCGACCCAGCAGGGATCGCGCCCAGTAGCTCACACTTTATCTGGCAGAATTGCATTGCTGGAAGATGCCTTGCAACAGTTGTTAGCGCAGCAATTACAAGCTAATGCAGGGCAGTCCGAGCTTAGGAGAGCGATACATAGTATGTCTGCCAGACCTTCTCGAGAGGAGAAGGGAAAGGCTCCAATGGAACCGGAGTCTAGTGTCTATACGGTCGAGCCTAGGAAGGCTAAAGTGCCCATTATTGCCAATTACAGACCGGAAAAGTATTCTGGTCGGATGAACGACCGTAGCTCCGATGTCATTGAGACCTGGCTACACAAATGGGACGAGGCGTTCGCCATTTGTGAGATCAGAAATGACATCAAAAAGATCCGCGAGGCCACCCACATGTTTAGTGAGGCAGCGGATCGGTGGTGGATTAAACAACAAAAGGATGGCATAGCATCCACTACCTGGGAGGGGTTTAAAAGAGAGTTCAGGAAACACTTCTTACCTCCTGACGAGGCATCCCGAGCTTGGGATCAATATAGGAACCTGCGTCAGAGAAATTTATCAGTGGCAGAATACACTGATAAGTTTCGAGAGAGTGTAATGAAGGTTGACGAACCCCTGCCTCAATCAATCCAAGTGAAAGATTTCATATTTGGATTGAATGACCGAATAAAAAATGGAAGTTCGGGCTAAGTACGCGAACACGCTAGATGATGCAATAGCTATAGCCTTGAACTACGAGGATGCCAAGGGCAGCAAGCCAAGTGGGTTTGCACAGGTCGGAACCCAGTATGGGTATCCGAAGAAATCTGGGTTTAAGAAGAAGTGGACTAGTAAAGGGAGTGGTTCGCAGCCGAGTGGTCAAGCCAAGCAGGCGAGACCGGCTGAAACTCCTAAACCAAGTACCACCATTGGAGTGAAGAGAAAAGTAACTCCAATGGCAGCCCGGGCTTGGTCTAAGTCTCCCTTGAACCCGGAACAAAGGGAAAAAGCGAGGAGAGAAGGTTTATGCTTTGGTTGCCTTCAACCTCATCAGTGGAGAGATTGTCCACGTAATAAAGATCGTCGGATGGCTGAGATGGTGATCTCAGAGTGCGACGTGGAGATGCAGGGAAGTCCCAGAGCAGAAGAGATGCAGATTCAGCTAGCGGGATCTTCTCAGAGGTTAGTACCTTGTTTGTTCTGTGTGTCTGTTACTAAGTTAGTGACGAGTGCACCTGATAACATCCTATCTAAGCCCGCAGCAACGGGGTATACAGCCTTCAATGATACGGAGCTAATCAAAATGAAAGGGCAAGTGGCCAATCATAATGTCATTGTGTTGTTTGACTCAGCGTCAACTCACAATGTGATTAACTCCAAGCTCGTGAAGAGGCTGAAATTGAAGACAAGTCCATCTGACTATGCGTACACAGTCAGGATGGCAGACGGAAGTTCAACTGAAGTATGGGACCAAAGGGTTACCCAGTTGGAGCTTCGGATTCAGGACTATACTGAGAAGCTTGATTTTGAAATGACCAAGCTTGCTCATGCGGATATAGCCCTGGGAATGGCGTGGCATTCTAGGAAGAATCCAGCCATTGATTGGAAAAAGCACGTATATCAATTCAAGATGAATGATGTGCTTTATGTCTTGCGAGGTGAAAGAGATATACCTCAGGGACCGTTGGTTTCCGTGATGGAAATCAAAAAGGCTCAAGTAGAGTTTTTATACCTTTGCACCGCATCGGTAGAGCCGGTGGATGAGTCTTCGGCTAGCACTGATGTTACGCAAAGTGGTGAGATGGCCAAGCTGGCTAATCTTATAACAGAGGAGTTCTCTGAATGCTTTAGGGATGAACTACCTTATGGGTTACCTCCAGAGCGGAATGTTCAGCATAAGATTGAACTGATCCCGGGGGCAGAACCTGTAAATAGACCTCCCTATAGAATGAGTTTTACTGAAGAAGCGGAGGTGCGTAGGCAACTGGAAGAATACCTCAAGTTGGGGCAGATTCAACCAAGTTTCTCACCTTTTGCTTCACCAGTGATATTAAAGAGGAAAAAGGATGATACGTTTCGCCTCTGTATAGATTATAGAGCATTGAATAATATCACTGTTAAGCACAGGTATCCGATGGCTCGGATTGATGATTTGCTAGATGCACTACATGGAGCCGTGATTTTCAGCAAGATAGATCTTAAGTGCGGCTACCATCAGATCCGGATTAGAGCCGAGGATGTGCATAAAACCGCTTTTAGAAGCAGGTTTGGTCATTATGAGTTTTTGGTAATGCCCTTCGGACTTACCAATGCTCCAGCGACCTTCGTCATGCTTATGAACGACTTACTACGACCGTATATCGGAAAGTTCGTAGTACATTTTATTGACGACATTTTGATATTCAGTAAAAGTCTTACTGAACATCGTGAACACTTAAGGATAGTGTTCAGTACTTTGAGGAAAGCCAGTCTTTATGTGAATAAAAAGAAAACTATACTGTGTATGGTTAGGCTTGAGTATTTAGGGTTCATAATTACTCCACAGGGGGTAGAAATGGATCCGAAGAAAGTGGCTGCGATACTAACTTGGCCAATCCCTCAGAGTCTGACCGCGTTGCGATCGTTCTTGGGATTTGTCCAGTTTTATAGAAGGCATATCAAAGGATATTCCGGAATAGTATCGCCATTGACTGATCTGACCTCAGATAAAGTACCTTTTATTTGGGGACAGAATCAACAGGAAAGTTTTAACACCATAAAACAAGCTGTGGTCTCAGGACCGGTGTTAAAAATAGTTGATCCCCAGAAACCGTTGTTCCTAGAAACCGATGCAAGTGGCATTGCGGTAGGAGCAGTCCTCCTTCAAGAGGGAAGGCCAGTAGCCTTTGAAAGCAAGAAGCTTTCTCCCTCTCAAAGGAATTGGCCAACTCATGAATTGGAGTTGTACGCTGTTATCCATGCTTTGAAAACATGGAGGCATTATCTGTATGGTTCAGAGTTTTATGTGGATGTGGATCATGATACTCTGAAACATTTCTGTAAACAGCCTGACTTGAGGGGCCGCCAAGCTAGGTGGGCAGAGCTCATGCAGGAGTTTAATCTAACGATTCGGTACCGAAGAGAAAAAGACAATAAGATAGCTGATGCGTTGTCTCGCATTATGCACAACCTGAGTTTCACGGTATTAGAGAGTGCTCTAATGACCGAGATCAGAGAAATTCAGAAGGTGGACGAGTTTGTCCAGAGCTTATGGCCTAAGGCTCATGTGTTAAAACCCGGGGAAAGTGAAAAGGATGACCTGGCATCCAGAAAAGGCCAAACTTATGCAAGATATACCATAAGGGATGGTATGCTAGTTAGAAATGGCAAGGTTGTAGTACCTGGTCAGAATGATCTCAGGCAGAGAGTCATTCGACAATGCCATGATAGCCCGTGTGCGGGACATCCAGGAGTCGAGAAGACATATGATCTCGTGAAGCGAGATTTCTTTTGGCCAAAGATGAAAAAGCATATTCATGAATATGTGACACGGTGTTTCTCGTGTCAAGTAAGTAAGGCCGAGCGGGTGAAGCCACCCGGACTTTTACAGCCCTTGGAAATACCACTAAGTAAGTGGGAGAGCATTTCCATGGACTTTATTGTAGGGTTACCTGCGACACAAGGAGGATATAATTCTATCCTTGTGGTGGTTGATCGTCTAACCAAGATGGCTCACTTCATTCCGACTAGAGAGTCTGTTAGTGCCCCGCAAGTAGCGGATTTGTTTATTAGACATATTTTTCGTCTGCATGGATTGCCTAGATCCATAGTGTCAGACAGAGATGTCAGGTTTACCGGTCACTTTTGGACTGCGGTATTTGAGACACTAAGGACTGAGTTGGGAATGAGTAGTGGGGATCATCCTGAGACGGATGGTCAGACGGAGAGAGTCAACCAGACTTTAGAGGATATGCTGAGGGCATATGTGTCATTGAGGCAACATACATGGGACAAGTGGTTGCCATTGTTGGAGTTTGCCTACAATGATAGGAGACATTCATCTACTGGGTTCAGTCCGTTTGAGTTGAACTATGGTTATAGACCAGCCAATCCGACTATAGTTGGAGTACCTCAGAAAGTGCCTAGTGCCGCGAACTTTGTAGTTCAGATGCGGGAGATGCTAGCACTTGCGAGAGCTAACATCCGCCAGGCTATGGATAGAGCCAAGGTGTATGCGGATGAAAATCGGTCTATAAGAGTATTTGAAGAAGGAGAAAAAGTTTTTCTCAGAATTCCTTCGCACTCGAAGTCGTTGACTTCAGGAGAGTGTGCTAAGTTATCACCTCGATACTGTGGGCCGTGGTTAATTCTGAAGAGAATAGGCAGTGTAGCCTATAAATTAGAATTGCCACAGGGGTGTAAGGTGCACCCGGTTTTTCATGTTTCACGTTTAAAAAAATTTTTACATACTGGTGACTCACTAATCGAAGGTGTGGTTTTGTTTCAGGAGATAGAGGATATTGCAAGGCGCAAACCAACAAGAATCCTGGACCGAGGAACAATGCAAATACGAAATCGGAAGATACCCACGGTGTTGGTTGCATGGCATGGTCAGCCTCTATCCGAAGCTACCTGGGAGTCCGTATATCAGTTGCGGAGAGTGTTCCCAGACTTTATCATCGAGGACGCTGATGTCTGAAGAGGGAAGGAATGTTACGCTCTAGCCGAGGTAGCATGACCTCGGAAGAATCAGTCGACATTTCCCTTATAGGATCTATCTTTGTAATATATGTGCTTTCGCTTTATGTAAATGATCGGGAGGGATTAATGTCAAGGTCCTAGGTGAGGGCTGATAGCACCGGACTAGATAGATCTGAGACCAGGGGCCTAGTGCAAAGAAGTTGCCTAGGGGCAAGGAATTAAATGCATCCCAAGAGAGGGGTGAAATGTTGCATTAGAAAGGCCCTATATGGATGACATGTGGCATCTAGATCTATCTAGGGAATTGGGGTCTGTCAAGGCTTGAGAGAGAATGAAGAATTGGGATTTACGTGATTTTGAAATGGTTCTCTCTCTTATGCTTGAAGTTTTGGCAGTTTGGCTGGGTGGACAAGAGAGGTGCTACTCCCGTGATCAGCAGTAGCGGCTAGGAAAGAGAAATCTGTAATACACACCTCCTAGGCCCCAAGTACCTACAAAAGGGTACCTAGAGGGGTAAAAAAGGGAAAAAAATTAAACCCATCCCCTACCCCTAGGTTTACCCTAGCTACCCTAGGGTTAACTTAACCCCCAAATTAATTTTTCGGGGCAACTAACCCATTAGGCAGCCCAACGAATCGTCGCAGCCCTTTCCCCACTAAACTGCAACGTACGAATTTTTGGCCAGCCCTGCGCAACACCTACGTGAGCCGTACGGATTTTCCGTACCAGCCTGCGTCAGCCGTACGGCCAGCCACCAGCCTGCGCCATCCTCGCTCTTTCTGCCTGCGCCATCTACCGTACAATCCGTACGGTACTTGCGTACAGCCGTACGGTCCGCCAGCCTGCACCGTACAGGCCGTACGGTCAGCGCAGCTCTGCATCAGCCTGCGCTATCTGCACGACCAGCCCCCCTCCTGCGCAGTCCTTGACCAGGCCTTCACATTCCGTTTGGCCTCGCCAGCCCTTTTTTTCCTTTCCTGCGCAGTCCTTGCCAGCCAAGCCTCGCTCCTGCCAATCTTTTCCTGCGCAGTCCAGCCCTGGAAAATGCTACGAGCTTCACCATCGATAGCCTGCAGCCCCTCCTTGCTTCGCCATTTTCGCCCTGCCAAATCAGCACCAGTTGCAACTATTCGCGCGATGAAGACAGCCTGTTGACAGCCCGGACTAGACAAGCCTCGTTCTCTTCTCGCAAAACACTGCAACATGGACCTCCGGACAACGATTTGCAGCCTTCTTCTACGCAATAACTTGGCAGATTAAAGTATTGCCAGGTGGAGTCTTTCCAATCTGCTTTTTAAGGATTCTCTTTAACAAATTACAGCAAATGAAAGAATCCACATTAAAGCATGGAAACCCCTGGTAATTCACCCGGCCTTTCAAGGACACCTCAGGCATCTGCTACTACACAATATCGTGTTCAAATTGCACAGCCAGCCCATTTTGGAGCCTTTGCATCTTGGGTCTTCTGTGTCACGTGCCCTCCGAGTGACTTGGACCACATCCTCTACCTTCTGCGTGAGGCACCTCAGTTACATTATTTCCTCAGCACAGTACAGGTTGTGTTCCACGAGACACGAAGATATCCGGAACACGATATTCCTCAGGAGTTTGCTGTTCATTTTTGGAGAGAATTTTACCCTTCACCTTCGGCATCTCCAGGGTACTCTCCACCTCCTTCAGCTCCCAGATATCCTCCTCTACGGGTTGTATCTTCTCCAAGTCAGTTTTTACATTCTGAAGGCACTCCCTCTCCTGGATATCCTCCTCTTCCGACAACAGTTCCTTACCCTTTTTCAGATCCGTGGACTCTGCTACCTACCCCTGTCTTATCACGAGCAGTAACACCTTTTTCAGAATCTCCAGTGTTACCTCCGACAGGACCTCCCTTACCAGATTTCCACGGGTGGTTCCATCCTGCCTCGCCTGCCCCCTCCAATATGAGCAACCTCAGGGAGCAGCCCGAATCCTCTTTCAGGAATGGTACAAACTAGAGCGCAAGTTCGCGCTTTTCTCACAGGGATTTCCGACATGTCGCACCGCTCGCGTGAAGCCTCTCCAGAGATTAAAGAATCAAGTCCCAAAAAGACCCCTGAAGGCAACGTCTAAAGCGAATCTCTATTGCAACTTCAAATATCTCAGCTTCAGGACAGCATCTCCGACTTGGTTCAAAAAGTTCAACAACTTCAAGATTCTCGAAGTCCAGCACATACAGAGGATGACGTGACGCAACCCGACGACGATGCGGACTCTTTCCCACCAGAGGTAGAAAACATTGAACTACGTGCTCTCTACCGATTACTTCAAGCTTCCAAAACTAAACGACTTGACGTCAAACTTCCGGAAGCCTACACTGGTCAACGCAATCGCCGAACAGTTGACCAATGGCTCGCTAAAATGCGCATGTATTTTGACACTGTTGACCTCACGGAAGGCAAAAAGATCGCCTTGGCAGCCTCCCTCCTGAAGAATACAGCATTTCTATGGTGGCAAAGACGCTTAAAGGACGGAAAAAGTGTGTTAACATGGGAACGTTTTGAACACGTGCTCCGTAAGCAGTTTGTACCTGCCAATGCGAACTTCCAAGCACGTTCAAAAGTCCGACAGTTGGAGCAAACGGGTTCCCTGTCTTCCTATATCTCTCAGTTCACCACATTGGTGCTGGAGATTGATGGTTTAACTGAGGATGATCGCCTTCATGCTTTCATCTCAGGCCTAAATCCCTCGTTACGCATTGATGTTCTTAAAGCAAACATCACCACCACAGATGGCGCTATTGCTTACGCAGAGCGCATTACAGATTTCCTAAATACAGGGAAGCAGAGTGCTAATCGCACACAGAACTCTACTATGGCTAAAGGTGCTCGCCCTCAAGATAACACCAGGTTTCGAAAAAACTTCGGTAATCAAGGTCAGCGACAGTCTCAAGATCCCCAGAAGCCTCAGAAATCATTTGCTGGATTCCAACAGAAGCACTCCCCCAAGGATCGTGTTTCTTCTTCTTTACAAAGTCATTACCGACATCTCCAATATAAACGTGCGGCCACTGACAAGAAGAACAGCTCCAGCACAAAAGGACTTTGTACCATCTGTACAGGCGACCATAGATGGTTCGATTGTCCCAAGCGACCAAAGCAAAATTCCAATATGGAACCTAGCACTTCCCAAAAAGAAGATGCTACCTCAGCACAAGACAAGAAAGGCAAAGCTGTTCGAATGGCGAATACCATCCACCTGAGCCTTGCCAGCAACCCCGAACCTTCCCTGGCCACTCAAGTACTTTGTGTTCAAGGATCGATTCGTGGAACAACGGTCACCATCCTCATCGACAGTGGCTGTTCTCATAATTTCCTAGCCAGTTCTGTGGTCGATAAACTTCGGTTGGCCACCAATCCTAGTCTCATGGACTATCAGATTGAACTCGCAAATGGAACGACTTTCTTGTGCAACACCAGGATCAAAAACTTGTCTTTTCGCATCCAACATTATACAGACAAGTTGAACTTCGACATTATGCCTCTTTCTCGGTACGATGTCATACTCGGACAACAATGGCTCTACGACTATGATCCATCAATCAGTTTTCGCAGCCATACTATCCAGTTTGTCCACCAGGGAAAACTTATTGAGCTAACTGGTTCTAGGGACTCTCCTTCTGTCACCACAATGTAAATATCCTAAGTCAAAGTACAGTTGACCATTTGTTTGATCATAATTAAAGAGTTTTTATATGTGTTAATTACGGTCAAAGAGTTATTTTAATGGTCGAAGTATTGACTCCAGTCAAGTAAATCTGACTGCGGTCAGAGAGTGTTGACTTCGGTCAACAAGACTTGGCATGCGCCAAGAAGGGTTAACCCCGGTTAACCAAGATGTGCCAACTCCGGTTGGAGAGACTTGGCTATAATTAAGGCGCCTTGACCCTTGGTCAAAGCTCTTTAATTATAATCAAGAGTGTTGACCACGGTCAACCAGAGAAAATATATATATATATATTTATATATATATATATATTTGTTTAGATGTGCACATGTGTTTAGTGGGGACGCCCACCGTGACTAGGATTAGTCCACAGTGTGTTATTTGCATGCAAAGCGCTAACAATTAATGGGTACCATGGTGGTGCGCTTTAATTATTTGTTGCAGGTACTAGCAAGGACTATTTTTCCTAAGCGAAAAGGGAGCCTGACAAGCATCCAGGAAGCGGTTCGTGTGACCGAGAGCTTTGAAGACTCCAGAATGGCCCTTAGTGGCTTGTAATAGGATTTAGTCTAGATTTTAGACAAGTGGCATGTTGCCAAATTGGAATGGGGCTTGAAGCTCTTGAAAAAGAAGAATTCTTTTCATGTTTCAGAGGGAGAGACTTACGAGACAGCTCTAAGCTGAAGCTGAATTTCTGTAATAGATTTTCTGAAATGAATAAAGACCTTCGGGGGGGTCCAGCCCGACAATTTGTCCTGGGCCCTAGTGTATGTTCAGAGAGAGGGAGTGAGGGAGAGCCTTTGGAGAGTTAATTTCCGTCGTAGAAATAAAGCCAAAGCTGTTTCGTCAGTTTCGGTTGTATTGGTATCAGAGCCAAGGCAAGGATTGCCTCCTATGGCGACCTCGATCAAAAAAATTCGTGAGCAAATAGGCTAGCTTTAAAGCCAACGTAGATGCGGGAGACGTTTTTGGACGTCCCTCAAATTGCTACAGGGGACTTTCTGGTTGTAAATGAGTGACGACTGCGTGTGATAAAAGCAAGCCAGCCTGACAAGGGTGCACGGGTGAAACGACGGAGAGGTCTTCATGCTTAAAGCAGCGCAAGGGCTCTGAGAGTTGAATGCTCACGGAGCGCTTCCACGACAGACAGTTTGACGCGCAGGCTACCCAAGGTTTGGCCGTGGAGATTTTCGCAGGTGACGAAGGCGCTGTAGCGTGGGTTGCGAAAAGAGGCGTGGAGGTAGTTGTGAAGCACTGCTCCTGTGCAAACTTAAGACTGACGGTCACCAAGGCGCGACGCGCAACGACGAACAGACCATGACCAAAGTTTGGGCAGGTTTGCAGGCGCTGACGTGGCGCGGGACACGTGGCGCAGGACACGTGGCAGAGGTCTTGCAAGGTGCTGATGTGGCACACGTGTGTAATCTGACACGTGGCAGGTGACGTGGCAGACACGTGTGGATTCCTGACGTGGCAGTACAGGTGGCAGTCAGCTCAGATGCTGACATAGCACTGACACGTGGCAGACAGGTGGTAAAACTGTGGTTAGTGTAAGTCTGGTTAGCTGGACTTTGATCAGATGTCCAGTTAGTTGGCCCAACCAAACCAGACCAGAGCAGAACCAGTCTGGTCAGTTTGACCAGACAGTAACTATCCAGTCACAGACTAACCAGACCAGAACCAGTTAGTCTGGTTAGACTAACTAGCAGTTATTCCATCTGGTTACTGTTCTTTCAAAAAAAAAAAGACAGTTGCAGAGACAGTTTTGGCTATCAATTTTCTCCTGCCTGTCAGACTTTTACTGTCAGAAAAGTAGCAGAAAACCAGAGAAAAGCAGAGAAAACAGAGATTTGCAGAAAAAAGAGTATGCATGCCTTTGAGCAGTAAAAAGAGGGAAAAACAGATGCCTTTTGAAGCCATCTGCAGCAGCCAGGAAAGGGCAATATAGTTGTTGATGCTTTGGCAACTGTGTGGGTATATGCCTTGAACTGACAGCCAGTGCTGGCATAGATTGTGAATGCAAAACACCTCTTGTTGAGGTACTTTTTCTGTTGGAAAAGCAAAGGTAGTGTGCATTAGTTACTTGCACAGTGTGAGAAAATCTGCAGATCTCAGAATATGGATCAATCACCTATCCAGTGGGATTCTCAAGATAGGGATGTGCATCCAAGACAGAGGAATGTGCCACAAACTCAACAAGAATTTGAACAAATGGTACACACTCGTATACAAGAGCTGGAAAATCTTAAAAGGGATCCCAGGGCTCAGCATTTGTTTCCCGCAGAAGCTATGCCTAATCCAGTATATGACGTGCCAATGCCAGAGGCACACTCTCGTGTACAGTCTGAGAGAGAGAGATCTCATAGATCTCATAGGAGACGGTCCCATAGTAAAAAGAGATCGAGGCGTCATCACCGATCTCCTAGTCCATCACCGTCTACCTCGAGTTCGACTTCTGTGTCTTCTTCTTCCTTATCAGATAAACCATCCAGGAAAAGAAGGAAACACGAGAAGTCTGGGAAGAGAAAGTCTTCCAAAGCGACCAGGGAATTTAAAGAGGGAGGAAAATCTGTTAAGTTTATGACCTACAATGGACAGTATGGTCATACAGACAAAGCATTGCAGTTTATCAGACAGTTTGATGCTGCATTCGGTACTGAGAAATTTTTAGAATCCTCCAAGTTAAGAATGGTCAGCCTACACTTAACAGCAACGGCTAGTGCATGGTGGAGTGCACTGACCACAGATGGGTCAGCCCCAAGAAAGTGGAAGGGCTTCAAGAAAGCCTTCTACCAGCAATTCATGCCTAAACAGTTTAGAGACCATGTTCTTCAAGATTGGGATAGCTTGCACATGGATGCAGGAGATACAGTGGATGGGTACAACCAAAAGTTTTGGGATGCTTATTTGCAGGTTGCACCGTTCAAAAAGATCTCCAAAGGCACCCAGATGAGGAAGTACAGAGCAGGTCTCACTCCAAGAATTCAGGCAGTAGTGAATGCTTTGGGGGCAAAGAATATTCAAGATCTTATGCATTCAGCCTCAGTAGCGAGTCCTGTGCCGCTACAAGATCCATCTACAGTGCCATCCTTGCATGCAGGACGTGCTGATAAAAAGAAAACTGATTTTCAAAAATCAGAAAAGAAAGAGTCCCCTAAGGCTGAAAAGAAAGGGTTTCAGCCTCAGAAGCCGAGGGGTACTCAGTTCTCAAAGACCTATAAGGGCAAATCTCTATTCACCCCTGAACAGATAGCGGAATTCCGTAGAGATGGGAAATGCTTCAGGTGCGGTAAAGAGGGGCATGTCGCTGCCCAGTGCCCAGAAAAGCCTTCAACATCGAAGGGAAAAGAGGCAGAGAAGCCACGAGGACCGCAAAAGCCAATGGCGGGGGGAATTCCTGATATACTGGGTCATGCTTTGAACCCAGAAGAACGAGAATTGCTGCTATCTTGGGGCAAAGTTAGAGACCAGCAAGCGCTAATTTTATTTGATCCACGGGCTACTGATAATTTCATATCAGAGGATCTAGCCTTGAGGCTGGGAATAAAGACGGAAGAGCTAGGCAGGGCTTTGGATGCCGATCAAATGTTTTGTGGGAATCCAGTGCCAGTTACTCCCTTGATAGGGAAGCTCCGTCTTCATATTCAGAGTTATGTGGATCAGGAAGACTTCTTCATTTCTCCACTGAAACATTATGATGTAGTTTTGGGGATGCCTTGGTTTCACCGCAAGGCAGTGAAGTTGACTCTTCCTGAAAGAGTGTTGGAGTTTGTGCATAGGGGGAAAAATCAGCGTTTGATTGCCAGGAATAAAGGGGATACTATCCCCATTGTATCTGATGTTTCGTGCGGTAAAGCAATAAAGTCTGCAATTTCTGCGTACATGGTTTTTGTAAAAGAAAAAGAGAATGATATGCATGCTGAAATGAATGATGCAGACAAAAATAAGTTCCAGTTTCTTGTAAACTTTAAAGATTGCTTTTCTGATGTTTTGCCAGGGGAGTTACCCCCAGAGAGACCAGAAGATCATCAGATAGAGTTAATGCCTGGTAGTGAGCCACCAAACAGACCCCCTTATAGAGTCAGTGCGACTCAAAGAGAGGAGATTATGGCTCAGGTACAGGACTTGCTGTCCAAAGGGTTGATTCAGCCCAGCTCGTCTCCTTTTTGTTCCCCTGTACTGTTAGTACAGAAGAAAGATGGTTCATTCCGTATGTGCGTCGATTATCGCGCACTAAACAAAATGACCATCAAGAATAGATTCCCTATTCCGCGTATTGATGATGTCCTGGATCAGTTAAATGGAACTTCAGTTTTCAGCAGGATAGACTTGAAGAGTGGCTACCACCAAGTGAGGATACAGCCTCAGGATGTGCATAAGACAGCATTCCGCACAACATTCGGGTTGTATGAATACTTAGTGATGCCTTTTGGATTGACAAATGCTCCAGCCACATTCAACAGAATGATGGATCGCATCTTCCGGAAGTACAGGCATTTTACCAATACTTTCTTTGATGATATCTTAGTTTTCTCTAAGACAGAGGAAGACCACAGAGAACATCTTGCTATAGCGTTTCAAGAGCTGAGAAATCATCAGCTCTATGCCAACAGCAAGAAAAGTGAATTCTTCCTGGAAGAAATCCACTATCTGGGGCATATAATATCCAAGAATGGGATACAAATGGATCCAGCGAAGATCCGTGCCATTCAGGAATGGCCAGAGTTGAAAACTGTGCATGAAGTTCGAAGCATTTTAGGCTTGTGTTCTTACTACATAAGATTTATCAGACATTTTGCTGATATCGCAGCTCCATTACATGATCTCACTAAGAAAAATGCAGCCTTCACCTGGGGATTATCACAGAAGAAAGCATTCAATACACTCAAGGAGAAGTTGACTACAGAGCCTATTCTGGTAGTCCCGGATCTTTATCAGTCTTTTGATGTTGATTGTGATGCTTGTGGAGAATGTGTTGGGGCTGCGTTGCATCAGAATGGTCATGTAGTAGCCTATGAAAGCAGGCGACTTCGGGATGCGGAAAGATATTTAGGAATCTATGAGAAAGAGTTATTGGCTGTAATTCATGCCATCCATACATGGAAACATTATCTTTTGGGTGCAGATTTTACTGTCAAAACAGATCACCAAAGTCTGAAATACTTTTTGACTCAGACCAAGCTTTCAGAGAAGCATATGAAATGGGCAAACATGCTGTCAATGTATCATTTTCAGATTGTCCATACCCCAGGAATTCGGAACAGAGTGGCAGATGCCTTGTCCCGAAGACCCCAGGTCAATAATGTAACTATTGCTTATCATCAGGACCTGGAAAGTATGAGGGAGCAATATGCTCATGATTCTGATTTTGGTGAAATTTTACAGCAAATACAAGAAGGGCAATCTACCAGTCACTATTCCCTAAAAGATGGGTATTTAATGAAAGATGATTGCCTATGCATCACCCAGGAGATGAGGAAAAAGATTTTGGGAGAATGCCATGCACCTCCCTATGCTGGACACAGAGGAATTACAGCAACAACTCTAGCACTAGAGAGGTATTTCTTTTGGCCAGGAATGCGGAAAGATATACATCAGTTTGTTACTGAATGCCTTACGTGTCAGAAAATGAAATATGATAGACAAAAGGCACCTGGCCTACTTATGCCTCTTCCCGTGCCTCAGGCACCATGGGAAAGTATTACAATAGACTTTATTTTTGATTTGCCGAGATCAAAGTCAGGGAATGATGGGATTTGGACTATCATACATAGATTCAGCAAGCAAGCTCATTTCATTCCGGCGGTTCGCAAAACCATAAAGGCAGATCATATGGCTAAGCTGTTCATGGCACAGATCTTTAAACATCATGGTATGCCTAAGTCCATTGTTAGTGATCGAGATCCCAGAATGACCAGTCTATTCTGGAGAGCTTTATTTGATAACATGGGGACCAATTTGAATTTTTCTTCTTCTTTCCATCCCCAGACAGATGGTCAAAGTGAAGTAGCAAATTCTACCATTTTGGATATGCTGAAATGCTACGTGGGTGACCAAAGTTCAGACTGGGAAAAGTACCTACCGTTAGTAGAGTTTGCTTACAATAATACAGTACATAGCTCTACAGGGAAAGCCCCTTTTGAAGTCATATATGGGAAGGTGATTTTGCCACCTATATTAAGGACTAAAGATGAAATATTTGCAGCTGATCAGTTTGTGAGAGACCTCCAGACAGCTTACAGCCAAGTCCGGACAGCAATTGAAAGGTCTCAAGAGAAACATAAAAGAGCTGCAGATAAACATAGGAGACAGTTGGATCTCAAGGAAGGGGACTGGGTACTTTTAAGGTTTGAAAAAGCTAGGCTCCGCAAGTTTAAAGGCAAACAGAAAGTGTATGCAAAGTTATCTCCCAGATATTATGGCCCTTTTAGGGTTACAGAAAGAATAAATGAGGTTGCATACAGATTAGCATTGCCAGAGCATTGGAGGATTCACAATGCATTCCATGTGAGTCTTCTAAAGAAATTTGAGGGACCAGAGCCTACAGAACCAGTATCACAAGATCCACCAGAAGTGGATGAGCTGGAGGAAGTCCTTCAGCCAGAGCAAATTGTGTACCATACTGTACGTAAAGGCCCTCAAGGTAAGGAATTTTGCAGGTATCTTGTAAAATTCAAGAATTATACGGCATTAGATGCCAAGTGGATGGACGAAGACATGTTATCCGATCATCCACAGCTTTTGGATGTTTACAAGGAAGCTTTTCAGTTGAGGTCAACTGAATAGAAGCCGAGGGGATGTCACCACAATGTAAATATCCTAAGTCAAAGTACAGTTGACCATTTGTTTGATCATAATTAAAGAGTTTTTATATGTGTTAATTACGGTCAAAGAGTTATTTTAATGGTCGAAGTATTGACTCCAGTCAAGTAAATCTGACTGCGGTCAGAGAGTGTTGACTTCGGTCAACAAGACTTGGCATGCGCCAAGAAGGGTTAACCCCGGTTAACCAAGATGTGCCAACTCCGGTTGGAGAGACTTGGCTATAATTAAGGCGCCTTGACCCTTGGTCAAAGCTCTTTAATTATAATCAAGAGTGTTGACCACGGTCAACCAGAGAAAATATATATATTTATATTTATATATATATATATATTTGTTTAGATGTGCACATGTGTTTAGTGGGGACGCCCACCGTGACTAGGATTAGTCCACAGTGTGTTATTTGCATGCAAAGCGCTAACAATTAATGGGTACCATGGTGGTGCGCTTTAATTAATTGTTGCAGGTACTAGCAAGGACTATTTTTCCTAAGCGAAATGGGAGCCTGACAAGCATCCAGGAAGCGGTTCGTGTGACCGAGAGCTTTGAAGACTCCAGAATGGCCCTTAGTGGCTTGTAATAGGATTTAGTCTAGATTTTAGACAAGTGGCATGTTGCCAAATTGGAATGGGGCTTGAAGCTCTTGAAAAAGAAGAATTCTTTTCATGTTTCAGAGGGAGAGACTTACGAGATAGCTCTAAGCTGAAGCTGAATTTCTGTAATAGATTTTCTGAAATGAATAAAGACCTTCGGGGGGGTCCAGCCCGACAATTTGTCCTGGGCCCTAGTGTATGTTCAGAGAGAGGGAGTGAGGGAGAGCCTTTGGAGAGTTAATTTCCGTCGTAGAAATAAAGCCAAAGCTGTTTCGTCAGTTTCGGTTGTACCTTCAACCCCAGTTACCTCTGCCCTACAAGTAAAGAAGTGGGTTCGTAAACGCCAAGTAAAGACTTCACTTCTGTTGGTTACGGCAGTAGAGGAGACACTAACAAAGGATCCTCCTGAATACCTCAACCAACCTTTTTTCCAGCCCTACCTGGATCTTTTTCCACAGGAATTGCCAAAGCAGTTACCACCTCGACCACCAGTGGATCACCCAATCGAACTTATTCCCGGCAGTAATCCATTGTCGAAACCTCCTTATCGGGTTTCTCATACTCAAAATGAAGAAATCCAAAGACAGGTCATCGAGCTATTCGACAAAGGTCACATTCGGCCCAGTCGCAGCCCTTTCGGATCTCCTGTACTACTTGTGGAAAAAAAGAATAAGTCAATGCGCCTCTGCATCGACTATCGAGCCCTCAATAAGCTCACTATCAAAAACAAGTATCCATTGCCTCGCATTGATGACCTTTTCGATCAACTTCTACATGCAACACACTTCTCCAAGATTGATCTTCGTTCAGGTTATCATCAAATTCGTATACGAGAAGGCGATGAGTACAAGACAGCTTTTCGAACAAAGTATGGACACTATGAATGTTTGGTCATGCCTTTTGGGTTAAACAATGCCCCGGCCACATTCATGACATTAATGAACGACATCTTCAGGCCTTTCCTCGATAAGTTCGTCATCGTTTACCTCGATGACATCCTTGTTTTCAGCAGATCCCTACCTGAGCACAAACAACATGTTCACCAAGTTTTTGAAGTTCTCCGTGCAAATTCTCTCTACATCAACATTGAGAAGAGTGAGTTCTTCAAGACCCAACTTGAATATTTGGGACACGTTATTTCAGCTCAAGGTATCTCTGTGGATCCCAAGAAGGTCGAGGTAATCCGAAACTGGCCTACTCCTAAGAATGTTCATGATGTCCGCTCTTTTCTCGGATTGGCAAACTTCTACCATACAAAGGTCTATCAGTTTTTCGAAATCGCAGCTCCTATGTCCGAATTATTGAAAAGCACAGCAATTTTTCAGTGGCTTCCCGAAACAGAGTATAGTTTCCAACAACTCAAGCAAGCACTCACTACCACACCAGTTATGGCTATTGCTGACCCCAACCTTTCATTTGAGGTCATGACCGACGCTTCCGACATCGCTACAGGAGCAGTCTTGATGCAAGAAGGCAGAGTTATTGCTTTTGACAGCCATAAACATTCTGATATCCAAACCCGATATCCGGTTTATGATAAGGAGTTTCTTGCCGTTGTACATGCTTATCGCTCTTGGAAACATTATCTCATGGGAGCCGACTCTGTGGTCAGAACAGACCATCACTCTTTAAAGTACATCTTTACTCAGCCAGTCATGAACGCTCGACAAGCACGCTGGGTTGAGTTTCTGGCCAACTTTCACATGACCATTGAGTACATTCCAGGACTACGCAATGTAGTTGCAGATGCTCTCAGCAGGTTACCTCTAGCATCAGCCATGGTAATCTCTACATTATCTGTGGATGTTCCGAATTCATTCAAAGGAAAGTATTTCAATGATAAAGACTTCGGCACAGCAGTACAGGTTCTTTCCAAAGATCAACCTTCGACTTCCGAACAAAAGATTTTCTCATCCTATTCTTATACGGACGACCTTCTGTATTATCAAGATCGCGTCTGTGTACCACATGACAAGGATGTTCGCCGTCTTTTGTTAAAAGAGCATCATGTAGTTCCTTATGCTGCCCATCCAGGCATCAATAAGACTTATCGGTTACTCAGTGCAACATACTACTGGCCTCAGATGAAAAGCGATGTCATCAAAATGGTTACATCTTGCTTATCATGTCAACAAATGAAAGCAAGTCGACGACTTCCAACAGGACTTCTTCAGTCTCTTCCAGTTCCAACTGAAAGGTGGGAAAGTATTTCCATGGATTTCATTACAACACTACCACGATCTTCCAGAGGTAATACTCAGATTATGGTAATTGTTGATCGCTTGTCCAAAATGGCACACTTTGTTGCTTGCAAAAGCAGTGCACAGGCCCCGGACATAGCCAAACTCTTTATACAACACATCTTCCGACGCCATGGATTACCTAAGAATATAATATCTGACAGAGATCCTAAGTTTACCAGTCACTTTTGGATTTCACTGTTCGAATCTTTGGGTACAACTCTACTGTTCAGTTCCGCTTACCACCCAGAATCAGATGGCCAGACTGAAAGAGTCAACCAAGTTCTGGAAGAAATGCTTCGACATTATGTTCAGTCACGCCTAGCAGCTTCGGAAGAGTATCTACCACTCCTTGAGTTTGCTTATAATAACTCTTTCCATAGTGCCATTAGCATGACTCCATTCCAAGCAGCTTATGGACACACTCCGATTGTACCAACAAATTTTGTACTTCAACATCGAGTGGCCCTAGCTGATCAACTGGTTCAAGAAATGCAAGACATTCTACTGCAAGTCAAAGATCATATGCGAAAAGCACAAGAGCGGTATCAACGGTCTGCCAACAAACATAGACGTCACTTGGAATTTAACACTGGTGACATGGTGCTATTATTTGTAGCCCCACATCGCTATAAGACGGTTAAGTCTGTGTTTCCTAAGTTGTGACCAAGATACTATGGACCTTTTCGGATCGTCAAGAAAAATTCACCTTTAAGTTACAAATTGGAATTACCACCATCATGGGGTAAAATCCATCCAACATTTCATATTTCTTGGCTAAAGACGTACATTCCAGGCGATGAAGCAGTTCCTCCTGCAGGTGATTATGTCCCAGAAATCGAAGACGATTATGTTCTCCTTATTCCTGAGCGTATTCTGGACCATCGACAGCGAGAGACTCGACATCGACTTATCACAGAATTCCTTGTTCTTTGGCGAGATCTGGACGACTCCGACGCTACTTGGCAGTCTGATGAAGACTTACAGCAGTATCCTGATCTTTTACAGCAGTATTTTCAGAATCTACCGTGATATTTTCTACATCAGTTCATTATCTCCACCAGGGTCTTCTTTTGAGTGGGAGGGGATGTCACGATCTGTGACGTATTCCTTTCTCTTTCTAGACTTATGGATGGTTTAATGAATGGACACTTGTGGAAGGGTATGACCTTTCGACGGGACGCTTGCCCTTTCGACGGGACACTTCCTAATGAGGCATAACCCTTCACACGAGACATTCTAATGAAGAGACATTCCTATTGTAATGTACCTTCTCATCAAGGGTCACACCCTTCACAAGGGGTACACACCTCTTCATGCACATACCCTTTGGAGTACACACCTTTTCGTGTGTGTCATCCTCGTGCTGCCAATCGGGTATTCCCCCTATTCGAATCTTCATAGCATTCTCTTTCCGAAGGTGATGTTCTTGGATCTCTGTTTGGATGTCAACCTTGGGTTCAGCTGTCACTTTCACCTGGATGAGCTCTCTAACCGTGGAAATCAGCTGTGATGTTGGGGGCTCAGCTTTACATGTTTGTACGGCTGCTGCAATAATCTCCTGCTTCCCTGGGCCTTCCAAAGCTGCAATACAAGCTAGGGCTTGGGTGAGTTGGGACCTCAGGTCTCGCACTTCTTGCTGGAGATGGTAAATCTGCTCTTGCGGCTTGGTCAATGTCGGGGGAGGTTGAAGCTTATACCTAGAGTATGTCCTGTTGAAGGGAGCAGGGGTTGTGGCTACCATGGCGGAGTAAAGCTTGGGGGGATGAGGGGAGGATGGGCTGGCCATATCGACTATCCCCCTTTTGGCTGGACTAACCCCATGGCTGGGCATGGGGTACAACCCAGCCAAGAGTGGGGAGAGGAAGTGGGGAAGTGAAGAGCGGCGGGCTGGGCAACGACGAGCTGAGCGACGAGGGGAGCAACGGGGCTGAGCGACGGGGGCTGAGCAACGAGGGGAGCGACGGGGGCTGAGCGACGAGGGACGGACGGGGGGAGCGACGAGGGACAGACGGGGGGGGGGGAGGGAGGGAGGGAGGGAGAGAGGGAGGGAGGGAGGGAGAGAGAGAGAGGAGGGGAAGGGGTAGCGGGCTAAGAGGGGAGGGGGCGGGCTGAGAGGGAGAGAAGGGGAGGAAGGGAGAGGCTGAGGGAGGGGGAGGGGCTGAGGGCGAGGAGGGGGCTGAGGGAGGGGCTGAAGGCATGTAATAGGCATCCCAAAGACTCTTGGAGAGGCTAAGAGGTACTAATACTAGGCCTTCACCGTTCTTTTGTGTGTCTAGTGCAAGTACTAATGCCATCCTGAAAAAAAAATGATTACTATTTTTGAGAATGATGTCTTTAAGCCAGCAAGTACAAGTGTCCAGTGTTAGAGTTGGACACAGACATGTCCAACATGAACATAATTTGCAAGGGCATCTTCCTATTGGCAAATAGCATTTTAGGGAGCATTTAAGGACCCAAGACACTCCCCACATTTGAAAAGGCCGATGCAGCTCCCTAAAGAAAGCCGCCCCCGACCCCCCCTCCCCAAGATATACACTGGAGTCGATTTCTTTGTCGATGAGGAAGACTAGGGGTTTCTCACATGCAAGCTTTGCTCTCCAAGCTCTCTCCCTACCTCAGGAAAATTACTTTATCACTTTTCAGAAAAATAATTGAATATAAGGGAAAAGACCAACTAGGGACCCAAGATATCCCCACACTATGCAGATGCGTGAAAAGGTCGATGCAGCTCCATAGATGTATTGGACTCAATTTTTTTGTCACTGATGAACAGTAGGGCTTCTGCTGACATAACGTCCAATCCTTCTCAGCTCCCTCCCTACCTCTCCATTATTGCTCCAACCCAAAGAAGCCAATCTTGCAAAATTTCCCCACTCCTCCACTTAAGACTACTATTTATTTCTCTCATTTAGAATTTGCACATAATTCGATCTGAATTTCCTGAGTTTTTAGGTGCAAAATGTTTCAGAGTATCCCAACGTGCAATCCAACCCTCTCACCAGCCTCCTTATGCCCCCAATGATTCGCCTCGACTAAGCTCCACTTACCATAGTCACCCAAAAGAACTTCTAAACTGCAAACAGAGAAGAGCAGAAAAACAAAGCACATGACTCCACTGTATTGCCATGGAAGTGAGAAATCAGCTTATTTGACAGGGAAAAAACTGTTTCAGAGAGCAAAACAAAACGACGAGTTTACATTAATAGTAATATTAAGAATAACTCCCAGCAACTCTACCTGCGGCTAAGACTGTGTGAATAGCTTCTATAAGAGCCTTGACCTCTGTCTTCTCGTACCTAAAGTCAAAAAAGAAGATTAGCTAAGTAGACTTCAATATTCAATGCCGTTTCCACGTCTCCATCAGGCATATGGAATAAACTCTGAAGATTCATCTGATCCGATCGATAAGAAATACCAAATAGTACCGTCAAGCTCTTTCAAAAAATTTGTCTAATATAAAATACCATTTAAGACTATATTCACTTGATACTAGAAACAGAATATCATTACCCTTATGTAAGAGCGCGAAAACGGATTACAAAACTCAGAGTCATCTAGTTTTCGAATCTGTACAAGCCAAGAATGTGTTACACAGTATATCAACGTCCATCCAGTTATTAGAAAGTGTGATGCTGTGAAGAAAGCAATAGCCTACTTACTGCATATTTCATATCTTCATAGTTTGTGTAATCAACTATGCCCATTGTACCTGCAATCCAAAATCCCAATCATCTAAATGGCTTTCCACTTTGAAAAGGAGCATGAAACAGAGTCACTTCGGCCATCAAATACCAAAACCCCCTTTTTCAGTCCACAAGAGCCAACTTCCTTCTGTGAAGAAATACAAATCTCTCTGTTGAAAATTCATAATCTCAAACAAAAAACAAAAAACATCATCTCTTCATCTTGAAAAATCACAACCACCCGCAAAAGCCCCTGGCAAGCCTTCTCTTTACCTCTTCCCTCACGAAATACTTGCGCAAAGCAAACGTCACCAGCTCTCCTCATATGGTCCTACAAAAATTGCACTGCATCAGAAAGAACTTGCTGGTCCTCAGCACCCTAAACAAATACTCAGGATTTGCTTTATCTCTACTCTAATGATACTACAAAAAGCACAAACACATCATGAACAACTTCATGATCCTCAGCAGCCTGAACAAAGAGTCACAAGTCAGGACTTGCTTTATCTCACCTTCAAATCCTGCCATGAAGCTGATGAAGGCAAACCAGATACAATTACTGTAGCACACATTTGTAAAGTCGGCAATGACATGTTAATAGAGCGAAAATTTTCTTTCGCAAATGTAGGTTTTCTATGATCACTGGTTAGCAAATTTCAAAATAATAACCAACCTCTGTATTCTGAACGCCGTGAAACCCCTGCAGGTCCACTACTGCTGCTGTAGCGTTCAATAGAAGGTGGTGGACCATGGCCATTGTGGGCTAATTCCACCTAATATAGAAAAACAATAAAAAGGGGGTGACAAATGAAGGTGATTGCAGATTAAGAGCTTGTAAAGCATGCATATGTGCAAGCCAAAAGTCCTCTTTACAAACAACTGAGCGGAATGCATGTGTGGAGAGTGGATCACTCTTAGTCTTCAAAGTAACTACAAAAAATCACACATCCGAAGTTGGGAGATGAGAAAACCCCCATACTTGTAAATGGTTAAAACAGTGATTCTCCATGGATATCAGGCTTGGGCTCCAAGCCCAATTAGAGTATTGGGAGAAATGGGGAGGGTGCAGGACAGATTCAACTAAAGCAAAAACTCTGTTGGAAAGGAAATCTGCCAACACGTTTACAATTTTAAAAAATGGACATAAACGAACTCTCGTAAAGTGATGGAAACATTTTAAAAGTGAACATAAATAAAATTTCTCGCAAGGCAATGGAACAACCAAGCACAAGAGATGGTACAAGGCATGAAGTGAATTCATGAAATATTGGGGGGGATAGACATGTCAAGCCTGCTTACAAAGGATATTGCTAGCAAAACGCTTGAATGCAAAAAACAACATATGGCACAAACTGAAGGATCGGATGGCATTCTACTAAAGGGAAACCAGCCCAATTCTAGTTTACAGAAGGCAAGAGTTTTTCGACGAGTACACCTCTCTTTTCAAAAGGCTACCTCTTAGAGTGAAAATGGATAGATGGGAGAGAGTATCAAAAGAGGATAAAGTTTACAAATTATTCCTATCAAGAGTCACATGCAAACGTGTTTCGTCCTGTCGAAACGCGACGAAACGTTTCGTCACGAAACTATTCGAAACAGGACGAAACGCTGTTTCGCCCAAATCCTGAAATATTTTTTAAAACAATTTTTTTCCTTTTTTTCAATGATTCAATGTTCATATATCTAGATTCTAGAATACATATGCTTTTCAATCCTCAAAGATTGATTTATCTGAAGTTGAAACTTGAGAATCAAGATTGAAAGCTTGAAATAAATTTGAAGAATGTGTTAGTGTTTTATAAATCCTTTTTGGGTGTCTTGACTTATATTCCTCTTTGTATGCTCTAAACTTGAGTATAACATATCTTAGTAGCCAATAGCCTTGAATATATATATTATCATTCTGAAACCTATCCGTACAACACGAAACGAAACGAAACGAAACGAAACCTTGCGAAACATCAAAACAGACGAAACGTTTCTTGTGACTATGTATAATAATAATTAGAGACATTGAGGATAAGAATGAGAATCTTTCACTTCTCATATCTTGGCCTTATTATCAAATCAAGTAGCAAATCAAGGAAAAACATAAGTAGTCCCAGAAAAAAATGATAGGATCCCCATTTGAAAGTGGTAGGGTCACACTAGCCATGAGCACATCATGAAAAATAAATAGAGATACAGCATGTATTCTTGATACACGGACATCATTTGCACATTCGATTTTGTTAGGTCTCCAATGGAAATTAATCAATAGTCGAGAGAGAGAGAGAGAGAGAGAGAGAGAATCAACGCGGTACTGCCGGGTGAGGGACTCAAAGTCCACGCATGACACGGAGAGTGACTAGAGCGAGGTCTGGCCCAACTCCGCCCTCCTTAGAGGAGACCGCCTGAGACGAGGCGCCACTCTTGACATGGCCCATCGGAAACAAAGATCAAGGAGACCACGCCCCTCGCCACAGTGCGAGAAAGCTCGACAGCACAATACCGATATATTTTTGCTGCTTACCAGAGAGCCACCAAGATGCCAGGTTTTCGACTTTTGAGTTTATATTTGAATTTTGCTTTAGCTCTTTAGCTCTTTAGCTTAGCATAGTGAGTTACTCAACAATCGCCCTTTGCTTCCACTGAAACTTGATGTACTTTGTCCCATAGGCCCGCGAGACCTCCCAAGGACCTCTCTCTCTCTCTCTCTCTCTCTCTCTCTCGCGCACGCGCCCCCCTAGCCCCTCGCTCCTCAGCTCAGCCCAGCCCAGTCCCTCACCTCTCAGCCCAGCCCATCAGCTCAACCCCCCGTACCCTTTCACCATTGCCTCGTGTAGCAGTAGCCTGCAGCGGGAGTCTACAGCCCCGGTCTCACACCCGTACTGCCTACAGAACACCCCCCCTTCCCGCTTCACATCATAGCAGCAGCGCGGGGGAGCTTACAGCCCCTGCCTCTCCTTTCTCGGCTGTACTCTACAGCCTCCTGCGCTCAGGGAGGATCCATAGCCCCCCGCCTTCAGCCTTCAGCTCCCCTAGTTGTGGGATCCTGTCGTGGGAGCCTGTTTGTGGAAACCCATCATGGGAACCCGTTGTGGGAGCCTGGCTGTGGGAGCACGTTGAGGGAGCCCATTTCAACAACCACAGTTCATCTCAGCAGCCCCGCCACGAGCAACGTACGACAGCTTGCTGCCACACCCTCAATCGCCACGTCACTTCATCATCCAGCCCACGTCACCTCTGTCACTTGCAGACAAACAGTGAAGCTGATCCAATCAAACAGTCAGAATAAAATTCATTTGAAAAAAAGAGCTCTCCAATGTACGTCCAATGAGGTCTATAGCTTCTATAGCATCAGTTTTGTATTTATTTCTTGGCCGGGTTCTCTCATAGACAGCAATTATAATTGGACTCCTCAGATTTTGAAACTTGGAAAATGGATAACTCACCGGATAAGAAGACACATGGGGAAAAGCAACAAAAATGTAGCGCCATTGGGGCAAATATCCAGAAAGTTGATGACACAAATGCCAAGGCATGCATATCAACAGCTAAGGATATCATCAAGATACAAGATGCCGAGATTGAGTCACTACAGAAAAGGGTCGGAGAAACCAAGGGAGATGGGATTATGCACAAAATAAGAGATTGGATTTCAATATAATCAGCTGAAACAAATGCAGAATAATATGACCGAATGATTGAAGAAAAAACCAGCCAATATGCCTCACTTATAAATAATTTATGCTCAAGTTGCTACACTTAAAGCTGAGAATGAAGTGCTAAAAACATGCATGAGGAGCTGAATACCATCAAGGAGCAGGTCAACTCCCTCAAGGCACGAGAAGAGGAGAAAACACAGAAAGCATTGGAAGAGTTGAGATCCGCAAATGAAAATTTCAGGAAAGAAATGGCTGCAATGCGAGCTAATATGATGCTGAATTTACGCAGCAAATGATAGAAGGGAGGGAGAAAATTATGGAATGGCGGGAAGTGGTCAAAAAAGGTGCAGCAGCCCCGAAAAAGGTTTTCATTTCTGATGCATTAGAAGAGGAAAAAGACGAAGCAATAAAGCCCTTAATGTGCTAGTAAGAGCGGATGTGAAGGAGCACATGATTAAGATGAACACCAATCTATAACCTTTAAGGCTAAATGGCGAGTAGGAAGAAATAATGTACCACGAGGCCGCTCATAATAAAGTTCAGGACTGTCATGGATAGATCCACTTTTAAGAGTATGAGAGCCACTCTGAGAGGGACTAAGATATACCTTGATGATGATCTTACGTTAATGCAGCAGGAACACCAGATGGAAGGAATGATGGAGGAGGCAGTAGCACTGTGGATTACTTAATTGATGGGCTCCCCAACCTTTGTGACAGGAGTACAGGACTTCATAGTCCTGCCTCCCCCGCTTGGTGCCAATCACTCGTTACCTGTCTTTTACCATTTCAATTACGCTGCCTCATATGGCACGAGATCTACCTACTCCCACCCTGTTCAGGTGCACTTTGATCATGCTCTAGATGCAATTTATACAAGCCACATGTCTCGCAAGTTAGCAACTCCGTAAGAGATAATGCAAACCTCGCCCTAACCTGAGATGCATTAGTATCTGCTATACATGATGATGCCACTAGATCATTCCCCAAGACCAGATCTACAGCCCGCCCCCCAGCTAGGAGGATGCCACAAAATTCTTGGTATGTTCATGAGTGCCAGGAGATGAGATCTCATCTTATACGAGAGCAGGCATTAGGGCAATTGACGAGATCTAAGGCACACCAGATCTCATGATGATTGACGCGACGTAAGAGGCAAGCTTTTCTCTCACATGAGATGGATGAGGTGATCCGATCGTTTAGTGGAGGGGATCCCACTTTTGCATGGGGGCACTAATCAGATTGGAAACCACCTATACCTATTACAGATCAAGAGGTATGGCACACTTATGCGACATCCCTCTATGATGTCCCCGCTCAGATACCACCTAATATGTCTGCTCTTCCCCGGCCCCCCACCTGCATCCTCTTCATCCCATAGAATGTGAGAGCTGCATTACGTCAGCTCCATAACTGGAGAGCACAGGACCATGAGGGCTTACAGAGTGAGCACTTTGCACACAGGCTAGAGGTCATCTTAGCACAGATGTTCAATCATGCGGTAATCATGCAGTATGTCATGGTTTCCCTCCTGCTTGGAGTACTTCTACCATCGTGCTGATACACAAAGCAGGAGATCCCATGGATACGAGGAATTATCGCATTCTCATAATTGGTGTCACAAGGACGTGAAATTATGGGACTTTTAATTTGCGACTCCTGTAATTTGCGCGTGTCTTCCTTGAGCCTCTGGGGCACGGGGGTCCGGCCATGTGTGCGGGACTGGGAAAATTGAAATTCTCGAGTGGGCCTTGAATGTGCCCCTAGTTACTAGGCAATTAATTCCTAGGACCAAAGTGTGCAATAGGGGGTCAAAAGAGTGGTGCAATTAAAAATTGCTACTTTTAGCACAGGGACCTTTTGGATCTAGAAGGCCAAAATCAATTCCAGAGGAGCCAGATTATCATATGTAAGCTGCCAGAGCCTGCCAGGTGCTGCCAAAGCCAAATCATTTTTTATCGAGAGTTTTCGGAGCCTGCCAAGGAAAATCGCCATCAGCCAAAGTTCCAATGGTTCCAGAGCCTACCAAGAGAAATCGCACATGATCCAAGAGCCTACTGCAGATTGTGTTTCTGCCAGGGTGCTTGCTGCAGATTGCAATTGATTTCCAGGTCTTCCGGGCTGTTTCAGGTGACTGCGACCAGTTCCAGGATGCGTTCATATTTTTTCTACCTGCCCAGGCTGCTCCGGGTGAACTACAACTAGCTTTTTCAGGCTTTCCAGGCTTTGTAGGAGATTCCAACCTGCTGATTTTGGTAACTTTCCTGGCATGGGTATTCTCTTCTAAGCTGCTTTTGGGGCTGTGCCAAAGCAGAATCAGCTTTTCTCTACGAGATCTAGGGTTTTCTAGTCCCGATGACATATCTTCTGAGGATTCTAGGTAGAAGGAGGCTTGCTTTTTGCTGTTTCCAGATTGGTTACTAGCTAGTTATTGCATTTGGGTTTCTTTCCTCGCGAAGAAAGGTTGATTTATGTGTTGGGCAGCGGCCGAAGAGGCTATAGATTGAGGCAACTTGTCTGGAAGTGCTTTGTTGATTGATTGCACCAGAGTTTAGCTGTTGAGGGCTTTGCTGCAGCTGTTCAGCCGTGTCTGTCAGGTTGGGCACTTGGTTGTGCAATTGCCGGTGTGGCACAGACAATGGCTGAGGTCTGCGGGCATTGGTTTGCCTGTGGTGCAACTTCCTAGAGACCTTTGTAATCAACCGCTTGGCTTCAAATGAATGTTAAATAAATACCGCAAGGGACGCCAACGTTTGGGGCCACTCGGTGTCCTTGTATCTAAGTAGAAGCGCTCTAGCTCCCTTGTGATTTAATCTGTGGTGCATAATTATTTATCAATTTACTGTGTATGCTGTAATTAAGTGGATCCTACCACCCTTTACGCTGTTAAGGCTGGTTCCAGTGGTTCCATTGCCATCTTCAAGAGGAGACCCTGTGGTTGGCTTGGTGCAAGTCCAACAGACTAGGCGAAGAAGACAACATTCTATTCAGTAAATATGTCTCACAGGGAGAGATCTATGAGTCTTACTGGGGAGGAAGAGGAAAAGCGGATGTCTCAGACTCATGATGATGATCAAGGTGCAACAAACGAGAACCAGCATGTTGCCGAGCATCAGGATGATGGACTGATGAGGAGGATGTGGATTTATTCAAAGCACAGATGCAGAGTGTCATGAGTGCTTTCATGTAGTTCATGCAGGACCCTCGCTTCCAAAAATGCTAAATTCTGATGTACAACCGAAGAAAAGGAAGCTCGATGATGGGGATAAGGAGTTATGGCACACCCGGTGCAACCACGTTATTTTTGTGGTGGCTCAGTGTTTTAGGCCATGGTCAGCCCACAAGCCCAATTTTCAAGTATGCCTGCTAGTCAAACAGTTGGGTTTCAGCCTAGTTTACATCCCATGAGACAAAATATGATGTATGCAAATGTTGGAGCAGCCCCAGGGATGCAACAGGTTTGCTTAATGCAGTAACAGGTAACCTTGGTTTGGGAAAATATGCAAAATATGGGTGCTGGTCTGAATAATACAGCTTTTCCCTATGGGAGATAGAGTGAGTGCTGCTGTCCCTTTTGCCCAAGTACCTATATACGATAATTTGGCACCTCAAGGGAAGATGAAGGACTTTAAAGAGGCTGGTGCAGCAATAAAATTTGAGACATTCAATGGGGTGCAAGATAAACTTAAGGCCTTAACCTTTTTGCAGCAGTTTGATGCAGCCTACACAGGAAGGAATTTCACAAAGTCATCCAAAATACGCCGGGCTGCAAGTTTTCTAAAGAGGAATGCACTTCAGTGGGGACCACTATGCTTAAGCAAAACACCGCACCAAACACGTGGGTAGGTTTCAAACAAGTTTTTTCAGCTGCGTGGCTTACCACGACTTTTAAAATGGATATCATGACTGCTTGGCATGAGCTGAATTCCAATAATTGCGGTAATTTAGAGGAGTATAACAGTAAGTTTTGAGCGGCTTTGCTGCCTGTTAGCTCCTATCCGATTGTTCCTTTTGCTGAGCAAGTTGAGAAATATTGCTGCGGGCTGCCTAAGGAGTTGAGAGACTACTGCACGAAGACTAAAGTCTCCAATATGTCTCAACTTATTGAGAATGCTAGCACGGCATATGCTTTGATGCAGGGGAAGACTTCTCGGTTCAAAGGTGGATAGAAGCAGGAATCTAAGAAGGATGGCACAAACAAGAGATCTGGGTTCTGATTTTCCAAAATAGGTCAAAAGGCTAATCGTCAAAAGACTGTGTTTGTTGCAGGGAGGCAACAAAACAATACCGATTATGACTCCGTTCGAGCCCCCACCATGGAAGAGGCTAAATTGGAGCTACCGCTACCAGTAGGGGTTCGAATCCCGCACTACACGGAATGTTGGCATTTGCGTATTTGAGTCCAAAAGAGCTGGAAACTCTCTATGAAGAAAAGAGATCTTTTAAATGCAAAGAACTAGGTCATGTGTCTCAGGATTGCCCAAAAGGAAATGAGAAGGCTGATGCAGGTAAAAGTGATCAGAAGGGAAAGAAACAGAAGACCATGGCTATTTTGATGCCTGATGTGATTAGTGAACAGCCCCAGAGTAAGAAACTGAGTTATGTAGAGCTTGGGGTAAGGTTCGGGATCAAACAGCCCTTATCTTCTTTGATCCAGGTGCAAAGGCTAACTTTATTTCTCCACAAATGGCAGCAAGATTGGGCATTCGAGCCCAGGAGATAGGACCGAGCTATGAAGCCGGTATGACTAACCCGAAGTTCACCACTCCTATCACACCTATCATAGGGAAGTTACGCCTGCATATTCAATCTTTCGTGAACAACGAAGACTTTTATATTATGCCCCTTGCAGGTTGTGACATTTTGTTGGGTATGTCATGGATGCATCGCTAGGATGCGGTGATAGAAGCCAAGAAGAGAAAAATTATAGTTTCACATAAGGGGAAGACCCATGTAATTGATGCAAAATTAAAAGGGGAGTCTGTCCCAGTTGTAACGGCTTCTGCCATTAATTCTGTAATGAAAAGCTATATTTCTGCGTACATGGTTTTTGCTAGAGAGATACCCCCTGTAAATGAAGAGCATAAAGGGGAAGGGAAGAGGGAGAAGAACAACAGGGAGAGGGTGAGAGAGAGAGAGAGTGACACTCAAGATGCGGGTGTGAAGTGATGAGCCACACCACAAACTCTTAAGTTTTATTAGGATTAGGTTTTCCCCCTATGACTGTCTTAAGACAGTCATAGGTGTCATATCTTTAATAAAGGGGTCGCAATGTGCCTTTACCCCAACAACCTCCCACCTAAAGGCCAATATGCCTAAAGAGGAGAAAAGAATAAAAATTACAGCAATATACAGTTACTGTATACAAGACCATAAAATAAGAGTGGTCTCATCCTAATCCCATGATGTGGCGGCAATGTGCAAACCGCTCTGTAGGCAAGCTCTTAGTGAGCAAATCTGCAAGATTGTCATCAGTATGCACTTTCACAAGCTCAAGTCGCTTGTCTTCCAGTACCTCCCTGATGAAATGATATTTCACATCTATGTGCTTGGTCTTTTGATGAAAGACCGGATTCTTTGCCAACATGATAGCACTCTGACTATCACAATGCAAAATTGGCATATCTCCTGTAATGCCCAAATCTCCCACCAGCCGAGTAAGCCATATTGCTTCCTTGCAAGCCTCAGTGGCTGCAACATATTCAGCTTCAGTAGTTGACAGTGCAACGCATTTCTGCAACCAAGACACCCATGATATAGCACCTCCTGCAAATGTGAAAATATAACCGGTAGTAGATTTCCGGTTATCTGCATTCCCTGCATAGTCTGAATCTGTAAAACCATGCACCAATGCATCCTGCCTACCATAGCATATGCACAAGTCTTTGGTACCCTTGAGATACCTCAAGACACCTTTCACTGCTTCCCAGTGCCGCTTGCCTAGATTTGCCATATACCTACTGATGACTCCCACCGCAAAAGCAATATCCGGACGAGTGGCAACCATGGCATACATCAAAGAACCAACTGCAGATGCATACGGAACCTTGGCCATTTCAGCCTTATCATCATCTGATCTGGGCTGTCCTTACTGCTGAGTTTTAAATGTGGAGGCAACGGGGTACTAATAGACTTCCCCCCCTCCATTTTAAACCTCTAAATGTACTCCTTTTGTGACAAAAACAAAAGTCCCTTGGACCTGTCACGAGTAATCCGCATGCCAAGAATATGGTTTGCATCACCCTTGAAGTCTTTCATGTCAAAAGACTTATGCAGTTGTTTCTTCAAAGCACTAATCTCATGCTGAGATTTACTGGCAATCAGCATGTCATCCACATATAGAATGAGTAGCATCAAACTGCCATCCTTTGCCCGTTTGGTGTACAAGCAATGATCGGTCTCACACCTATGATACCCTTGGGACTGCATGAAGGCATCAAACTTCTTGTACCATTCTCTTGGTGCCTGCTTGAGTCCATATAAGCTCCTTTTGAGCTTACACACAAGCTGCTCTTTCCCTTTAACAGCATATCCCTCTGGCTGACTCATGTAGATCTCATCATGGAGATCTCCGTGAAGAAAAGCAGTCTTCACATCCATCTGACATAAATCCATGTCCTCATGAGCAACAAGAGCTAACACTGCTCTCAAAGTAGTCATCATGACGACAGGGGAAAAGATCTCATTAAAGTCAATGCCCTTCTCCTGCTTAAATCCCTTGGCAACCAATCTGGCCTTATACCTCGGTAAAGCATTTGAATCCACTTTGACTTTGTAAACCCACTTGCATGGCAAAACCTTTCTGCCTGCAGGTAGCTGCACCAAGTCCCATGTATCATTTTGAAGTAAGGGGTCCATTTCTGACTGCATGGCTTCCTCCCACTTCCTTTTCTCTGTTCTTCCCATAGCTTCCTTGAAGCTGGAAGGCTCACCACAATCTGTTAGCATGATAAAATCAGCCACATTATTGGCTCCTGGAACAAACCTGGCAGGAGGCCGTTGTACACGGGTGCTCCTTCTAACAAAATGTTCCGGATTAGGCTGCTGTCCAGCCTGTTCGTCATGCATGACGGGTGGCTGTACCACCATATCTGGCTGTTCTACAGCCCCATCTGCTGGCATATCCAGTGGTGCATCATTGGCAAAATTATCTGGCTGATTTCCAGCCTGTATACCCTCTTGAACAGGGTTATCTGCAGCAGCCTGCTGCTGCATATAAATGGGCATTCTTTGCTGTCCAACATCATCATAAATAACCCTCCTGTATTCCACAGGTTGCACGGGTTCCTTGTGTACACTATCCTCTTTAAAGATGACATCATTGCTGCGTATAATCTTCCGTTTAACGGGATCCCATAACTTGTACCCCATTTCACCTTCGTCACCATAACCCATGAAGATGCATCTGAAAGACTTTGGCTCCAGTTTGGTGCGCAGTTCTTTGCGTACATGAGCAAAGCACTCGCAGCCAAACACACGTAAGTGCTTATATGAGGGTGGCTTGCCAGACCACACCTCCTCTGGCACTTTCAAATCCAAAGCCTTGTTTGGCGACTTGTTAATAATGTGAACTGCTGTTTGCACGGCTTCTGCCCAAAAGCCATGGGGCAATGCAGCATAAGACAACATACATCGAACCTTCTCCTGAATAGTTCGATTCATCCGCTCACTTACACCATTTTGAGATGCATTATGGGGGGCTGTGAGTTCCTGTTTGCCTTAGCTTCGCAAAACTGCACAAAAGCATGTGACACATACTCACCCCCATTATCGGATCTGAGGCATTTCAGCCTGCGACCTGTCCGATTCTCAACCTGAGCGACAAACTTCTTGAAAGCATCTAAGGCATCGCTCTTATGCTTCAACAAATAGACCCACACTTTGCGTGTGGCATCATCAATAAAAGTAATAAATACTTTGTTTTGTATTCGTCGAATTGTGGTCTTGGCTGAGCTTGTAGTTTTTGGTATTAAGAGTTGATCGTTTTTGGTATGAAATGCAATCAGAACCCAGTAAAATACTTCGCTAAGCCTTGGCAGAGTTGATCGTTGTAAAGAGTTCTATATGATTGCCGTTAGCATATGTCCATGATGAAACCCTCCCTCGTAAATTACAGCAGAGACACTCTCATTTCTTTATGCAATCGCTAGCTCTCTCGTGGAACCTCACGCTCATAATTTACTGCAAAAACACTCATAAGAGAGCGCTCTCTCTCTCTCTCTCTCTCTCTACACACAGCTAGGGCCCAGGACAACATGTCGGGCTGGACCCTCCCGAAGGTATTTTATTTCTTGAAGAGAGAATCTGTTACAAGGGTTCAGCGTGGAAGCTGTACATATCCATAAAATCCAACGTAGAATGAATCATTACATGAGCTCTAAGGCTCCCCTTCTTGGCAACAAGCCACTTGTCAATTTCTACACTACTTTCCCAATTACATGCCACTAAGGGCAACTCTGGAGTCTTCGAAGCACTTGGTCACGCGAACCACCTCCTAGACTCTGATTAGACTCCCGTAGCGCTTAGGAAAATAACTCTTCCTGGTACTTGCAACAATTAATTAAAGCGCACCACCATGGCACCCATTAATTGTTAGCGCTTTGCATGCAAATAACACACTGTGGACTAATTCTAGTCACAGTGGGCGTCCCCACTGAATACATGTGCATACATAACAAATATAAAAATATATATTTATTCTCTAGTTGACCGGAGTCAACGCTCTTGATTATAATTAAGAGGTTGACCAAGGGTCAAGGCGCCTTAATTATAGTCAAGTCTCTCCAACCGAAGTTGGCACATCTTGGTTAACCGTGGTTAACCCTCTTGGCGCATGCCAAGTCTCGTTGACCGAAGTCAACACTCTCTGACCATAGTCAGCTCTGTAGTTCTCTGGTTAACCGTAGTTAACCCTCTTGGTAATAAACCAAGTCTCCTTGACCGAGGTCAGTTTTACTTGACCAGAGTCAAGTATCTTTGACTGTAGTCAATTCTTTGACCATTAAAAAAACTCTTTGATCATAATTAACACATATAAAACTCTTTAATTATGATCAAATAAATGGTCAACTGTACTTTGACTTAGGATATTTACATTGTGGTGACATCCCCTCGGCTTCTATTCAGTTGACCTCAACTGAAAAGCTTCCTTGTAAACATCCAAAAGCTGTGGATGATCGGATAACATGTCTTCGTCCATCCACTTGGCATCTAATGCCGTATAATTCTTGAATTTTACAAGATACCTGTAAAACTCCTTGCCCTGAGGGCCTTTGCATATAATATGGTACACAATCTGCTCTGGCTGAAGGACCTCCTCCAGCTCATCCACTTCTGGTGGATCCTCTGATACTAGTTCTGTAGGCTCTAGCCCCTGGAATTTCTTTAGAAGACTCACATGGAATGCATTGTGAATCCTCCAATGCTCTGGCAATGCTAACCTGTATACAACCTCATTTATTCTTTTTGTAACCCTGAAAGGGCCATAGTATCTGGGAGATAACTTTGCATACACTTTCTGTTTGCCTTTAAACTTGCGAAGCCTAGCTTTTTCAAACTTCAAAAGTACCCAATCCCCTTCCTTGAGATCTAACTGTCTCCTATGCTTATCTGCAGCTCTTTTATGTTTCTCTTGAGACCTTTCGATTGCTGTCCGGACTTGGCTGTAAGCTGTCTGGAGGTCTCTCACAAACTGATCAGCTGCAAATATTTCATCCTTGGTCCTCAGGATAGGTGGCAAAATCACCTTCCCATAAATGACCTCAAAGGGGGCTTTCCCTGTACAGTTGTGTACTGTATTATTGTAAGCAAACTCTACCAATGGTAGGTACTTTTCCCAGTCTGAACCTTGGTCACCCACGTAGCATTTCAGCATATCCAATGATGTAGAATTTGCTACTTCACTTTGACCATCTGTCTGAGGATGGAGAGAAGAAGAAAAATTCAGATTTGTCCCCATATTATCAAATGAAGCTCTCCAGAATAGACTGGTCATTCTGGGATCTCGATCACTAACAATGGACTTAGGCATACCATGATGCTTAAAGATCTGTGCCATGAAAAGCTTAGCCATATGATCTGCCTTTATGGTTTTGCGAGCCGGAATGAAATGAGCTTGCTTGCTGAATCTATCAATGATAGTCCAAATCCCATCATTCCCTGACTTTGATCTTGGCAAATCAACAATGAAGTCCATTGTAATACTTTCCCATGGTGCCTGAGGCACGGAAAGAGACATAAGTAGGCCAGGTGCCTTCCGTCTATCATACTTCACTCTCTGACACGTAAGGCATTCAGTAACAAACTGATGTATATCTTTCCGCATCCCTGACCAAAAGAAATACCTCTCTGGTGCTAGAGTTGTTGCTGTAATTCCTCTGTGTCCAGCATAGGGAGGTGCATGGCATTCCTCCAAAATCTTTTTCCTCATCTCCTGGGTGATGCATAGGCAATCATCTTTCATTAGATACCCATCTTTCAGGGAATAGTGATTGGTGGATTGCCCCTCTTGCATTTGCTGTAAAATCTCACCAAAATCTGCATCACTAGCATATTGCTCCCTCATGCCTTCTAGGTCCTGATGATAAGCAATAGTATGGACAATCTGAAAATGATACATTGACAGCATGTTTGCCCATTTCATATGCTTCTCAGAAAGCTTGGTCTGAGTCAAAAAGTATCTCAGACTTTAGTGATATGTTTTAACAGTAAAATCTGCACCCAAAAGATAGTGTTTCCATGTATGAATGGCATGAATTACAGCCAATAACTCTTTCTCATAGATTCCCAGATATCTTTCTGCATCACGCAATCTTCGGCTCTTGTAGGCTACTACGTGTCCATTCTGATGTAATGCAGCCCCAACACACTCTCCACAAGCATCGCAATCAACATTAAAAGGTTGATAAAGATCCGGGACTACAAGAATAGGCTCTGTAGTCAACTTCTCCTTGAGTGTATTGAATGCTTTCTTCTGTGATATTCCCCATGTGAAGGCTGCATTTTTCTTAGTAAGGTCATGTAATGGAGCTGCGATATCAGCAAAATGCTTGATAAACCTTCTGTAGTAAGAACACAGCCAAGAAACTTCGAACTTCATGCACAGTTTTCAGCTCTGGCCATTCCTGAATGGCACGGATCTTTGCTGGATCCATCTGTATCTCATTCTTGGATATTATATGCCCCAAATAATGGATTTCTTCCAAGAAGAATTCACTTTTCTTGCTGTTTGCATAGAGCTGATGATTTCTCAGCTCTTGAAACACTATAGCAAGATGTTCCTTGTGCTCTTCTTCTGTCTTTGAAAAGACTAGGATATCATCAAAGAAAGTACCCGTGAAATGCCTGTACTTTCGGAAGATGCGATCCATCATTCTATTGAATGTGGCTGGAGCATTTGTCAACCCAAAAGGCATCACTAAGTATTCATACAACCCGAATGTAGTGTAGTGCGAAAAGCACATCTTGTGGTTGTATCCTGACTTGATGATAGCCACTCTTCAAGTCTATCCTGCTGAAAACTGAAGCTCCATTTAATTGATCCAGCACATCATCAATGCACGGAATAGGGAATCTATTCTTGATGGTCATTTTGTTCAGTGCACGGTAATCGATGCACATACGGAATGAGCCATCTTTCTTATGTACTAGCAGTACAGGGGAACAAAAAGAAGTGCTAGTACAGGGGAACAAAAAGGAGAAGAACTGGGCTGAATCAACCCCTTGGACAACAAGTCCTGTACCTGAGCCATAATCTCCTCTCGCTGAGTTGCACTAACTCTGTATGGGGGCCTATTGGGTGGCTCGCTACTAGGCATTAACTCTATCTGATCTACTGGTCTCTCTGGGGGTAACTCCCCTGGCAAAGCATCGGAAAAGCAATCTTTAAAGTTTACAAGAAATTGAAACTTATCTTTGTCTGCATCATTCATTTCAGCATGCATATCATGTTGGAATTATATCTATAGTTCAGCAGTGACCAATGTAATATAATAAGTTAGTTAGGGGCACTTTTCCCTCTTTTAGAGGTTTTTCCCCCTAACTGCAGTTAGTTCACTAACTATGGTTAGTGACTACTAAGGTTTTGTCACTATGACAAAACCTTATCTACACTACTTTGGGTTGTACTCTTTTACACACTCTATTGAGCAACTACAGCTTTCAAGCTTACGTCTCTCTCACTCTCTCTTGCTCTCACTCTCTCTATCTATCTCCATTCCTTCATTTGGTATCAGAGCAGGTCTAAGAGTCTTGTGCTCCTTGCTCCTCCAAGCTTCAACCACAACCTCGACTTTCAGCCTCAGCAAATCTGCCCCGTACAGTCCGTACGACTGTACGGATTTCTATCGCCAGCCGTACCACGCCGTACGCCGTACAGATCTGAGTTTTCGTACCTGCAGCCGTACCTCGCCGTACGCCGTACAGCTCCGAGCTTCCGTACCTCGTCGTACCTGCAGCCGTACATCGCCGTACCAGTTTGTACTGCTCCGTACCAGTCGTACTTCGCCGTACCAGTCGTACTTCGCCGTACAACGCAGTACCAGTTTGTACTGCGCCGTACATCGCAATCTGTGCTGTACCGTACAGCTTGATCCTTGGCAAGTGATCTTTGACAGGCTGAGTTTGCAGACAGCCATTGTTTGGCTAAGTATTCTGCAAGAACATTTGGGGCATTTTGCAGATTGAAGCCATTGCAATCATTGGGCAATTTTGAAGCTATCACAAGAGCAAAATTGCAGATTTATCTGAAATTTGGGGCTTTTGTATTAAAATTGCAGATTTGGGGCTTTTGACATTTTTACCCCTTTCTGGCTGCAATTTTTAGCTACAAATTGGGGCTTTTGTGTTTGGAGAGCATTTTTTGGAGTATTCAGTATATACTGCCTTTATTGGAGTGTTTGGAACACTTTTGGCAGATTTTGGAGAGTGATTTATGCTTGGACAGATTTTTGACAGCTCAACTGCAGAAATCTAAGTTGCATATACAGCCCGTGCTTGGGTGTGGTTTTTGGGAGCTGTGCATTCTATTCCCAGTAAGGGAATTCAGCTTTGTATCTGCTTCAATTCCTTTTTCAGATATCGCCCATCAAAATCAGAATGATTTTCAGTTCGGTGGTCTTTCTCAGGAAGACAAATTGGATGGTACCAACTACTCCCTCTGGAGTTTCATGGTACGTAATATTCTGATTTCTCGCAATCTATGGGATTATGTCAATGGGGATGAAATCCGACCAGCAGATATTGCACCTGCTACCCCTCCTCACCAAGGAGGTGGAAGAGGTCGTGCACAAGGTGCAGCTGCAGGCCAAGTTGTTGGTGCAGCTACAGTTAATACTCCTGAACAAAAGAGATGGGATTCACGGGATGCCTTAGCCTTGTCTTGCATCTCTCTTTCAGTGAAAAGATCAATCATTCCGCATATCCGGTCGTGTAAGACCTCCAGGGCAGCGTGGGATATTTTGGAAAGCATGTATGCAGCACGGAATGATGCCAGGGTATCTTTTTTAAAAAGAGAGTTGAGCAATACACATATGGAGGAGGGTGACTCCATGTCAGCCCACCTCACTAAGCTACAGGATCTCAAAGAGCAGTTGTTAAATATAGATGAAATTATTCCTGATTCAGAGATGATTACAACCACTCTGAATTCTCTTCCTGAGTCTTATCTCAGCTTTCATACTTCGCTGAATTTATCATTGAGGGGGGGTGCAAATCCTCTTTCTTTTCATGAGCTGATAGGACTTCTGCTTCAGGAAGAGCAGACCAGGAAAAATTTGGCTTCACGTGCAGGTGAACAAGCAATGCTCTCAAAATTCAAATCAAAAACAAAGGGACAGGCAAAAACAGCAGCAAATCAGCCTTCCAGTGGGTCAGGACAGCCTTCACAAAAGGCTAAAAGTGATGCAAGCAAGCCCAAAAAGAAGGGTTTCTGTCACTACTGCAAAAAGCCAGGCCATCACATAGCAGAATGCAGGAAAAGGATTGCAAAGGAAAAGAAAAACAGCTCAGGAATGGCTGTTTCAGATTCAGCCCCTTGTGCATCTGACAGTGGGGATGCTGCAGCCAACTTTGTTGGTCAAGATTATGCCTTTTTATCTTGCATTTCTGATTCTAGGTTGGCTGTTCCAGATGCTCGGGATAGTACAGCTTCATGCAGTGATGATACATATGCATTTTTGACTTGCAGTTTTGACTCTCCTTCAGATGCATCTGCTTTCAGTGTTGATGAAACACTGAACACATGGTATTTTGACAGCGGTGCATCCAAGCACATCACTTCGAGGAAGTGTCTCTTTACTTCCTTGCATTCACCCCCTGTTGGTAAGAAAGTCACTTGTGCCAACAACTCCTCATATTCAGTACGTGGCACAGGAGAAATTGAGCTCACTGCAATTGATGGCTCAATTTTCAGACTTTCTGATGTTTTATATGTGCCTGGCATAACCAAAAATCTCCTTTCAGTGTCCACTCTTAACAGAGATGGATTTCAGGTCATCTTTGAGGATGACAAATGTGCTGTCCGGGACAGGGAAGCTAACTATGCCTTAATGTTATCTGGTACTCTGCTGCGTGGGCTTTTTCAGCTTGATATTTTTCAGAAAAGAGCAGCTCATGCTTTGGCAATTTCTTCCCCTACAGTTGCCATGCAAAATGCAGAATTATGGCATGCCAGATATGGCCACATGAATTACAACAGCTTGATGACACTTCAAAAATTTTCAATGGTTGATGCATTGCCCCCTCTTGAGATACCTCCTCCACATGCCTGTGAAGGGTGCATTTTAGGTAAAATGCATAGATTTCCCTTCAAGAAGGATGGTTCAGTTAAAGCTGTTCGCAAATTGCAGCTTATACACAGTGATGTCTGTGGTCCCATGAGGACTCCTTCATTGGGTGGTCATCTCTACTTTGTCACATTTATTGATGACTACTCCAATTTTACTTGGGTTTATGGGCTGAAACAGAAATCTGAAGTGTTCACAGTATTTAAACACTTTTCAGCCATGGTTGAAAATGAAACCGGGCTCAAGATACAGATATTACGCACGGATAGAGGTGGGGAATACCTATCTGCAGAATTTGATGCTTTCCTCAAACAAAAGGGTATTGTGCATCAGCTCACAGTCAAGCTAACCCCTCAGCAAAATGGCAAAGCTGAGAGGAAAAATAGAACCCTCATGGAGATGGACCGATGTATGCTGAAAAGCAAACACATGCCTCATAAATTCTGGTTAGAGGGTTTGATGTGTGCCAATTACATTTTGAACAGGGCTCCCACTAAGGCTTTAAAAACAAAAACTCCTTTTGAGGTCTGGAATGACAGAAAGCCTTCAGTGGATCACTTCCGAGTCTTTGGATGCCTTGCCTATGCACATGTGCCAGTTGAATTTAGGCACAAATTGTCAGATAAAGCCATCAAATGCATATTTGTTGGATACAGTGCAGAAAGCAAGGGGTATCGTCTCTACAATCCTGCTACACGCAAAATCATTGTAAGTAGAGATGTGATATTTTCTGAAAATTCAGCTTACACTCAGGCTGATTTTCAAATGCCTTCACCTTCAGAAGATGTATTTCAAGGGTTGCTACCCATTGCTTTGGGTTCCCCTGCTGATTTTTCTGATCCAAATCAGAATTTACAGCAACCTTCACATGCTTCAGTTTCGCCACGGGATGTCATGCCTCCTCCACAGGAAGTGGAACAAGTGGTACAGCAAGAAATTGCAGACATACATGCAGCAAAAACAGTCCCAAACTGGCTGTTACAGACTCTCCGGGAGAGTAAACTTGATGCTCCGTTACCTGGCAGGACTCGCAGTGCAGCAAGGCACATGGAAGGTGCTAATTCAGTGGAATCAGCATATGCAGGTACTCTACTTGATGAAGAGGAGCCTGCCACATTTGAAGAGGCACAAGGTAATGTGCATTGGATGAATGCCATGCACGATGAGTTGCAGTCCATTGCCAAAAATCAGACTTGGGATGTTGTGGACTTGCCACCGGGTAAACATGCTATTGGCACACGATGGGTATTTAAAGTCAAACGGAAGCCAGATGGCTCCATTGACAGATATAAAGCCAGGCTGGTTGCTAAAGGCTATGCTCAGAAAAAGGGCATAGATTATGAGGAGACTTTTGCTCCTACATCCCGGATGACCACCATCCGCTCAGTAATTGCAATGGCTGCACATTTTCAGTGGAATGTTCATCAGTTGGACATCAAAACAGCCTTCTTAAATGGGGACTTGCTGGAAGAGGTGTATGTCAAACCACCTCCGGGTTTTGAAATTACAGCAAATGCACTTCAAGTCTGCAAGCTTAATAAAGCTTTATATGGGCTGAAACAGGCCCCTCGTGCATGGTATGCCAAGATACATGCCTATTTGACCAGCAAGGGGCTGCACAATAGTCCTACTGAGAGCACCCTCTACATCAAGATGGATGGGGGGGAAATATTAGTCATCCTTCTTTATGTTGATGACTTACTGCTCACAGGGTCCAATGACGACAAAATTGCAGATTTCAAAACTGATTTGCAGACCCACTTTGATATGTCAGATTTGGGGCTGCTTCATTTTTATTTGGGGATCCAGTTCTCTCATGAGAGACGTGGCACTGTTATGTCTCAGTCCAAGTATGTTCAGAAACTTTTGGACAGATTTAACATGCAAGAGTGTAAGCCCATATCTACTCCTATGGAACCGGGGCTGAAACTCACAATGCATGATGCAGGAGAATCAGTTGATGCCACACTTTACAGTCAAGCTGTTGGATGCCTCATATATCTCTGCAATACTAGGCCTGATATTCAGTTTGCAGTATCTCAGGTGAGCAGGTATATGCACAGCCCTAAAACTATGCATTGGCAGGCAGTTAAGCGCATCTTCCGTTATTTGCAAGGCACCAAGTCTTTTGGCTTACTATTTCCCAGGGGGGGTGACTTGCAGATGCATGCCTACAGTGATTCAGATTGGGCTGGTGATTATGACACTAGGCAGTCCACTAGTGGCAATTGTTTCTTTTTGGGAAAATCTTGCATCTCATGGCTAAGCAAGAAACAATCTACAGTGGCTACCTCATCATGTGAAGCTGAGTACAGGGCAGCTTTCACAGCAACAGTGGAATGTGTCTGGCTGAGACGTTTATTTGCTGATCTTTATCTGTCTTTGGAGGGTCCTTCTCCAATTCTCACTGATAGTCAGAGTGCCATTGCAGTGGCAAAGAATCCAGTGTTTCATGCTCGCACGAAGCACATTGAGGTTCACTATCATTACGTCAGAGAGAAGTTACATGCAGGAGAGATCAGTATGATCTTTGTGTCCACACATGACAACGTTGCAGATATCTTCACCAAAGCACTACCACGTGAGAAGTTCGAGGCATTTCGCAGTGCCCTGAACTTATATCCGTTTGGTGATTGATCAGCCTTGTACATGACATTGGCACTGCAGGGGGGTGTTGGAATTATATCTATAGTTCAGCAGTGACCAATGTAATATAATAAGTTAGTTAGGGGCACTTTTCCCTCTTTTAGAGGTTTTTCCCCCTAACTGCAGTTAGTTCACTAACTATGGTTAGTGACTACTAAGGTTTTGTCACTATGACAAAACCTTATCTACACTACTTTGGGTTGTACTCTTTTACACACTCTATTGAGCAACTACAGCTTTCAAGCTTACGTCTCTCTCACTCTCTCTTGCTCTCACTCTCTCTATCTATCTCCATTCCTTCATATCATTCTCTTTTTCTTTTACAAAAACCATGTACACGAAAATTGCAGACTTTATTGCTTTACCACATGTAACATCAGATACAATGGGGATAGTCTCCCCTTTATTCCTGGCAACTAAACGCTGGTTTTTCCCCCTATGCACAAACTCCAGCACTCTTTCAGAAAGAGTCAACTTCACTGCCTTGCGATGAAACCAAGGCATTCCCAAGACTACGTCATGATGTTTCAGTGGAGAAATGAAGAAGTCTTCCTGATCCACATAGCTCTGTACATGAAGACGGAGCTTTCCTATCAAGGAAGTGACTGGCACAAGATTCCCACAGAACATCTGATCGGCATTCAAAGCCCTGCCTAACTCCTCCGTCTTTATTCCCAGCCTCAGGGCTAGGTCCTCTAATATGAAATTATCAGTAGCCCCTGGATCAAATAAAATTAGCGCTTGCTGGTCTCTGACTTTGCCCCATGATAGCAGCAATTCTCGTTCTTCTGGGTTTGAAACATGACCCAGTATGTCAGGAATTCCTCCTGCCATAGGCTTTTGCGGTCCCCGTGGCTTCTCTGCCTCTTTTCCCTTCGAAGTTGAAGGCTTTTCTGGGCACTGGGCAGCCACATGCCCCTCTTTGCCGCACTTGAAGCATTTCCCATCTCTACGGAATTCAGCTATCTGTTCAGGGGTGAATGGAGATTTGCCTTTATAAGTCTTTGAAAACTGAGTACCCCTCGGCTTCTGAGGCTGAAACCCTTTCTTTTCAACCTTGGAGTACTCTTTCTTTTCTGATTTTGAAAAATCAGTTTTCTTTCTTTCAGCACGTCCTGCATGCAAGGATAGTACTGTAGATGAATCTTGTAACGGCACAAGACTAGCTACTGAAGCTGAATGCATAAGGTCTTGAATGTTCTTTGCTCCCAAAGCATTCACTACTGCCTGGATTCTTGGACTGAGACCTGCTCTGTACTTTCTCATTTGGGTTCCTTTGGAGATCTTTTTAAAAGGTGCAACCTGCAAATAAGCATCCCAAAACTTTTGGTTGTACACATCCACTGTATCTCCTGCATCCATATGCAAACTGTCCCAATCTTGAAGAACATGATCTCTAAACTGTTTAGGCATAAACTGCTGGTAGAAGGCTTTCTTGAAGTCCTTCCACTTCTTTGGGGCTGACCCATCTGTGGTCTGTGCACTCCACCATGCACTAGCTGTCGATGTCAAGTGCAAACTGACCATTCTTAACTGAGAGGATTCTGAAAACTTTTCTGTACCAAATACAGCATCAAACTGCCTGATGAACTGCAATGCTTTGTCTGTATGACCATACTGTCCATTGTAGGTCATAAACTTGACAGATTTACCTCCCTCTTTGAATTCCTTGGTCTCTCTGGAAGACTTACTCTTCCTGGACTTCTTGTGTTTCCTTCTTTTCCTTGATGGTTTATCTGATAAAGAAGAAGATACAGAAGTCAAGCTCGAGGCAGACGGTGATGGACTAGGAGATCGGTGATGATGCCTCGATCTCTTCCTGCTATGAGACCGTCCCCTATGAGATCTCTCTTTCTCTGGCTGTACACGAGAGTGTGCCTCTGGCATTGACACATCATATGCTGAATTAGGCATAGCTTCTGCTTGAAACAAATGCTGAGCCCTTGGATCCTTTCTGAGATTTTCCATCTCTTGTATACGAGTGCATACCATCTGCTCAAATTCTTGCTGAGTTTGTTGCACACTTCTCTGTCTTGGATGTACATATCTTGTGAATCCCACTGGATAGGTGATTGAGCCATTTTCTTACAACTCGTCTGAGATCTGCAAGTTTCTCACACACACACTGTGTATGCAACTGATGCACGCTGCCTTTGCTTTTCAAAGAGAAAAATTACCTCAACAAGGGGTGTCTTGCATTCACAATCTCTGCCAGTACCGGGCTGTCAACTCAAGGCATATACCCACAAAGTTGCCAAGGCATCAACAACTATATTGCGCCTTTTCTGGCTGTTGCAGAAAGCACTCAGAATGCATCTGATTCCCTTTTTCTGAGCACAAAGGCATGCATTTTCTCTTTTTCGGCAAATCTCTGATTTTTCCTCTGATGTCTGCTGTTTCTGACAGTAGATACTTTCTCAGATAAATGAAAATTGCAAGCAGAAACAGTCTCTACAACTGACTCTCTTTTTTTTTTTTTGGAACAGTAACCAGATGAAGTAACTGACTGGTTACTCTAACCAGACTAACTGGCTCTAGTCTGGTTAGTCTGAAACTAGACTAACTGGACTGGTCACAGTCTAGTTACACCAACCAGACTGGTCTGGTTAGGCCAGATTAACTGGACCAAGGTTAAACTAACTGGGTACTGGTTCAACTAACCAGAGTTAACTATCTGTAGTTAACTTAACCACGGGTCAACCAACCAGGATTAACTGTACCAGGGTTAACTTAACCACTGGCCTGCCAGGCTGGCTGCCATGTGTCTGCTCTCTGCACATGCTTGTGCCATGTCAGCATGCCACGTGTCACTGCCACATCAGCTGGACCTGCTGGCTGCCATGTCAGCCCGCACATGTGGTTGCCACGTCACCTGTGTGCCACGTGTAAGCACCACGTCACCTGCCTGCTGCTCATGTGCCACGTGTACTTCTAAATGGCACCTGGCCACATCAGCGTCTATGCCACGTAAGCCTAAGGTTCTCAACGTTGGCTGACTTGGTCGGCATCACGCATCGCTGGAGCCTTCTATGTGCAGCGCAGATAATCGACAACGAAAAAGAAAAATTTCTTGGGTCACGTCTGTCGTCACACCATCGCGTCAACGTGCCTGTGCAGAGTGCCACGCCCGCGCCCGATCATTGTTCTGTGCCTTCACAAGGACATCGAAAATTTCCGTGAACTCCTTTGGGCATACCATCTAGTGACCTCCCTGATACCCCTTCGCCATTCGACGGAGATATTTTTCCCAAAGTGTTGCATTCTTGTGAGCACATTCCCTTTAGGGCCCCGTGCATAGAAGATAGTACCGGGCAGAAGTAAACTCCTTGCTGGTCTCTGGATATTCGGGCACGACGTATGTCTCAGGCTTCGAACTGTGCGTTCTTATCCCGTCACATTTGAAGCTCCAAGCATACTATTTACCATCTCATGAATTAACGTCGAATCCTTTTACTCTCTTGCTGGGTCGTCACAGCCTTTAAGCTTTAGATCGTCACCCCCTTCAAAAAGAAGGCAAGCCATGCTCTGATACCAATGAAACCCTCCCTTGTAAATTACAGCAAAGACACTCTCATTTCTTTATGCAATCGCTAGCTCTATCGTGGAACCTCACGCTCATAATTTACTGCAAAAACACTCATAAGAGAGCTCTCTCTCTCTACACACAGCTAGGGCCCAGGACAACATGTCGGGCTGAACCCCCCCGAAGGTATTTTATTTCTTGAAGAGAGAATCTGTTACAAGAGTTCAGCGTGGAAGCTGTACATATCCATAAAATCCAACGTAGAATGAATCATTACGTGAGCTCTAAGGCTCCCCTTCTTGGCAACAAGCCACTTGTCAATTTCTACACTACTTTCCCAATTACATGCCACTAAGGGCAACTCTGGAGTCTTCGAAGCACTTGGTCACGCGAACCGCCTCCTAGACTCTGATTAGACTCCCGTAGCGCTTAGGAAAATAACTCTTCCTGGTACTTGCAACAATTAATTAAAGCGCACCACCATGGCACCCATTAATTGTTAGCGCTTTGCATGCAAATAACACAGTGGACTAATTCTAGTCACGGTGGGCATCCCCACTGAATACATGTGCACACATAACAAATATAAAAATATATATTTATTCTCTGGTTGACCGGAGTCAACGCTCTTGATTATAATTAAGAGGCTTTGACCAAGGGTCGAGGCGCCTTAATTATAGTCAAGTCTCTCCAACCGAAGTTGGCACATCTTGGTTAACCGTGGTTAACCCTCTTGGCACATGCCAAGTCTCGTTGACCAAAGTCAACACTCTCTGACTGTAGACAGCTGTGTAGTTCTCTGGTTAACCGTAGTTAACCCTCTTGGTAATAAACCAAGTCTCCTTGACTGAGGTCAGTTTTACTTGACCCGAGTCTAGTATCTTTGACCGTAGTCAATTCTTTGATCATTAAAAAAACTCTTTGACCATAATTAACACATATAAAACTCTTTAATTATGATCAAATAAATGGTCAACTGTACTTTGACTTAGGATATTTACATTGTGGTGACACATGAGACCAGTCTGGCATGTGTTGATCACGTGGAGATACCAAGGGACTTTCAATTTCCTTTTTCCCTTTGTTTTATTTTGTGGTTAAATTTCTAAAGTTTCAAGGTGTGTGAGCTCGATTGGGAGCAAGATTATGCTTTTGGATTTACGGATTTGGAAAGGATTTGAGGTCTCTGAGATTGCAAGAGTTTTCCTAGTATAGGGAAAAGCAGTTTTGGTTTGCAGTTTAATATATGCCTGGTTAGCTGTAATTTTGGGAGTTGGACTTTCGATTGTAGATACAATTCAGGTGTGTTTTTTTTTTTTTTTTAAACACCCCCCCATCGACCTAAATGGAAGTAGAAGAAGAAGCTTCTAGGGTGGATCCCGTAGAGTCGGGAGTCCGGCCGACCCCGCAGATGTCGCGCTCAGCAGGCCATACACTATCATAGTTCCGATATCATAGAGACCTAGTTACACAAATGGGACGAAGCTTTCGCCATTTGTGAAATCAGGAATGATATTAAGAAAATCCACGAGGCCACCCATATGTTTAATGAGGCAGCGGATAGGTGGTGGATAAAACAACAAAAGGATGGAGTGGCATCCACTACTTGGGAGGGGTTTAAAAAAGAATTTAAAAAATACTTCTTACCTCCTGACGAAGCATCCCGAGCTTGGGATCAGTATCCAAACCTTCGTCAGAGAAATTTATCAGTGGCCGAATACACTGATAAGTTCAGAGAAAGTGTAATGAAAGTTTATGAACCCCTACCTCAGTCAATCCAGATAAAAGATTTTATCTTTGGACTGAATGATCGGATCAAGATGGAAGTTCAAGCCAAGTATGCGAACACGCTAGATGAAGCAATTGCCATAGCCCTGAACTATGAAGATGCCAAAGAGAACAAACCAAGTGGGTTTGTGCAGGTTGGGACTCGATATGAGTACCCGAAGAAAACTGGGTTTAAGAAGAAGTGGATTAGCAAAGGGAGTGCCTCATAGCCTAGTGGTCAAGCCAAGCAGACGAAGCCAGTTGAGACTCCTAAACCAAGTACCACCATTGGAATGAAAAGAAAAGTAACACCAATGGCAACCCCGGCTTTGGTCGAAGTCTTCTTTGAACCCAGAGCAAAGAGAAAAAGCGAGGAGAGAAGGCTTGTGTTTTGGATACCTTCAGCCTCATCAGTGGAAAGATTGTCCACGAAACAAGGATCGTCGGATGGCTGGTGATCTCAGAATGTGACGTGGAAATGGAGGGAAGTCTCAACTAGCAGGATCTTCTCAAAGGTCAGTACCTATTTTGTTATGTGTGTCTGTTGCTAAGTTAGTAACTAGTGCACCTGATAATGTCCTGTCAAAGCCCGCAGCAAGGGAGTATACAACCTTTAACGATACGGAGTTAATTAAGATGAAGGGGCAAGTAGCTAATCATGATGTCATTGTGTTGTTTGACTCAGCGTCAACGCACAATGTAATTAACTCCAAGCTTGTAAAAAGGCTGAAATTAAAGACTAGTCCATCTGACTATGCATATATAGTCAGAATGACAGACGGAAGTTCAACTGAAGTATGGGACCAAAGGGTTACCCAGTTGGAACTTTGAATTCAGGACTATGCTGAGAAGCTTGATTTTGAAATAACAAAGCTTGCTCACGCAAACATAGCCCTAGGGTAAGGCTTGGCATTCTAGAAAGAATCCAACCATAGATTGAAAAAAGCACATTTATCAATTCAAGATGAATGATGTGATGTATGTCTTACGAGGTGACAAAGATATACCTCAAGGACCGTTGGTTTCTGTAATGGAAGTTCGAAAAGCTCAAGAAGAGTTTTTGTTTCTTTGTACAGCATCGGTAGAGCCGATTGATGTCCTTCAGCTAGCACTGATGTTACCCAAAATGGAGAGATGGTCAAGCTGGCTGATCAAATAGTAGAGGAGCTCTCTGATTATTTTAGGAATGAGTTACCTTATGGGTTACCTCCCGAGCGAAATGTTCAGCATAAGATTCAACTAATCCCGAGGGCAGAACCTGTAAATAGACCTCCCTATAGGTTAAGTTTTACCAAAGAAGCGGAGGTACGAAGACAACTGAAAGAATACCTCAAGCTGGGGCAGATTCAACCCAGTTTCTCACCTTTTGCTTCGCCAGTGATATTTTAAAAAAAGAAAGATGATACTTTTCGACTCTGTATAGATTACAGAGCACTGAATAATATCACTATTAAGCACAGGTATCCAATGGCTCGAATCGATGATTTGCTGGATGTGTTACATGGGACCGTAATTTTCAGTAAGATAGATCTTAAATGTGGCTACCATCAGATCCGTATTAGAGCCGAGGATGTGCATAAAACCGCTTTTAGAAGCAAGTTTGGACATTATGAGTTTTTTATAATGCCCGTTTGGACTTACCAATGCTCCAACTACATTCGTCATGCTTAAAAACGATTTACTACGTCCGTATATTGAAAAGTTTGTAGAATATTTTATTGATGATATTCTTGTGTTCAACAAAAGTATTGATGAGCATCACGAACACTTAAGAATAGTGTTCAATACTTTGAGGAAAGCCAGTCTTTATGTAAATAAAAAGAAAACTATACTATGTATGGTAAGACTTGAATATTTAGGATTCATTATTACTCATGAGGAGGTAAAAATGGATCCAAAGAAAGTGGTTGCGATACCCACTTGGCCTATCCCTCAGAGTTTGACCACTTTGCGATCATTCTTGGGATTTGTCGGTACCGAAGAGGGAAGGATAATAAAGTTGCTGATGCGTTGTCACGCATTGCCTAATATGAGTTTCACATTATTAGAGAGTGCTCTAATGACCGAGATTAGGGAAACTCAAATGGTGGACGAGTTCGTCCAGAGCCTTTGGCCTAAGGCTCATGTATTCAAACCCGGGAAAAAGGATGACCTGGCATCCAGAAAAGACCAAACTTATGCAAGATATACCATAAGAGATGGTATGCTGGAAAGAAATGGCAAGATAGTAGTACCTGATCAGAATGATCTCACGCAGAGAGTCATTTAACAATGCCATGATAGCCCATGTGCGGGACATCCAGGAGCCGAGAAAACATATGATCTCATGAAGTGAGATTTCTTTTGGCCGAAAAATGAAAAAACATATTCATGAATATGTGACACGTTGTTTTTTGTGTCAGGTAAGTAAGGCAGAGCGGGTGAAGCCACCCGGACTTTTACAACCTTTGAAAATACCACTGCACCCACCATTCACTAAGAGCATTAGCACGTATCACAGAATTTCGACTTGTACTTTAGGCTCGATCTAATATTCCTAGATTGAGATACAAGCCTGACAATCTCTCCTCAAAAAACTAGGCCCTTGGTATAGTTTTAGTTCATCATGGGGCAGAGATGTTGAAACGAGTTGATTGGTTTTACTGTTTTATGTGCTAAAGCTGAGGTGTGCAGGAGATAAAAGGGCTCAAACCAGAAGCCGTCATTATTCATCTCTCTGCTCCCACACCACCAAGTTGCATTTTAGCACCTTTGTAGTCGGAAACCAAAAACTGATGTTCTCCTGCTTCAAATCTCTATTTGATGCACTTCCCTGCTTCCACCTTGATTCTCCCTCCCTTGTTCTAGTTTTACCTACCCTGAGGTTCCTAGTTCTCTTTCGAGAAAGTTATCAATGTCACAGATCAACCACTTGTGGCATCAACTTGAGGAGAAGCCAATCCCAGCCAAGTGCAATCGAGATAAAATAAAACAAAATCCAGATATACATTTATTTATTTATATTTATTTATTTATATTTATATATTTATATATACATATATATGTGTGTGTGTGTGTACATACATACATACATACATATGTATGTATGTATGTACGTATGTATGTATGTATGTATGTATGTATGTATGTATATGTATATGTATATGTATATGTACATACACACATATATATATATGTTTTAGTACACCAAGATGTCAATCAAAGCTAATTACCCACAGACAGCATGGATAGGAACCCAGACAATATTATATGCCTTACTTTGTAGACAAAAGAAACACAAAACACAAGTATTAGAATACTAAAATTAAGCTAGAAAGCAATGTCCAAAACCTACCCGAAGATGATGGCCATCAAAATTGTACCCATCTCGTCCTCTAATGGCATCATCAGCATCTCGGGGATCTTCAAACTGCAATTAAAAAATGAAAAGCTCTACTAATTCCCCTAGCTTTCTATGCGGAAACAGCAAAGATCACACCTGAATGACCATCAATTTGGTAATTTGCAAACACTTGCCTCAACAAAACAGTAGCCAGGGGGACGAGGAGGGAGCTTCAAATCAATATCCACAATAGGCCCATACTGTAACATGAAAATAGCAAAATCATTCAGGGACATCACAGATCTGAAAATTTCACAAGCAAAGTTCTCACAAGCACAATTAATACTTGCAGTTCAAAAATCATGTTAATATTATCCAATTGTCTGCACAGCTTTACATCACCATACCCTCCCTTGAGAAAGGGATGCAAAAAACTATTGTTCTCAGAAAAGGAGTGCCAACAAATGGTGCTCCAAACCTTATAAAATAAATCTTTGATTTCCCTCTCGTGTACATCTCCAGGTAGATTGCCAACATAAATGGTACAGCTTGCACGGCGACTCATGATGATTGCAGTGTTTTCCTTTCCTTCTAAGCAATAACCTTCACTCAAAGCATACAATGTGATACAAAACAAAAGTTCATCATTATCGCTTTGAAATCATCAAAAAATCAGTAGGCAGCTTCTATCATAGACACTGGGAACTATGAATCAAACCAAGGAGGGTAACATTGATCCAACTGAAGCTCCATCGCTCCCTCCCTTGCTCCAAGAGCTCCTCAACTATGATGCACAGAATGATCAGGGCGTATCCCATGTCCAAGTACAATCACTCTTCCCAGATATGCTCGAAACTTCCTCGTCTTCAAACTTCCCCAAACAACAATAGAAAGCACAAACTACCCAGCAAATGTGCAGAAGGGAATGATTCTACTTTTCTCCAAACCTAACTTAACTCCCACCATGCAACCACCAAGTGCTACAATACCTTGCAAGAAAAGCATAACCTTCTTGCCCGTGAAAAATGACACACTCCTTGATACCATTCTTCATACAGAACTCGTATAAAGGGTAAAGTAGGGAAGCACTCCCGCACTTTTGACTTCAGACAAGTATTAAACTTAAGAGTACAGTAGGGAAGCAATCCAGCACTTTTGACTTCAGTACCATTCTTCATACAGAACTTGTATAAAGGGTAAAGTAGGGAAGCACTCCCGCACTTTTGACCTCAGACAAGTATTAAACTTAAGAGTACAGTAGGGAAGCAATCCAGCACTTTTGACTTCAGAGGAGTACGAGTACAGTAGGGAAGCAATCCAGCACTTTTGATTTCAGACAAGTATTAAACTTACGAGTACAGTAGGAACGCCCTCCAGCACTTTTGGCTTAGACGAGTATAAAACTGCTATATAGGGGAACTTGCTACTGCAGAACATTATCGACAAACGAAGGACTGCTACCGCAAAATTATCTTATGACTTTTGGCAGCAATATTGCAGGTAATAGATATGCAAGCTCTGACAATTCAATATCAAACTAGACATACAATTTTCACTCTGTTGTGCTAATTGGTCCTCCAACAATAGGGAAAATTATAATAACCAGAGGTCATTAAGGGTCCGCTTCACAAGGGGCTGTTTCCAAAGCAGCATGAATTCAGAGCAAACTAGCATGAGGAGACCACTATTTGCATAAATAAATAAATTTGTGTGAAAGACTCAAAACACAGATCCAATAAACCGAGATTAAGACTGGATCCAACAAGGAAGCAATCCACTGAGGAATTTGCAGAAATGAGGAGCTGAATCAGCACTAATTAAGGAACCTTAAAACTCAAACCCCATTATCAGACTACAAGAAAGGAGAAATTCACCATTGGGAAAGAATAATGCAATTACACCCAGAGGAGTTGCAGGTAAATGCAGTAAGGGGATGATTTCTTGAATTTCGTAGCCCTGGTCACAAGGAATTAGTGAAGTTCAAGCCTTTTTCAAGGTGATCGCAAAATTAGAACTCTCAGAAATAAAGACCCAATGCCTAACAAGGTTAAGAAAAAATGGGAAACTCATGAAGGTAAGAGCATGTTGCATACAGTTGCAAGGAGAGAGAATTAATCAGCTAGGCGATGCAAATGACACGAATGGTTTCATGAGGCTCCTTGTACCTCCTTCCCTTAAAGACTTGAAACTGGTTGATGGTAGCAGTGTTTTGCATGAAGCTGTAAGGAGAGACGATTAACCACTCATCCCACCTAAGCAATGCAAATGACTTCCTTTAACAATGATATTGTGATGATATCATAAACAAACTTGTCACAATGCAAATCTTTCCCATATAGAAATAAGATGCAAAATATCGGCTCCGTTATACGCCCATTAGATCTCTCTTGGAGAATTGTAATGCAAGTACACTCGTCCTCAAAACGTCACGAAATTATTGATAAGAGAACCTTGAATAATATATTACCCAACGATCAATTTACAAACTATGAAACTCTACCCAAAGCTAATCAAAAGCAAGACGAGATGGTCAAGCTTCTTCAAAAGAATTCTATTTTACTGCTAAGTACAGGAACTAGGAAGGAATCCAAACGGAATTGTAGATGCTTCTGAACACGACACCTGTTGCTGCAAGTACACATCATTCGCAAGAAACTTGTCAATCAAGATTTCACTATCGTTTACACATGAAGCTGATCAAGCATTGATGTTCCTTCGAGTCACCTTCTCACTATCTTCCCATTTAGTGTAAGGAAAAAAGCACTATCATCAAAGATGACAGCTATGTATTCTCGAACGTGCTTCAAGCTCCAACTATCTATGACCTCAAGATATTGGATATCCCCATTGGGGATATGTACCTCTACCTCTGTGGTGTCCACTACATCACAATCCATAGGTATCCATGTGCCATGAGTATTTTTCCAACGTCTGTAAGTGTATCTCACGTAGCAAATCCTCCACACTACTTGATATCTTATTACTATACTTTCTTTAGTAAGTATACATTGAAAATGGTCTCCCTTCTACAAACCCTCCCGAACATATCGGCAAATTGATGATTTCATGCGGTGAACCTCATCATTGGAGTTTGAATAGTCCTGTACCAAGTTTCCAAAAGTTTGGATCATTTTTTGACCCAGTTGCCAGATGCTATTGGAGAGATCAAGGTTAGGTCCTGGAAATTGCAAGAATACACAAAGCTGTGAATTGTTTACAACCTCCCAAAACAAGGGGCAAAGTCAAATAAGGGTCGCTATACGATATGGAGCCGTTTTAAGGAATTGGTCCTTTTACGTGGATCCCTCTGATGTGTTGCCAAAAGAAAGATCTAGGAGCCCCTCCCCTAAACACAAAAGCAGATTCTCTTCTAAATTGCCCCATTCTGAACCCTCAACAAGGCTACAAAATCTAAGGATAGGATTGATGCGACAACGAACTACCTCAATGCAGCAGATAGCTCAGCTATCAAAGGGACAATCTACATTGGAGCAGAAAATTAAAAGTGTGGACAAGGGCCGGGTGAAGTGAATGCAGTAAAAAACAAAAAAGAACCCAAGGTAAAGGACTAAGTTCTAACCAGAAAGATATTCAAAGATAGAAATTGATTATGATCTTGTAACAGGCATTCCAGGAAGAGCTAGCCGAAAAAGTGCCTCTAAGATTTGAATTTTAACTTAGACATGAGGTCTACAATTCCCTTTGCACTAAGAAGCTGTGAGAGATTGGGGACCTAGGCAAGTTTCCTGTCGACTGACCGGTACAGTATTAGGCCTGTTTTAGACGAATATAGAATTGACAGCGGCTGGCTGAGGGAATTTAGCGATTCGCCAAGATTCATGTCCTGCAATCGATCTGCAGGATAAGAGGAAATGACTCAGAAGCATTCCCACGCCAGGTTCTAACTTCGATGAAGACCAATGCAGAGCCAAACAGCATAGACACTGCTGCACGTGTACAAGGGCTGTAGTGTAACACAGCAAAAAAACTCCTATAGAAAAACGTCTCCATTGCAAGGTCGAATGAGCACAAGAATTTCCAAATCGTGTACTTGATTCATTTGCTTTCCTTGCTTCCCTACCTTGCTCTTCCGGAAGAAGATGAAGAAGAAGACAAAGAGACATACCTGGACGACCGAAAACCACACGAACGCACAAGCAAACGAAACACGATTAACCCTAATCTATTCAGTTTCTATTTTTGGAAAATCTTTAGTCTTTTCTTTTCTTCTTTTTTTTTGAACACTCTCACACCCGTGGTCCTATTGAGGGGCCCTCCAAGGCTTTGGCGTAGTGGTATGAGTGTTGGGTTGCCAACCCTCAGGTCATGGGTTCAAGTCTTGGTGGATTGGGTATGAAGTCCTAGCTTGTGGTTGGGGTGTGTGTGAGTGCCAAAGTTGTGGACCCATTGCCCATCGGTCCAGCTTAATCTCTCTCTACTTCACAACATAATTTGAGACTTACTTTAAAAAGTCTTCTTCACACGCGCACACATTGAGCGCAGACTTCTTTGACCTAAGCCTTGGAGCAAACCAAGGACTGGAACCATCCTCACTCGCTAAAACATGGACAAATGCCTTCTACATGTCACAAAATGAGCAAATACATGATAGATCTGTTGCTATTAGCAACCCAAAAATTCTTCACTAAAAGCAAGGGGAGGAGTGTGGGAATGTCATGTAATCATTGGTATGACTAAGATTGTAAGGACGCAAATAGCGCAGACACAGCAAAGAAAGAAGACAAAGCACAAACATGTAAACAAATGGTGAGGAATAAGAAAAGGATATTTCTCAAGAGCAAGACGCTTAAGAGCTTTGAGGAGTTGAAACAAAATCCCAAAAAGTTCTTTCATAAATTGCATGGCAACAAACCTCAAGAGAGGAAAGCACAATGGGAAGACTCGATGAAAGCCTTTACAAAAGAGATGGAGAGGAGAAAGTCAAACACAATTACACAATCAAAGCATCAAATGCAATTATAATTGAGGAGGATGTGGGTAAAGGGCTGAAAAAGCTAGCTAATGGGAAACCTCCAAACACACATGGGCTAGTAGTAGAAATGCTACCATGGGAGACAAAGAATATGCTTACCAGGCTCATCTACAAGAAGGGTTTCCTCCAAAATGGCAGCTTAGTAGGATTGTACCAATCCATAATTGGGGAGATAGTAAGTTGGCAAAGAACTATTGGACAATCACAGTGAGGAGTCTAATGGCAAAGCTACATGGCACTATCCTTAAGTTAAAAATCAGCAAATGACCGGAGGAACAGGGAGTCAGAGCACCATCCCAAGAAGAGTTTCACCCCAAACACTTAATGATTGATCATGTGGTTGCTAAAAGAGCTGCATCAACAAAAGGAGGCTAGCATAAGAAAGAGGTTGTCTATTGTTGCTTTGTAGAATTCAAGAAAGCCTTCGACATAGTTCCATGTAAGCGGTTCTAAGAAAGGTTGAAAAAAGTTCAAGTCCCTCTAGAACTCAGAGAAGCAACATATCGACTCAATGAGACAATTTTAGCAGAGTTACCACAACTCCTAGTAGATGGATCATGTTCAAAGGGAAAAGCTATCATAAGCAGTGATATAAGGGTGAAGCAAGGATGCCCCCTTTAACTAACACTTTTGGACCTCTTTATTACGGTAGACATCTTAGGAGGAAGTTTTCCTTTTCTGAGCTCCTGTTGAGCCAGTGTCACAATGTAGCCATCACAGTAAGTAACATGCAAGATAAAACCATGTGACGTGAGGATGACAAGCCTACTCTTCAACTTCCCTTTCGGGACTCGACCTATTAGAACTTTTATTACGACTAGATTTGAATATCAAGCAACATTGAGAGTAAGCATGCCGAGCAGTGAATCTTGAAGGTCCATAAGATTTTCTTTTACATGTGGCACAATAGTAATTCTGAGAAGTACAACCTGGAAGGTTCTTGTTTTCTTGCGAGATCACAATCATATGCTGAACTTCATAGGGATGCTTGGTGATATCTTGTGGACGAAATTGGATCTTTTTTATGATTCATAGCTTGAAAGACTTTCTCTATTTGCAATCGAACCGTTCTCGGATCTAGTTGTTTCATAAGCTCATCTTGTCTGTCTTTCCAATCGACGGTTCTTATCATGTCTTTGTCTTGGATGGTCATTTTGTGTTTAGAAACAAAAGAAAGACGTGGACGAATAGCTTTTAAACTAGACGTGAAGTCCAAAATAGCATCGATAGATTTCTCGTCTTTTTGCTCAAGATGACTGGGCACCATACTACAAAAGAACGTCAGGTTTTCAAAACCGTTGCTTAGAATCTCATACATGGCAAACAAGTCTTCCTTGTCCCCAGGCCGACGCAATTGCTGACGGCTTTTTGGTCAACAACAATTGTCAACGACCGATGGCAGCTATGATAATAAGGAAATTCTTTGCGCCAATTTGACACATGAATCAACAGCTAGGTGTGCTGTTGGAGATAGTTATGTGTGTGATGTTTGTGAAAGAAGAGTCAAGATGGGGATTGTTTTCTTTGTTGTTTGATTTGAGTGCACGTATTTTTGTCACTTCCCTAAATCCTGGTCTTGAATCAGATAAAGAGATACTTCTTTGCCATGCATTGTCTTGTTTATTGAAAATGATAAATTTTGAAGCTTTTGATCTTGAGAATATGCACAATGCAATGTAGGGAGCCCTGCTAAAAAATTAAGCCTTTCAAAACTAGCAGAACCCATTAGAGAATGAGACTTTAGGAGGAGACAAAGAAACATATGAAAGAAGACAAATTGGGGGCCGCAACATGCAAGACCACAGCATCCCACATGAAGTGAGGTATGTTTTTATGGTAGGCAGCCTAGAAGCAAGTTTTACTTTTATGATCTCTCCTTAAGCCATGTGTCACTATTATAAACCATTAATCTTCATAAAGATCCAATGGTGTAGATGCTATTTGCGTTTGGCTTTTGAAAAAGCACTTTGCCTTAAATTTGGATATAAGCTATTAGAGACATAAGCAAGGTAGTGAGGAAGAAAACACAAACCATTGCTTGCTCTACCATCAACCCAATGTTATCGCACTTAATGCCAAGGGACATTACCTCAATTTAGTGGCGACAAACACTTTCGAGCTAAACCCTCTGCTTGAATCTAAAATTCTTGTATCCCAAATTGAGTTTCCAACCATTGACATGATAGGGCACTGATATTATGTTGGAGAAATTCAAAATCATAAACTAATTGTATTCATGATAGGACTCGGAATGTTGAATGTAGGAATTATTATGCAGCTCCTACTTAATTAGTCCAACATTCATGGAATATTACTTTATGTCATCATTGGAAATTCCAACGATGAGCTCAACATTGGCAATATCACTATTCCTCCATATTGGACACATACAAGCTTTTGGAACTAGTAGACGTTTGGAAAAACTCCTCGGGACGAGCTTGCTTTGGAAGAGAATGGCGATTACACATGGGATATAGGCACTTATTAATCACCGATTACAATAATTATTTGAGAGATGGTTAGAATTACCTTAATAAGATTTGATATTGGTGTTTTGTTTCCTGCTACAAGAACACCAGAAGTCACGGAGCATCCAATCTAGGTACAATGTTGAATTAATATTTCTTTGATTGCATTTGTGAGCCTTTCTCATCATCAATAGATAAAGATAAACTTCCAATTTCACATATCCTACTATTCATTTTTGGAAACGTGGTCTGCCTTTATAAGTTCCTTAAATTTGGACAGAAGCAAGGTAGTGTCATCTTGACAGGAAGAGAAAACACACACTATTGCTATTCCTGTGGTGCATAGGAACAGAAAACACACTATTGCTATTCCTGTGGTGCATAGATCTAGCTCGGGGGTCGCACAAGGCAGAATTGTCATATTTTTTTAGTCCCATTTGAGACCCAAATTTTGTATTGAACATTCATGCTTTAACTCTTCATTGCGTAGGGGAAAAAACAAGTGCGGGGGAGGCAATTCAGATAGGGAGTTAGGAATTAGGGGCAAAGACCTGAGCAGGCAAAGATTATAGTGTTGTGGTTTCTTGATCGTGAGAAATGAGAGAGAGAGAGAGAGAGAGAGAGAGAGAGAGAGAGAGAGAGAGAGAGAGCACAGAGAGAGAGAGAGAGAGAGAGAGAGAGAGAGAGAGAGAGAGAGAGAGAGGGGGGGGGGGGGGAGGGAGGGACAAACAGACGGACGGATAGACGGAGGGACGGACAAACAGATGGAGGGGCAGAAAGAGAGAGAGAGAGAGGGGGGGGGCAGAGGGAGAGGGAGAGAGAGGGAGGGGGAGAGAGCGGGAGGGGGGGAGGGGGAGAGAGAGAGAGAGAGAGAGAGAGAGAGAGAGAGAGAGAGAGAGAGAGAGAGAGAGAGAGAGAGAGAGAGAGAGGAGACTGATTTAAGCTTTCCCCCATTTTCATAATGGCAATTAAACATAAGCAACTATATGCATGTTGAACCAAAACAAATTTAGAGTACAAGAGAATATTGATTAAGAGGTGACCATGGGGCTGAGGCTTGCACTTCTCGATCTATTAATTTGCTTTTTCGGTTGCTTTGTTGCATAGCTTAATGGGATTTTATGTCTTTGTAGTCTAGAAACAACCCTCCCTTCCTAGCTAGAATCTTAATTCGGGCTCCTTTCATTATAAATTCCACGAAGCATTAGGTGGATTGATATCCTTAGTTCCAAGCACAGTGGTGTCAAGAATGGATATGTCATCGAATGTTAGGATATCCAAAAGCCACAGCTCTACGACAGCCTCAAAAGAGTGCTTTGCTATCCCATGTCCTTCATTTGTGACATTTGTCATTGGCTTTGCCTTCTGAGTACGCAGCTAGAGCGAATTTCACAAAAGTAATTGCGACAACCCGAGTGAGCCTTTGGATGAGGGTGGCATGATGCGAGAGCATATGGCACCAATTACAAGTTGAGGAGACTCAATAAAATTGAGAGACCTAGTAGGCAAAGGGCTTCAAAGGCAAAAAAGAGAGGAATCGTTCAAAATCAAGTAGCGGGGTGGGATGTTGAAGGAAAGTGTTGATATATATTAAGGAGGGAGAGGGTGATGAGAGTCAATTGAGTAGCGATGGTGTCAAAGAGGAGGTCAATAAAGTAGATAGTTGATTAGAAAGGGCTCTTTTGCAAGGAGGCTAGTAAGAGAAATTAAAGCAAGACTAGCTGAGGAAACACATCTTGCAAGATCACATGAATTGAGGAAAGTTGCAAGATTTGAGGTGCAACTTCACACAAAAAGGGAATGTGAAGAGCTAGAATCAAAAGTTGAGTCTAGTGTGCAACAATCTAATACAAATCGACTTGCTTTGTCGAAAGTAGAGAAAGAATGCAGGGAGTTGTGCAAAAAAGGGTGGCAAAATCCATGGTGCATTGGATGACATAAGAGCACAAGGAGGATCATGAGTGCATTGAGGCCCTCTTGGATTTGATATATTTAAAAATTGATACTATTGATGAGAAAATGGAAAGGCTTTTGAAGGCATAGGAAACACATGCACAAGCTTTACAGTTGCCGGCAAGATACTTAGCAAGGCCTATCTCGGAATTGGAATCTGGAAATAAGAAGGTGTTGTTACAAGACCACTAGTAACTGATGTCAAAAGTATTTATAAAAGCTAGGGTTTATGACTGCTTTGTCGAATTTAGATTCTAGCATTGCACAATAATAATGGGTGGCATGTTTGAATATCACTGAATGCATTTTTGTAGAAACGTGCCTAGTGCATCCAATATATTAATTTCTCGAGTTGCAATATGAATACAATTATTGAAATTTAGGTAATATGTCATTACCTTATCCATTCACAAGACTTGTGCACGATGCGACTCAATGCTAATATTCTCTATGTTCTCAATTTCGATGTGCAGGGAAGGGCCTGTTCCCTCATATTATAATTTTTTGGGGAAGATACTATTTATAAAATCAAATTAAATTGCTTTCTTTACCCTAAATTTATTTATTTCAATCTAAATTCTTACAACATTCCTCTCTTTTGATGCATGTTGATGATGCGAGGGGACATTCGGAGTCAGTAGAGATAGCCAAGTTGGATGTAAGGTCAAAGGATGATGATTAATATGGTTGCAATATGTCACAATATTATATAGGTCGCAACCAAGGATGACTTATGAGCTCTTTTCAACATAGCCTTATTCTTGTATTTGTTGAGCTTTAATTCCCAAAAGGGACAAATCTTTGCACATCACCAAGTGAGTAATGACACGACACCTTTGACATTTGTAAGGAGGATCGGGTCCTAATGCATCTGTATCGTGTTTCATGTCCATAGTTTTACTTATTCCTTTTTTTCCTTTAAAAAAAAAACATAAATGATAGGATTCATCTTTAATGTCAAGTTAGTAGTAGTTACATGCTCCATGACAAAAAAGGGATTGTGAGGTATAGAGTAAGCAATGGAAGAATTAATGAATACATACCAAAGACTGTGAAATATAGTTGGTGATTAATGAATGAATGAATGCCAAGGATGAGAAAGATGTGATGAGAAGCGGATTTAATTAGTGACAATTTGTGAAGGCATTGTGCTACCAGGTCCATACCAAAAAAAGTGACAATATCTCAAGTCCTTGGGAGAGTCACTATATATAAACATTATACATCACGTGTGTTCAGGGCCTATTTGTAAAACCCCTTATCTATGAAATTTTGGTTTAAAAAACACACCCTTTTCCTATTCAATCTATAAATATGAGGTGTCATCATGCATCTAGATCCCTTTTCCATCCTCTGTTTGCGAACTAAATTTTCATTTTGAGATTACAAGTTGTTAGGATTATGCATAGCAAAATGAAGCCTGGCCTTCTCAAGGTAGTGAGCTAAATATTATGGCTACTTTTAATGAATCTAGAGACATATTTTTTGTGTGCCGAGGAGGTAGTATGTGCTGGAAGTTACCATACCTTTGGTGTCTTTGAGAGATCCGAGTTCAAGATAAAGAGAAATTGCCTGATCACACACTCAATACATTTTATTTCGTAGCATGTTCGACGTATTCTACAACCATTATACCAACATTGGATAAACATTCTAGCAATTTTTTAATGTGATGGTTGGAAGCGTTACCCATTTTAAATTACCATTTTCTTAGAATAAAGTGCCATAATACAACCTAGAATGCTATAGGCTATTGCAATTGTAGAGGATAATTTTTCTACATAAAGGAATTGGGAGAAAAGATACCATTGATGCTGGAGGCAGCTAGGTTCAAAGTGACAGAAGCCATGTTTGATTTGGTTAAGCTATGGAATAATCAAGATAAGAAGGAGAAAATGCAAGGCGTTAGCACTGTGGTGAGATGTATAGGGCAAGGGGAGGACTTTTTGGGAAGAAAAGCACTACAGTGCTACCTTCACAGGGATGACTATGGGGGAGTGGATGGTAGTGAACAATATGTTGCTAAAAATGCAGCAAAGAGATCACATGAGCTTGCAGTAAATGCATCATAGCTAAGGTACGCAATTGATACATCAATAAGCTTGAGAGTAAACTCACACACCCTATACTTTGCCTACATAATATTGTACATGACACATCGATCTAATACTAAAATCGATAAATATAATTTAATAGTAAATTTTAGCGCAGTTCATAAATAATAAATAGGGTATTTTATGTGCTTACTCTTTTGAATGTATTTTTCCATGTTTGCAAACAGAGAAAGAAATCTACGTGGCAAGTACATGCATGACGATGATTTCTCAACTTGTAGTATGAATACAATGATTGACATTCAGGTAATATGTCAATATCTTATCCATTCAAGACACTTACTTGTGATGCTATGCAACGCTCATATTATCGATGCTATCAAAGTTGGATGTGAGATCAAACGAGGATAATTCATATGGTTATAGCCCATGTCACAATATCACATAGGTTGCAACCAAGGATGAATTATGAGCTCTTGTGAGCATAGCCTTATTCATGTATTTGTTGGGTTTCAATTCCCAAAAGACACAAATCTTTGCACAATACCAAGTCAGTAAATAAAACACCACCCCTGACATTTGCAAGGAGGATCAGGTCTTAGTGGACACTATGTTGTCTCTCATGTCCATGTTTTTACTTATTCTTTTTTGGCTTTAAAAAATGTCATTAAATGGCAGCATTCAAGTGCAATTTCAAGTCACTAGTTACATGCTCCATGACAAGGACTATGAGATATAGGTAGCGATTAATAAATGAATGATGCCAAGGATAAAAAGGGATGTTATGATATACAGATTTAATTTGTGGTAGTTTCTCCATGCATCATGCAACTAAAAAAGCCATTTAAAGAGGCATAATCTTTTTTTAATAAAAAAAATTAGTGTTTGTGCTTTGTTGGTGGCATAATTATCTTCTACTCTAGTCTAAAAGCGGATCTAGGGTGGGAAGATGAGAGGAAGGTAACAACATAACTTGATTACTTTGCATATAAGAGGACTCTACATGATCGGCTTTCTTTGCCATTTAAAATAAGATTGATCAATTAGAAAGTTAGAGGCGAAACACTCTAGCCATTGCAACAAGTCAATAAGGATCATGCAAGAATAACAAATCAATACATACACTTGTTGCCATGTAAAAACATAAACAAAAACTCATGGCTCATTGTGTATAACTAGCAAACATGCAATAGCAAACATCCCGCATGAACTTTACACTAGAAGTCGATCACACAACAAAACCACGTGGAGGAGTGTACCCAAAAGTTCCCTAAAGTTGCTTATCATCAAATTGACAAAATATGAAGAGGGGAGAGGAGAAGAGTGGAGATGAGGAGAGAGGGCACAGCTAGAGAGCACACCACAAATGACTAACTGTACACTAGATTTAGTTGAAAAATAGAATATATACAAATCCATATAGGGTTAGGTTAGGGGATCTAACCCTTTCCTTTATAGCACTCTATAAGGTTAGTGCTATGCACATATGATCACATGATGGTGCTATGCACACGTGATCACATGATGTTGAGCGTGAACTCTCAACACCCTCCCTCAAGATCAACATCATGAAGTAGGCCTTCTCTCAAGATGATGATTCTGGGGAATCGAAGAAGGACTGAGCATTACATTCCATCACCCCCCTTTAATGGTAATGTCCTTCCTCTATGTCAAACCAAGGGCTAGTCGGTGTTTCTCAAATAGCTCTTTACCGAGTGGTTTGGTAAAGATGCCTGCAACATTCTCTTTGCTATCACAATGCTACAGTGTGATGTCACCAAGTAACACTCTTTCTCTGATAAAGTGCTCTCTGACATCAATGCGCTTTGTCCTGGAGTGATATATTGGATTTTTGGCCAATGCTTGAGTCGATTGATTATCATAGTATATTGTTGTTGGCTTTGACTCATCAAAGTAATCTGTTTTTGATGATAGTCTTCTGAGCCACATAGCCTCACATGCACCTGTAGTGAGTGCTCTATATTTTGCTTCAGTCAAAGACAAAGAAATAGTTGGCTGTTTGTTTGACAACCATGATATAGCACCTTGACCAAGGAAAAATGCATATCCCTATGTCGATCTCCTGGTCTCATGATCTCCGACATAGTCACTGTCATAGTATCCCATGCAACCATGGATGACTTCCTCTGTATTCTATCCCAAACTGTCTTGTACCTCTGATGTATCTCAAGACTCTTTTGGCTGCATTCCAGTGAGACTGTTTTGGATTTGTCATAAACTGTGCTAGTGAGCTTACTGCATAACAAATATCTAGCCGTGTGATTGTCAAATATATAAGAGATCCGATGAGCTGCCTGTAGTATCTGTCATTGATTGTAGGCTTTTCTGAATCTTTAGTAAGTTTCAAACTCTGTTCCATGGGAGTGGTTGCAATCTTGTAGTCTGCCATATGAAACTTCTTCAGGAGACTGTCAACATACTTGAGCTGACTCATGAATGTGCTATCTGAATCTCTCCAGAACTCAATTCCAAGACAATAGTGCATAAGTCCAAGATCTTTCATGTCGAACTCTGCAGATAAGTCTTGTTTCAATTTTTTGATGAAGCTATCCTTGCTTCCTATCACAATCAGATCATCTACATATAAAAGTGTAATAGTAATGTCTTCCCCTTGAACTTTGTAGTAGAGAGTATGATCTGCATTGGACTTCATGTATCCCAGATTAGCAAAATACTTGTCAATTCTGTTGTACCAACTTCTGGGTGCTTGCTTTAAGCCGTAGAGACTCTTCTTGAGATGGCAAACCTTATTCTCCTTTCGTGGTTCAACATAACCTACTGGTTGTTGCATGTAGACTTCCTCGTCTAGATAACCATTGAGAAATGCATCCTTGACATCGAGTTGATACACATTCCATCTGCTGAGTGTTGCTAGTGATATCAAGAACCATATGGAATCCATCTTTGCAATTAGAGCATAAGTCTTATCATAGTCCTGACCATATTGTTGTGCAAATCCTTTTGCAACTAGTCTGGCTTTGTATCTCTGAATATTGCCATCTGGATTGTACTTCACTTTGTATACCCATTTGTTTGCTATGGCCTTCTTTCTTGGTGGAAGGTCGCATAATTCCCAAGTATTATTCTTATACAAAGCATCAATTTCTTCATTCATAGCAGTTTGCCATTCTGGCTTGTCTACTGCATCTTCGAAGTACACTGGCTCTTCTGTATTCATGATGGTAGTCATAAGAGCATAGTTGGTGGTTTCCACCTGAATTGCTTTGCCTTTCTGAGCATATGTCAATCTGGCTAGTGGTCTGCTTTCCCTAGTAGACCGTCTGAGCTGTTGTGGCTCTACTTGGGGTGTTGCTGGCAATTCTTGCTCTTCTTCATCAACCTATTCTGTAGACGACTGTGAAGTCGATGCTTCTATCTCCTGTGTAGGTGAGGTTTTCCATTCTGATTCCTCATCAAAGATTACATCTCTGGAGATAATGACCTTATGGTTGATGGGATCATACAATTTGTATGCTTTGCTTTCTTCACTGTAGCCAACCATGATGCATTTGTGTGACTTTGCATCCAATTTCTTGCGATGATCATCATGTATGTGGGCATATGCTATGCAACCAAATATGCAGAGATGCCCAATGTGTGGCTTGTGTCCAGTGAATGCTTCATAAGGAGTCATACTCTGTATCAGTTCGCTAGGAGGCTGATTAAGCAAATAGTTTGCAGTGGCTATTGCTTATGCCCAATACTGATTCAGAAGATGCTTTTCACTAAACATTGCTCTAGCAGTGTCTGCTAAAGTCCCATTCTTCCTTTCAGCTCTTGCATTCTGCTAAGGAGTATCTGCACATGTGAATTGTCTTCAAATGCCGTGATTTCTATAAAAGTTCATGAATGCTGAAAACACATATTCACCTCCTCTGTCTGATCTCATAACTTTGATCTTTTTGCCTGTTTGGTTTTCTACCATGGCTTTGAATTCTTGAAATCTTGGAAACACTTCATATTTCTCTTTTAGAAAGTAGACCCAAAAATATCTGCTGTAGTCATCAATGAAAGTCGAGTAATAAAGTGAACCATTGATGCTACAGGTTTGGGCATAACCCCATACATCTATATGAATCAAATCAAGAATGCCTCGTGCATGAGAGGTACTTTTGCCAAAGTTGGTTCGCTTTTGTTTGCCGAAGCAGCATGCTTCGCAAACTTTTCCAAGAAACTATAGCTTCGGAATCCCAATTGCCATATTTTGATTCCTGAGATCTAGCAAGTACTTGAAGTTAACATGACCATATCTCTTGTGCCATTTTGTAGATAGTGGCATTTGTTGCAATTGAGCTGACATGGCATGCTTATCTGGTACTGTAGCTAGCATTCTATATAAGTGTCCTTCCTTGACACCTTTTGCTACGACATCTAATGGATTTATCTCTGATAGTGCATTCATCACCATCGAAGATGACTCGATAATTGTGTTTCGTCATTTGACCTACTAACAAAAGGTTCTTGCTAAGCTTGGAGCGGCAGAAAGTAGTCGATGCAGAGGAATTGAGGCCGTTTGTTGAGACTATGCAACCGGTCGATGCCTTACAAGAGAAGTGTTGTAGAGACTCGGGCGCAGCGGGAGCAGCGCTTTAGAAGGCCGTTGAAGTATGGATGCTGCTGCGCTAGCAACGGAAGCCTTTAGAGTTGTAGTAGTTGGGTAGCATAGTTTGAGATATCATCAGTAGAGGGTTGTTGCTAGTGATCAGTCATCGCTCAAGAGCCGAGGAGTTCGTTGCAATCCAAATCAGTCGGCATTCGAAGGAAGCATGAAGGAGGTGAGCTTGGAGGAGCCCAGATCTCCTTAGGTCTCTCCTTAGGTGCAGAGTTCTATTGGGTCTAAGGCTTGTTTAGAGGAAATGAATCTCTCTATTCTCTCTCACAGAGAGTTCTCTCTGTTTAGCAAACAAATCTCTCAATGAGAGGCATGAACATGAATCTCTCTCTCTCTTTCACACAATCTCACATAGTGAATCTCTCTCAATTGGTCTCTCAATAGAAATGTCTCAAATCACAATGAATGGAAATGGATGAGATTCATGGAAATCTCATGAACATAAGTGTCTCTCTCCCTCATGAGAAACTATCATTAGCACTCAAGCAATGAACGAAAACTTTTCAAATGGACGGAAATTTCTCTCATGGAAGAGAAAACTCGATCTCAATCTCTCAATCACTATCTCACTCTCAGAAATTGCAATGCCTTAGTGGAAGGCAAGGGGAGCTCTGATACCATGACAAAATATGAAGAGGGGAGAGGAGAAGAGTGGAGATGAGGAGAGAGTGCGCAGCTAGAGAGCACACCACAAATGACGAACTGTACACTAGATTTAGTTAAAAAATAGAATATATACAAACCCATTTAGGGTTAGGGTTAGGAGATCTAACTCTCTCCTTTATAGTACTCTATAAGGTTAGTGCTATGCACATATGATCACATGATGGTGCTATGCACACGTGATCGCATGATGTTGAGCGTGAACTCTCAACACAAATCATCTGATTGTTTCTTTTTTTAGTAGCCTTGTGATATTGAAATCAGATCATTGGAATATTTTTGAGCTTCAAATCACAATGTATTTTTAGGCTGCCTGCCATAATTCTGGTTGATGACTTGGAAGAGTGGATGAAGATACATATCAAGGAATGCAAATTGTAGTATACACTTTGCTAATGTTTATCTACGTAGGTGATGTGGTTTCCTTTGCCAAGAGTAAGGAGAACTTGCAGGCACATTTAGATGCATTGTTAGAATTCTATAAGCACTTAGGAATGTATAGTAAGACAAAAATAATGGTTATTGGGACTCATAATAAACAAGTGGATGTCACCTACAAAAGAGAACTAATGGAAGTCACATCTATGGAAGAAATGAGAAAATTTCTATACACTATGCTTGTGTAGAGAATAATACTTGACAAATTCCTAGTTTGGGCACACGAACACTCTAGGATCTCCTCATAAAGAATAGAAATGTTTCATAAACGTTTCCTAATAGGGGAGTTAGGCATTAAGGCAAGGACACCCTACCCCATCCTACTAAAGTACATTACCTCTAGAAGGGAAAGTACTATGTCAGTTCATGGCTTACCTCAACAAAGTTCAAAAGATGGATGCCAGTAGAATACACAGGGTGATGGAAGATACACAAAGTACGAGGATTAAATGGATCGAATTATAGGGAATACTAGCTACTTTGATTTACCAAAAGATGCATGAGAAATTAGGGAGATAGTCACGAAGAAAATGCTACAAAAACTATGGCAAAACCCAAGGACAAAAATGTGTTCTACAAATAGGAAATTAACTCAATGGACGTTTAGAGCATGCAAAAATACCTCAAGGAAGACATATCAATATTTAAAAGGCATCTACTATGCAACATTAGAACTAGTTCACATGCCTAGAGATGGAGAGGGTTAGGAGGGTGAGGCCCATAATCCCCAAAGAAGAAAGGGTCTACCTGTTGAGAGACCACGCTCAACATCATATGATTACACGTGCATAGCACTAACGCATATAGAGTGCTATAAGGAAAGGGTTAGATGCCCTAACCCTAACCCTAAATGAGTTATTCATTTGTGGTGTGCTCTCTAGTTGTGCCCTCTCCACTCTTCATATTTTGTCATGGTATGAGAGCTCCCTTGCCTTCCGTTGAGGCATTGTGATTGGTGAGAATGATCAAGAGTTTGAGTGTTTCCATTCTTTCATTCCATTGATGAAATATATCCTTTCTTTCTGCTTTGCGAAAATTCCATTCATTTCATTAGAGTTTTCCATCCACGCTCCTTCATTATGGAGAGATTTAAGAGAGATTTCTATTCATTAGATTTGTGAGTCTTTTGGTGAAGATAGCTTATTTTCAATTTGTAGGAGAAAGATAAGACTTTGAGAGAGCTTTTGAGTTAGAGTCTCGAAAGAGACATTTCTGGTTGATTGAGAGAAGGTTTCCTCAAAGGAGTAGAGCTGCATCTACAAGGAATCGAGAGAATACAAGATTCAAGCATCGCATCCCGCCGACAAGCCACAAACATTTAGCCAACATCACACTAGGTGGAAGAGGCTTCACTAACTGAGTAGCAGGCCGCAACCCCAAAGCTTGACTAGCAAATGACTTCCAGCTCTTATCAACAACTAGATTCTATGCTGACTTCAATGAAGCTCCACTAAGGCAGCTCACAGCAGTGCCTCAACCATCAACGACCCGGGTGACTTCATGAGCTCTGTAGCACCTTCAACAAATAGTGAGCTCCTAGCCTCCGAACATCGCCAGCCTCTAGCCCACGACTGCTCTCCGATGCTCTTAGCCCAACAAGCGGCTCAAGCTTCCACGAGGTAGCAACCAGCTCTACAGCCATGGCTCCAACAAGCTCTGCAAAAAGCTCTACCTGCAGTGCCATCAACCAGCTACCACAAAAGCAAGTCACACAACAACGTTGTGGCTAGCGGACTCGAGCGATGCTCCTTCACAACACCCAGTCGATGGACAAAACACAAACACAGCCAACGGGTTGCAGCACTAACACCATTAACTGCCTCTACCTTGTGTAGATCTCTGCAGCAATCAAACTCCATCGACGACCTCCACGGGCTCCTGCCAGTGATTGCCAGTGACATCTCTAATGACTGCAAGTCCTGAGCCTCATGTGCAGGTAGCTGCTCTTACCCTAACTTGGGCGTAGTCCATGTAGTAGTGCTCAGGGACCTTCATCGACTAGTCTACTACGTTAAGCATCACTGCATCTACGCTCGACTCAAGGCAACTCTAGTCGGCCTTCATCGACCCGGTGCCTCAGCCTCGCATGTCAAACCACTCCAAAGCTCCAGCAATCAATGGAATCTCACAGATAGATTCTGACAGTTCACACAGCTTGACACGTGGCCATATCAACGACCTTATCACCAAGGTCACCACAAGGGGGCTAGTCAAGAAATAGACACGACCTCAGCTGCCTCAGCCAGTTGATACGTCACCCTAGGAAGACAAGTTCAAAAGTTGACATGTGGCATGATTGCCACATCAGCACAGTTGACTGTACTATCACATCACCCTTATCCTGCCATGTCATCAATGACTCATCTGCTAACTATTAGCATGCCACATCAGCATCCACATCATCTACCACGTCAACGTTGATTAGTCAAACCTTGGTTAGGTCAACTTGCCACATGGAGTTAGATAAGTCACCCACCACCTCATCATTGTGACGTGGCAGTCACCTGTCAAGCACTCTGACCCCTCTACAAGCACACTGTGCACACTGATCAAGTCATTGAGCACAATTGCCCTCCTTTTGCCCCTCCACCTAGATCAAAGTTGTATCTCTTGATCCACAAAGAATTTAAGCGCGCTCCAAAAAGAAAAATCGCTCAATTTTTTGTACTCTAAGTGCTCATCACATCACATGCACATTTCGTTGCAAGTATCACTCACTTTTGAGTCTCATCGACAAATCCACTTCCTACACACACATCAGCCTCTACATCGGTGTATCTGACCCAGCACATAAAAAGAACCAAAGAAAAGAAATTATTTGTTGTTCTTTTCCTTGATCGATGATTGGTCTAGATCTAGATCAGAGTAGACTAGATTGCCATAGAGGAGACGATTTGAATTTCTCCAAGTTGCCAATCTAAGCCATGCCTAAAATTCCAGACTAGTTTCTACTCGGAGTCTGTCCCTATGCTCATATACGGTTTCACATCATCACATTACCTGAAACCTGTCATTCATTAGCTCAATGTGATGAGCAGACTTCAGAATGTTTAGAGGCATTGACTGATTGATTAGTGGGTAGATAGCACATGATTTGATTTGACACACACATGCCATCATTGTAAAGCCTATTTGGTTATTTCACGGCATTGTGCACTTTATTGTAGCCTTGTAAAGCCTCTTGGCTATTTTTGGCATCATTTGCCACAAGCCTTGTAATTCAAATTGGATTATATATTGTAGTTCTACTTTCACCGATAGTTCAGATTTCACTTACCATAGTCAGTGTTTGCAGTTGATTCATACAGTGATTTCACAAACACTTAGAGTACATTTCTTGCACCATGTCTCTACGACTAGCAACCTTAATGTGGAGGCATCTGCTAAGTTAGACAACTCCAATTACGGCACATTGAAATACCAAATGGAGACCATTCTTGTACTTCAAGACAAATGGAAGTATGTCGATGGATCTACACCTAGACCATTAGACAATCCAGCCAGCAATAGCTCTACTCCACTTGTTGTTACATCACTAGCAGTGGGATCTACAACAGGATATCCAGCTACACAAACAATTTCTACACATGTAGTAGCAAATCCTACCACCACTGCCTGAGCACAGGGAGAACGGGATAAGAAAGATAAGTATGCATATCATTTGATCAAGCAGAATGTGGAATATGTCATGTTAGGACAGCTCAATATCGTCAAGACATCAAAAGAAGCATGGGATATGTTCGCAGCTCTCTACGAGTCCAAGAACACATCCAAGATTCTCACACTGAGAAACCAGATCAACCAGAGTTTCTACAACAATAGTGAAACCGATCATGCTTACGTACTCAGGATCAAAGACTACAACAATCAACTCGCAGTAGTAGGAGAGACAATGAATCCAGTAGAAATGGTTCAAGTCATCCTGAATGGACTAGGAGAGGGATACGAGAATCTAGTCCAATATTGTCATCCAACAGCAAATTCTGACACTGGAAGAACTTCAGTCGGTTTTACTTGGTGAAGAACTCAAGACTCATGCCATACATGCATGCAAAGGTCATTCCAATGATCAAGCGTTCACAGCTTCAGATAGAAGCTAAGGCAGAGGCAGAGGCAGAGGTACGTCATTCCATCAAAGTGGTCATCATCAGCAATAAAATTATCATCAAAGTGAGAATCAACATTAGCATCATCCTCAGCAACATCAAAATCATCAAAGAGGAAATCATTCCAAACGACGAAGATTCCAAGGACGAGGGAATGCATCCACCGTGTCAAACATCCAGTGTAACTACTGTCATAAGTTTGGATACTATGTAAGAGATTGCCGCAAGAAGCAGTATGACCAAGGCAGTCAATCCAGTAGCAATTGAGGAAATTTTCGCGAAAGAGCATATCATCGTGGTGGACATTCTAGTCATAGTCATTATGCAAATGAACATGGGAATATGGTCCTTGCAAACAAGGAAATGCAAAAGACTGATACAGTGTATCTAGACATTGATTGCAATTCAAAAGAAGATTTCAGCTCTATCAAGTCAACCAAGCAAATCAAGATCCTTGATACATCGATAGAGGTGCCATCTAATATGACAAAGCATCAGGAATGGTTCGCAGAGATGATACCATTAGAAGGTCAGAAGAATGTCATCTACACGGCAGACAATACACTGAATCCAGTTCAAGAGACATGCATTGTCCCTATGAATAATTTCACTGGTACGAAAGAAATGGTGAAATATGTACTCTATGTTCTGAAGCTCAACAAGAACCTCTTGCCAGTAGCTCAAATGATGCTCAATAAGAACCTCTTGCCCAATAGCTCAAACGATGGAACACAACTACTGAGTCATCTTTGATGGAGATAAATACACTATCAAAGACAAATCCAAAGGATTTTAGGTAGTAGGAAAAGGAGTCAAGGAAGGACACTTATTCAGAATGCTAGCTATAGTACCAGATCTGCATGCCATGTTAGCTCAACTACAATAGATGCCACTATCAACAAAATGGCACAAGAGATATGGACATGTCAATTTCAAGAGCTTGATAAATCTCAAGAATCAAAATATGGCAATTGGGATTCCAAAGCTATAGTTTCTCGGAAAAGTTTGCAAAGCATGCTACTTCGGCAAACAAAAGCGAACCAACTTCAATAGAAGCACCTCTCGAGCACAAGGTATTCTTGATTTGATACATACAGATGTATGGGGTTATGCCCACACCATCAATGGTTCACTTTACTACTTGACTTTCATCGATGCCTACAGCAAATATTGTTGGGTCTACTTTTTGAAAGAGAAATATGAAGTATTTTTCAGATTTCAAGAATTCAAAGCCATGGTAGTAAACCATACAGGTAGAAAGACCAAAGTCATGAGATCAAATAGAGGAGGTGAATACATGTCTTTAGCATTCATGAACTTGTGTAGAAGTCACGGCATTTAGAGACAATTCACTTGTGCAGATACTCCTCAGCAGAATGCGAGAGCTGAAAGGAAGAATGGTACTTTAGTAGATAGTGCTAGAGCAATGCTTAGTGAGAAGCATCTTCCAAATCAGTATTGGGAAGAAGCAATAGCCACTTCAAACTACTTGCTTAATTAGCTTCCTATCGAACCGATTCAGGGTATGACACCTTATGAAGCATTCACTGGACACAAGCCACACATTCACTGGACACAAGCCATGCATTGGGCATCTCTGCATATTTGGTTGCATAGCATATGCCCACATACATGATGATCATCGCGAAAAATTGGATGTGAAGTCACTTAAATGCATCATGGTTGCTACAGTGAAGAAAGAAAAACATATAAGTTGTTTGATCCCATCAACCACAAGGTCATTATCTCCAGAGATGTAATCTTTGATGAGGAATCAAAATGGAAAACCTTTAATACATAGGAGATAGACACACCGATTTCACAGTCATCTACAAAAAAGGTTGATGAAGAAGAGCAAGAATTGCTAGAAGCACCCTGAGAAGAACCACAACAACTAAGACGGTCTACTAGGGAAAGCAAACTATTAAAACTAGAGTGGCTTAGGATCTATGGAGCGTTATAAGGTGGATGGAACCTATGTGGATACATAATGATGAGGAGAGTACTCATGACATGTACCTCAAGTCAATTAGGTTCCAAGATAGATTAGCTTGGACTTATATATAGAATCTTGAGTGTATGTGCATTTCTCTATTCAACAATACATGATAGGCCTCTTATATAGAGAGTGCCCTTAGAATAGTCAACTTATGGGATCCTCTTATCCACATTTCTCCTTGTGGATATCCTTGATCCATATCTCCACATCATGTAGTCCACATCCTAGGGTGGCTACTTTAATACATTCCTATACCATACCTTAGCCTCACCATATCTCAACACCTCCCCTTGGTGCCATGATCCATTGGCTACTGCAAGGTGGTTAGATGTGAGTTACAAGATCAAATCCTCCCCTAGATGCTTACATGGCTACTCTCAGGTGGTTAGGTTTGATTTACAAACATGTGGGCTAAAGGTGGCAAGGTTTTTGCTTCTTAATGCTTGATGTTGATGGTGTTCGATTCTTTGCCTGATGTAGCTTGATGCATGATGCTTTGTGCCTTAATGCTTTATGTTCGGATGCCATGCTTTGTGCTATGGTCATCTCATACACTTGTGCTTTTGGCATGCTTTTTGCATTCATGCATCGCTTTTCCATATGTTGCAAAGGTCTTATCCCATGAGCTTCGTTTTCCTTCAATGGCAGTGTCTAATTGCTAACAATGATTCTAACTTAACAGGTGATATATGGGACCCAACCCTGCTGAAGGTGGCTCTCTATCTTGCTTTGCTTACAGAAGTTTTGTCGTTTGACCACCACTCTACAATCCAACCCAAAATTGTGTCGCAATTATACTGGCTATAATATGCAATATTGAATTCAATTTCGGTGGATTATTTATTCAGTGAAATCAAACATGTTTCAATAGGTTATGGCTTGTCGAAGTTTTTATGAAGAAGAGGTGGTCTTTGATGATGTGGCACATGCTATTCTCATGCAGGTTACAAATTGTGCTTGGCAAGGGGTTACTATGTTGAGGTGGCCCTATGCCATGTGGTAATCTTTTGGCCCAAATGAGTTAACCCAAGGTAAAACAAACCTAACCATGGTAAACTTAATCTAACTAGAAACTTAACTCAAGGCCATAGACTTAACCAAGGTCATATTAACTAGCCTTGCTTATCTGCCACGTATCTTACCTCTTAGGGGCTCCCACGTGTCCTAAGGTTAAACATTAGAAAAAAAAAAAAAGACTTTGTAGGGCGTCGTTGGCGATGGAGGTTGGACTTTAACATTGTTTGAGTTGCGATGGCATCTAGCTTCATCCCTTCTAGTCATATAATATATAGTACACACTCCTTTTGCTTCTCTTTACTTGAATGTAGTGTTTGTATGTGGAGCTCTTATCTTCACTTTCATGTTCATCCTTCACAATTTATTTCTTTCATCCCCCCGTTTATCTCCAGCTTCCTCTCATCCTTCTTGCCAGGCTTCTCCTCACTTTCGTCCCCCTATTACAGCCAGATTTTAGGAGACGCAAATTACCACAGCATTGCTGCTGTCCAAACGCCATCGTCAATTGTTGCTTCAGAATCTACTTCCTCCACCGATGCAAGATTTGGTTATGCTGAACATAGAGCTTAGAAGCATTTGTTTCAGACCCTCCCTCAATGTAGCCTTTGTATTGTATGGTGGAATGCAGCAAAGGTCGTTGCTGTTTGAGGGAAGACAACAGAATAAGAAGTGCACATGAATGTTGTGCGCTTCTATGGTTTGCGGCAAAGATGAGGATCATGGAGAACGAATTCTAAGTTTTAAGGCTAGTGATTCATGAGCATGGATTAACATGGAAGAAACACACAGAATTTGGATATGCTGGCTCCAGCTTGCAGCTCTCTGTTGGTGATGTAAGAGCTTGATACAGATAGCCAATCGTGCTTATTGCTCTTGAGAGTAGGATTACAGTAAGAATGTGACACATGAGAGTTTTGCATCTTGTGTAGCTCGCATAGACCTGTGAATTGATTGACCCCACTCCTATTGTAATCTTCATTGTTTCATGTTGTTTGCATCATTGCTTGGTTGATCTCGTCATTGTGTCACCATCCATGGCCTTAGCCATTGGCAGCATCCTGTAAAAAATCGTGTCGAAATTGCTGCATCCAACACCAGCTACTTGTAGATAGTCTAGGTACACATTAATCTTTCTTCTCTCTCAAAGGATAGGTCCAGGTATCTCTCTCTTTCTCACAACATGGAATCGTCTCATAAGAGACATCTCTCTCTCTCTCTTTTTCTCTTTCAAGTCAAGAATCCTAATAAGAAGAGTCTACAACTAATCTAGGAGACTATAAATACCATGTTAAAACTACAGTGCCTTAGGATCTATGGAGTGCTCTAAGGTGGATGGAACCTATGTGGAAACATAATGAAGAGAGTGCTCATGACATGTACCTTAAGTCAATTAGGTTCCAAGATAGATTAGCTTGGACTCATAAACAGAATCCTGAGTGTATGTGCATTTCTCTATTCAACAATACATGATAGGCATCTTATATAGAGAGTTCCCTTAGAATAGTCAACATTTGTGGGATCCTCTGATCCACATTTCTCCTTGTGGATATCCTTGATCCACATCTCCACATCATGTAGTCCACATCCTAGGGTGGCTACATTAATACATTCCTATACCATACCTTAGCCTCTAATATGTGCTCATGGCACCATATCTCAACACAAACCACCAACCAGATTGACATATGCTCAGAAAGGCAAAGCAAATTAGGGGTTGAAACCACCAACTATGATCTCATGACTACTATCATGGCTATAGAAGAGTCAATGTACTTCGAACGTGTAGTTAAAAAGCTAGAATGGCAAAGTGCTATGAATGAAGAAATGGCTGGTTTGTATAAGAATAATACTTGGGAATCATGTGACCTTCCATTAGGAAAGAAGGCCATAGCAAACAAATGGGTATACAAAGTGAAGTACAATCAAATGGAAGCATTAAAAGATACAAAGCTAGACTAGTTGCAAAAGGATTTGCACATCAACATGGTCAGGATTATGATGAGACTTATGCTCCAATAGCAAAGATGGATTCCATATAGTTCTTGATATCACTAGCAACACTCAGCAGATGGAATGTGTATCATCTCGATGTCAAAATGCATTTCTCAGTGGTTACATAGATGACGAAGTCTACATGCAACAACCAATAGGTTATGTTGAACTAGGAAATGAGAATCAGGTTTCCCATCTCAAGAAAAGTGTCTACGACTTAAAGCAAGCACCCAAAAGTTAATACAATAGAATCGACAAATATTTTGCTGATCTGGGATACATGGAATCCAATGTAGACCATACTCTCTACTACAAAGTTCAAGGGGAAGACATTACTATTGCACTTTTGTATGTAGATGATCTAATTGTGATCGGAAGCAAGGATAGCTTCATCAAGAAATTAAAACAAGACTTATCTGTAGAGTTTGACATGAAAGATCTTGGACTTATACACTATTGTCTTAGAATTGAGTCTTGGAGAGATTCAGACAACACCTTTATAAGTCAGTTGGAATATGTTGATAGTCTCCTGAAAAAGTTTCATATGGCAGATTGCAAGATTGCAACCACTCCCATGGAACAAAGTTTGAAACTTAAAAAAGATTTGGAAAAGCCTAGAGTCAATGACAAGTGCTATAGGTAGCTCATTGGATCTCTTATATTTGACTATCACACAGCTAGATATTTGTTATGCAGTAAGTTTACTTGTACAGTTTATGGCAAATCCAAATAGTCTCACTGAAATGCAACCAAAAGAGTCTTGAGATACATCAGAGGTACAAGATAGTTTGGGATAGAATACAGAGGAAGTCATCCAAGGTTGCATGGATACTGTGATAGTGACTATGCCGGAGATCATGAGACCAGGACATCGACACTAAGATATGCATTTTTTCTTGGTAAGCATGCTATATCATGGTTGTCAAACAATCAACCAACTATTTCTTTGTCTTTGACTGAAGCAGAATATAGAGCACTTACTATAGGTGCATGTGAGGCTATGTGACTCAGAAGACTATTGTCAGAAACAGACTACTTTGATGAGTCAAAGCCAACAACAATATACCATGATAATCAATTGGCTTAAGCATTGACCAAGAATCCAATATATCACTCCAAGACAAAGCACATTGATGTCAAAGAGCACTTCATCAAAGAAAGAGTGTTACTTGGTGACATCACACTGTAGCATTGTGATAGCAAAGAGAATATTGCAGACGTCTTTACCAAACCACTTGATAAAGAGCTTTTTAAGAAACACCGACAAGCTCTTGGTTTGACGCAGAGGAAGGACATTCCCATTAAAGGGGTGTGATGGAATGTACTGCTCAGTCCTTCTTTGATTCCCCTAAATTATCATCTTGAGGGAAGGTCTACTTCATGATGTTGATCTTGATGGAAGGTGTTGAGAGACCATACTGTACATGTGCATAGCACTAACACATATAGAGTACTAGGGCTAGCACATAAGGTAGCTCAATAAGTACTCACTCCATGGCAAGTTTTGTAAGATATATTTTCATTGGATGTAAGGGATCACTATTAGTTAATAGTGATCGCCAATCCCATAGAGTCTCTTGTAGACTTTAATAAATCATATCATCTCTCTCTCTCTCTCTCTCTCTCTCTCTCTCATTTAATCTACAAAATCAAAACTAAGTCACATGACCTCGAGGTAACTAATTCACGGAACTACTTGAGAGAGGTATTGGAGCATCAAAACAAGGATCACTATTAGTTGATAGTGATCACCAATCCCATAGATCCTGAAGGGTCTCACAGTGGACTTTAATACAATCATATCATCTCTCTCTCTCTAGCATTGTTCATGCAACTAGCACATATAGGAACCCTATAGTTTTTTATTGCAGACCTTGATGGAGGGCCACATGAATGCAACTGCATTGTGACTCTTACCTACATCTCTTAATAAAATTGCATATGATGCATTACTTATTTATTGATTTTCATATCATTACACTCATTTATTAATCAAATGTAATATTTAATTTTTTTGTAAAGCATAGAGCACACAATTGCTAACTTAGAAACATCCCTCTCTCTTGGCGGCCATAGCTGCCAAGAGCCCCTCTTCTCTCTCTTAATTTCTCTCTTTCCCTCTCTCCTCTCTCCTCTATCTTTCTCTCCCTCCCTATTCTCTCATTTCTCAAATTTATAAACTCAAATATAAATAAAAAACTAATTAAAATAGAACTCAAAAACTCAAATAAGAAACTAATTTAATCCCTCTCTCTCCGTCTCTCTCTTTCTCTCTCTCCCTCTCTCTCTTTCCCTCTCTCTCTCTTTCTCTCTCTCCCTCTCTCTCTCTTTCTCTCTCTCTCCCTACTCTCTCCCTCCCTCAAAGTAGCCACGGCCCCCAAGAGACTCTCTTCTCTCTCTTAATCTCTCTCCCCCTCTCTCCTCTCTCTTTCTTTCCCTCCCTACTCTTCTCTCTCATTTAAGGAGCCCCTCTTCTCTCTGTGAATCTCTCTCTCTCTCTCCCTCTCTCCCTCTCCTCTCTCATTTAAGGAGCGCCTCTTCTCTCTCTTAATTTCTCTCTTTCCCTCTCTCCTCTCTCCTCTCTTTTTCTCTCCCTCCCTATTCTCTCATTTCTCAAATTTACAAACTCAAATATAAATAAAAAACTAATTAAAATAGAACTCAAAAACTCAAATAAGAAACTAATTTAAAAAGAATTGTAATGCCTTCTAAAAGACCACCCTCCTCAAAAACTTTAACAATAAACTAATTGAAAAAGAATTATAAGTAAAGAAAAAGAATCACAAGACGAATTTTAAGAAATAGAACTGAAAAACTTTAACAAGAAACTAATTGAAAAAGAATTGTAAGTAAAGAAAAAGAATTACAAGACGAATGAAAAAGAATGCAAGTACCTGGAAAAAGTGAAAAAAGTAAGGCTCCACTTATCCTTTCTCTTCTGCTCTTGGTTGCTTCAATGAAATGAGGAGAGAGTTAAAATGAATGAATGGAAAGAAAAGTATATATAAGAAAAACTAGCCCACTCCTCCTACGCATAAATTTGAATTTTCAAAAAAGAGAGGGAAATTTGAATTCATTATAAATTTGAATTCAAATTTGTGTTCAACATTCTTCTCATACTTTCTTCTCGTACGTTCTTTTTGAATTCAAATTTGTGTTCAACATTCTTCTTGATACTTTCTTCAACATTCTTCTCGATACTTTCTTCTTGTAAGTCCTTTTCATTCTTCTTGTAAGTCCTTTTCATTCTTCTCGTAAGTCAAATCTTATTTGTCGCTCTTGCTCGTGATAGTAAGTCAAATCCTCCTCTCCCCTCTCTCTCCTTCTGCTCCCTCCTCTCCTCTCCCTCTCTCTCTCCTCTCTCTCCTTCCTCTCCCCTCCCTCCCTCCCTCCATCCCTCGACCCCCGCCCTCCCCCCTTTCCCTCCCCTCCCTTGCCCTCCCCCCTTCCCCTCCCCTCCCTTCCCCTTCCCTCCCCTCCCTCCGCTGCCAAAACTCCTCCCTTCCTCGACCCCCCGCCCTCCCCTCCCCTCCCCTCCCCTCCCTCCACTGCCAAAACCCCTCCCCCCGTCGACCCCTCCCCTCCTGCTCCCCCCCTCCCCTTCCCCCTCTCCCGTCCTCGTCCCACCCCCTTTCCCCCGGCCCCGTCCCAACCCCTTAACCCTCCACACCCCCTTCCCTTCCTGGGGCCGCGAAGGGGGGGTGGGGAAGAGGGGGGGAGGATTGAAAGGGGGTAGGGGGGAAAAAGGGGTAGGGGAGGAAGGGGGTAGGGGGGGGAGGGCTGGCAGCCGTGGCCGCCAGTCCCCCCCCTCTCGCACCCCTCTTCCCCACCCCCCCTTTGTGGTCCCCCAGCCCCCCCCCTCTCGCACCCCCCTCCACGCCCACCCCCCTTCCCTGCCCCCTCTCCCCCCCCCGCCCCCCTTCCCCCCCCCCTCTCAGCCCTCCCCCCCCTCTCCCCCACCCTCCCTGCGGCTGCCAGCCCCCCCCCCCTCTTCCCCACCCTCCCTTCGCGGCCCTCGGTTTGGCGGCCACGGCTGCCAGTCCTAGCCCCCCCCTCTCAGCCCTCCCCCCTCTTCCCCGCCCCCCTTCGCGGCCCCCGGGCTAGCGGTCACGGGCGCTAGCCCCCCCCTCTCGCACCCCTCTCGCACCCCCCCCTCGCTTGCTCTTCTTCATCAACCTTTTCTGTAGGTGACTAAATAATTGGTGTGATCATCTCCTCCATAAGCGATGTTTTCCATTCTGATTCTTTATCAGATATATTCGAATTTCTTAGCTACATCAAGATTTTAAAATTATGGGGGAAAGAGCCAAAACCAACCAATTTGAAATCTCACATTCGGTTTTAGGAGTTTGAAGTTAGCACATTCAGCCTCAACATTTGGTGATCTTCTAGCGAGTTTGCAAGTGCACTGGAGAAGCCAATGGAGAGTAGCAATTGTAGTGAATGATGAAGTCAATAGATGTGAGAACAAGATGTAAACTCAAATATCAACAAAGAAGAGAAGGGTGGCTTGAAGGAACCAAAGCATAAACCAGAAACCAAAAACCAAAAGGCTCAAAGGAACCAAGGAAAAAACTAGAAAGCTCAAAATAGTCACTTGAGTAGAGTCCAGCATCGCTGCCAAATGAAGAGAGATAGTAGGTGGTAGAGGTGGCCCCACAGCTTTCAGTACCCATGGGCCTATAATGGCTCTTAAATGCCCACATCCTCTATGCTTCATCCAGTTCAACAGTTTAGGGTATGTGGTATACCATCTCCCTTTTATTTTGTTTGCCACTTGCTGCATTTCATCCTAAGTTAGGGAGTCAATTCGTGTCTCCTTGGATTCCTTTCTCAAACCCTTGTGTGCTTGATATGTTAGCTCCTATCCAAGGTAATTCATGGTATGTATCCCCATGGGGGTATATATTACTACCTTGCTCTATGCAAGACAAGTGTCCATTTTTTCGGTGAATTTTAATTGGGTATATCTGCGTATGTTCATGTTCGTGTGTGTATATCCCCAAACTTACACTTGTATGTGTGTATATAAGTTCATAAATCTATTTGTCCATATTTATCCGTGAGTGTAATGTTGTATATCTTGACATATAGTTACATTTTCATGTAATCATATATCCCGATATATGGTTTTTTCTCAAGGGGATACTTCCATGTCTAAGGTATTTCCCTTGCTATTTTCATATTTTCTCTAGGTTCCAATTTCTAGTTGGATTTTTGGGGGGCATGTGTTATGTTTATGTCCTTGTACCTAGCTGGAGGCTTGACCCATCTCTTCCTATTGCTCCTTGCTAATAATATCCTTCCTCCAAATGGTAACCTCCCCGCATGTATGCGAACCTCCTAGGGTCCATCCTCCTTCCAATGTTAATGGACTGCATCCTCTTGTAGAAATACAATGCAATGGAGAGATCGTTTGACAACAATGATAGTACAATAACCAAAGAATAGACACAATACAGCACAATAAAAATTTCATATAAGATACAACTGATGGTGCTGTCCACCCATGCGCACTCCAGTAGAGCTTTGATGGGGCGATTTAGACAGACTCTGGATGGAGAAGGATTGCAGGTAGGAGTGTTGGCATTTGATGTTAAGGCTTGAGAAGTGGCCTCCTTATATAGTCCTTCATAGTAGACCAATTCCACCACATATGTGGGCTGGCGGTGGCACATGCATATTGACTTAGCACATTGTGTGACTAAGTGTGAGGATGGTGGCACATGTTTGCTTGACTTTCGTCATCGGCCAAAGATCATTGACCATTGACCATCGATCATGCGCGTGAGGGCAAATTCACATGCAAATGATCACGTGCATGCAATGGAGGCCATACCGTCACAGGTCGGGGCTAGGCCTTAGACCCTACCGTTGGGGGTGTTTCCCCCACACCCCCAATGGGGGCGCTGCCCTTGAACCCTCATTGGGGGCGTTGCCTGAAGATCGGGGGCATTGTCCCCGAACCTCCGAGGAGTACGTTGATCCTTCTACCATCTCCTAACCATCAATTGGTCACCATGAGACCTCATCTAGTGTCAACTAGGATCCTACCAATGTCCAGTGCTCACACCATGGCTTCTCCTCATAATGGGGGCCTTACAAAAGGGCACTATGGAGCATTGGTGTTTACATATGAATAGTGGCCATTGCACATATAGCAACACCCCCTCTCAGTGTCCACCTGAAGGTGAACTAGGTTCTTGGGCCAATGCCAAGCTCATGAAGATGCTGAATAAAATGTTCCTTCCCCAAAGCTTTGGTGAAGATGTCAGCACAATACTTCTCAGTGCAATAGTACTCCAAATCAACGATCTCATCCTGGATCAGCTCTTGTACATAGTGGTATTGAATCTTGATGTGCTTTGTCTGAGCTTGAAACAGGGGGTTCTTAGAGATGGCCATGCAACTTTGGTGGTCGCACCTTAGTGTTGTAGGCTCTCTCACTGGAACTCCTATGTCTGCCAAGATCTTTCGAAGCCAAATTGCCTCGCATGAAGAAAAACAAGATGCCTTGTACTCTACCTCTATAGAAGAGAGGGCCACAGTATGTTGCTTCTTGCTTACCCAATCCCAAATCCAAGCAAGAAGCAATATCTAGAAATTGACTTTCTGGAGTCAACGTCACTTGCCCAACCCAAGTCGCAGTTAGCCAATCAAGGAATCTCCCGATCTATAAGTGATGCCATAGTCAAGGGTTCCTTTGAGGTACTTAAGAATTCGCATGCGTGCATTCTAATGGTTCTCTCGAGGATGATTTGAGAACCTACTTAAGACACCAACTGCAAAACTGATGTCAGGCCTAGTATTGCAAAGGAAAATTAGACTTCCCACCAGCCTTCTATACTTCTTGATGTCGACCAATGGTGAGGCATCTTCACTGGAAAACCTTGCAATGACCTCCATGGGTGTGACCACATGCTTGCACTCAGCCATGCCAAATGCCTTCAAAATCTCTTAAGCATACTTTTGTTGGTGATGAAGATTTTACTCGGCTCTTGCTAGATCTCAATCCCCAAACAATAGTGCAGGAGCCCCAAATTAGTCATTTCAAATTCAAAGCTCTATATCTGGCATGTTTGCTAGATCATCTTCTCATGGTTACCTGTGTGATGACAAGATCATCTTCTCAAGGTCATCTTCTCATGGTCACCTATGATGACAAGATCATCCACATATAAGACTATAACAACTTGTTTTCCATCTTGATTCATTACATAGAGGTTAGCATCAGAAGCACTTCTCAGAAAACCATAGTTTAGGAAAAAATTATCTATCCTTTGGTACCATGCTCATGGGGCCTGTTTCAGTGCGTATAATGCCTTCTTTAACCTACATACTTTATTCTGTGAATGGGGCAACTCAAAACCTGGTGGATGAGCTACATACACCTCCTGCTTGAGATGCCCATTCGAGAATGTAGACTTAACATCCATTTGAAAAACTACGCATTTGTTATGAGCAACTATAGTAAGCACCGTACGGATAGTGATCATTCTAGCTGTGGGTGCAAAAGTTTCACTTACATCAAAACCTTCCACTTGAAGATCATAATGTCCCAGTTGATGATGATGAAAAGATGGACTTACATGACCCGTTCACAGAGAGGTTGGTGGATGAAGACAAACATGATGATGCCTTCTTTGATAATTATGGCTCGCAGGGTTATGAAAAAAGGCCACTACGACAATACTTAGCGGTATGAACTCTCTATTTCTTAACTAAATACAATTTTTTAAATAAGATTTAAATTTAAAGATAATGAATCTAATCTCTCATATTTGTTCACAGGCAATAGAGGGAGAAGAAATGGATGAAGTCAATATGGAGGCACTCCCTTCTACTTCAACAATGCAACCACCTCTAAATTTGATTGAAGAATCAAATTTAGCAGCATTGGATAAAATGGAGAGCTCATTTGAAGTTAGGATCGTTTTGAAACGAGAACCTCAGTATTTGAGCTTTGGTAGAGAGGAGGTTTCAATCCTCTCGAATCCTTTAAAAGAGGTTAATGACAATGTTATCTTGGCCATTCTCAGGTAACATTTGTTTATTTGTTGCTACTTCAATGAGCTAACATTTGTTTATTTATTCATAGTGTAGTTATATATCAGTTTCCTAGTGCAGAATGCAAATCAATTCTATGAGCTAATGTTTGTTTATTTCTTGGTGCAGTGTAGTTATTTCTTAGCTTCTTAGTGCAGTGCAGCATCGTGTCTACATGCTCGATGCTCTCCTTTCTTCTATTCTTAGCTCTCCTCAAAAGACTATAGAAGATGTTTGTATCTGGTTAAGCCCTTTGAATTTAGATGGGGTGCGAGTCATCTTAATGCCTTATCATGAGGCGTAAGTATCAACTCTAACCTTATTTTTACTATTTCTTTGGCAAGTTTGTGTAAAACAATAATCATTTTTATTCTGGTCGTGTAGCTCACATTGGAGTCTGATCTTCTGGGACCTTGAACTCAACTATTTATGGCTTGTGAATTCAATAGAAGGCTATCATGCCAACTCCCCAAGGTAATTATTCTCTTAATATTTTTGATACTTTCTTATTTTGTATCTTATGATCATGACATATTAATATATTTAATATGTCATGATGGACAGTGCTACATATCGGCTAGTATCTGCTGTCAGAACAACCACGGAGCAACAAGATCAAGTAGAATTCAAAAGACGTTTGCCACTGGAGCAAAAAATGGACACAGCTGTGGGTGGAGAGTTGCCTACAACTGCATGTTGTTTCTTAGAGAGATTTTTGATTTGGAGTTACCAGTCATAATGGAATCATATACAGAAGCCGATCTACTAGCATTTCAGGCTGAGAGTATTCAGCATCTAATTAGTACCATTGGGAAACAACCTAAAAATATGACTACATTGGAGCATGTATAAAACCTTATCTTTATACTTGTATGCTTGTTCAAGCCTTTAATTGGGATGTGTCAATCTCATAACTTTTTTATATTTTCCTCCAAGAGGAGAAGAGACTGAGTCTAATGAAAGCATGCTATCTTTATACTTCTATGATTATTTAAACCATTATTTTTATTTGGGATGTGTAAATCTCATAACTTTTTAAAATTTTCCTCCAAGAGGAGGAGAGACTCACTCTAATGAAAGCATAAATGAAACCTTTTTAAATTTTTGCTCCAAGCGGAGTAGAGACTCACTCTAATGAAAGCATGTATAAAACCTTATCTACTTATTTAAGCCTTTATTTGGGATCTGTACATCGCATAACTTTTTTATATTTTTATGGCAGAAGGAGGATGTGGAGGACATAGCAAGTGAAGAAGAATACGATGTAGACTACTCTCTCAATAGGATGAGTCATGAAAATATGAATCTATTGGAGCAGATTGGAAGTTCATTCACCGCTATGTTGTTAATTCGACAACAACCTCATTTTTTTGAATTTGGTGAAGAAGAGATTTCAATCCTCTTAAATCCTAAGAAAGAGGTTAATGTCAAAGTCATTACAACCATTCTCAGGTTTGATGTAGCCTTTTCCTTGGCTTTATACTTTGCTTATTTTGATTAAACCCAAGAAGCTAATACTTTTTTTTTTAATATAGTAATGTTATAGCAAATTTCCACAAAATGTACAAAGCGTTTCATATATGCTTGATCCTCGTATTTCGGAAGTGCTTAGCAACAAAGAAGAAACCATAGAGGATGTTTGCAAGTGGTTGAAGCATGTTCCTATGAATGATGCACGAGTTATTTTTACAGCATATTATGAGAAGTAAGCATCAAACCCTACTTGTTTTTTCTATTGCATTGCTAGAATTGTCTCAAACACAGTAATTATTCTTTATTGATAATGCAGCTCACATTGGAGTCTGGTAGTCATGGACATCCTTGCGAAGAAGTGCTTCTTTACCAACTCAATGACATCTGTCCATGGGAATGTGTTAGAGTAAGTATAGACTACACTTGTTGTCACTTCTTGACATGTAGATTGATATGCAATGCACATATTCACTGTTGTTATATGTTTTGATGTGCAGATCAGCTCGAAAGTTAGTAGGTGCTATCGACATAGTAATGCGGCAATGTGACTTGGCACAACAAATAGAGTATATAACATGTCAGGTATCACATCAAGAGAATAGCCACATCTATAATTGTGGATGGAGGGTGGGCTACAATTGCTTTTTGGTACTTGGTCAAATTTTTGAGATACAAAATGACACCACACTGTCAACATATACGGATTTGCATCTCTATGCATTTATAACATGTACCATTCAAGCAATCATTGATTGCGAAATGAATGCCGTCAAAGAGTCAAAGAGGATAGAAGACCTCAACTCTACAAACATGGCTTCATTGGAAGAATTGGGAAGCTCTTTTAATGTTAGGGTTATGATTCAACATAGACCTCAGTATCTTGAATTTGGGGGAGAGGAGATTTCAATTCTCTCTAGAGCTTCAAATGAGGTCAATAACAACGTTATGATGGCCATTCTCAGGTTTGATACAAACTTTTTCTCTGCTTGATAATTCAATATTTTGATTGAATCTAATAAGCTAATATTCATTTATTTGTTGGTGCAGTATAGTTATCTCACGATTTGGTAGAGCCATACAAAACCATGTGTATATGTTGGATTCCCTCCTTTCTCCTATACTTAGCGATAGCAAAAAGACAATAGCCGATGTTTGTAAATTGTTATAGCCTTTACATTTACATGGCGTGCGAGTCCTATTTATGGCATATCATGAGATGTAAGTATCATGGCAACCTTTATTTTCATCTTATACTGGCAACATTATGTTAAATAATAATGGTTCTTAACTATTCGTGTAGGGAAGGAACATTGGAGTCTGGTGGTTTGGGACCTTGAAGACAACTATTGTTGGCTTGTTAACTCGATTGCAGGCTTTCATGGCTCAGTGCAAACATAAGTATTCTATTAATCTGTTGTTACTTCTATATTATGTACCTTATGTAATAGACACACTAAGTTTTTTTAATATGTCATGATGAGCAGGTCGATTGAGAAGTTGGTATCTGCTATCAGAGAAATAGGATAGTACAAAGACTCGGTAGACTTCCAAAAGCATTTAGTAGTAGAGCAGGAAGATGGGCATAGTTGTGGTGGAGAGTTGCTTACAACTGCATGTTGATTTTCAATGAAATTTTCTCACTTAAGCCACAGATCTCATCGAAAGACTCTCTGGAGCTCAAATATTCAGAGGAGGATATACAATTGTTTAGGGCTGAAATTATTCGAGACCTAATTGCTGCCATTAGAATACAACGTGCAACTGAAGCAATATCAAAGCTTGCATTTAAGGAAGAGGAGACTGAGTCTACTATGAAAGCACTGCACACTACAGAAGAAGTAGAGACCCAGTGTACACCTACAGCACCACAGCCTCCACTGGAAGCATCAGAAGAGTTGCCACAGCCTCCGCTTGCATTTAAGGAAGAGGATACTAAGTCTACTCCAAAAGCACTACATACTACAGAAGAAGTAGAGACTGAGTGTACATCTAGAGCACCACAGCCTCCATTGGAAGCATCAGAAGAGTTGCCACAGTCTCCATTAGAAGCATCAGAAGAGTTGTGATGCATGTATGATGTTGTGTTTGTAGTTTTTGTGATTATACACCAATTTGTGACTTATTACTTAAGTGGCATTTACTGATGATATTTATATAATTATTTCATGCACAAAATTTTATGATATGAATGTGTGATGATGTGATTATTTGGAAATAAATCCTTGTGTGATGAGAATTTTGATATGAATATGTGATGATGTAATATTTGTAATATATTTCTTCATGCACACAATTTTATGATATGAATGTGTGATGATGTGATTATTTGGAAATAAATCCTTGTGAGATGAGAATTTTGATATGAATATGTGATGATGTAATATTTGTAATATATTTCTTCATGCACACAATTTTATGATATGAATGTGTGATGATGTGATTATTTGGAAATAAATCGTTGTGTGATGAGAATTTTGATATGAATATGTGATGATGTAATATTTGTAATATATTTCTTCATGCACACAATTTTATGATATGAATGTGTGATGATGTGATTATTTGGAAATAAATCGTTGTGTGATGAGAATTTTGATATGAATATGTGATGATGTAATATTTGTAATATATTTCTTCATGCACACAATTTTATGATATGAATGTGTGATGATGTGATTATTTGGAAATAAATCCTTGTGTGATGAGAATTTTGATATGAATATGTGATGATGTAATATTTGTAATATATTTCTTCATGCACACAATTTTATGATATGAATGTGTGATGATGTGATTATTTGGAAATAGATCCTTGTGTGATGAGAATTTTATTCAGTTGGACGGTCTCCACTCACTTAAAGTAGAGCATTCCCAATGCTTCTCTCACTTTATTCCAACCCTTATCCTTATCATATCACTCTCTCTCTCTCTCACTTGTAATATATTTCACTCGCAAGTATCAATTCCCAATGCTCCACTCACTTAAAGTATAGCATTCCCAATGCTCCGCAAAATTGTATTCAGTTGGACAATCTCCACTCACTTTATTCCAACCCTTATCCTTATCATAGTGAACACATCGTGCCTTAGTGCACTTGTATTCTTCCATCCTAGTCCTTCCACAAACACTCTCTTATTTCTTACATCCTAGTCCTTCTGAGTAACTTGTATTCTTCTATCCTAGTCCTTCCACAAACACTCTCTTCTTTCATCCATCTTGATAACTTGTATTCTTCTATCCTAGTTCTTCCACAAACACTCTCTTCTTTCATCCATCCTAGTGCTTCTCATTAACTTGTATTCTTCCATCCTAGTCCTTCCACAGACACTCTCTTCTTTCTTGCATCATAGTCCATCTCCCTTTCTTTATCATCTCCCCACCCATGGATGTCCTTGGCATTGTCGAAGATGTGGAGTTCAGAATTAACAATCTCAAAGAATGGATTGCTGACCAAGGAGCACAGAGAGAGGCCAGAATTCGACAAGGTTCTCCTTTGACACACATGGAGAGAGAGGAATTTGATGCACAAAGGCACGCAGAGAGGGAGGAGACTCTCAAGATAGTAGAGAGTGAAAGACTTTTAAGACGTATGATAAAAGCACGACAAGATCTCTTAGACTTCTTAAGTAACTTGCGTTATCGCAGCTCTCGTCATGGACGATTTGATGTGGATGCTGAGAGAACAATAAGAGCCTCTCAGAGAAATTATAAAGAAACAATTTGTGATTGCTTAAATTTCTTCTTCTCATGTAATTATGTTGAGGATACAGCTGTGGAGGTAGTGAAAGATTGGGTTGTTGAGAAGATAAGAGAGACCAATGATGAGATATTCTAGACTTTGGGTGATTAAGAAGATAAGAGAGACTGTATTAAGGTGTTTTTTGACACCATATGGCTTTGAGTTATATGATCTACTTCTTGTACAAATGTGATGTGCTCTTTTTGAAATGTACTCTAGTTTTAATAACATGTCACTCCATTTTTTCTAATTTGATTTTTTAAAATCTTACTTTTTGTCTCTTTTAACAATGTGATGTCCTCTATTTTTGATGTACTCTAGTTTTAATAACATCTCACGTCATTTTTTCTAATTTGATTTTTTAAAATCTTCCTTTTTGACTCAATGTTTTGTTTTATAAGAGCCTCTTTTTTTTTAATGTTTTATCCAAAATTATCTCACAAAATGAATTTGGACAGTGCACGAGTCCAAAATTAATGAAATAGGTGTTAGTCGGCAACATGTGACTAATCTCATTGACTAGCTCCAACCTAAGAGCTCTCATCTCTCCTGTAACTGACATCACCCATTCTGCATACAAGACCAATTCACAATGAGACAAAGAGCATGCTTCTTGATAACAAGATTGTTGTAGGCAAGAAAATAAGGATGTCAAAACATAAGATAGTAAACATGTACACATACACTATATAAAAATTAAAACATGTACACAATACAAAGCATGCGGAGAGAGAAATTTAGTTAGTCACATCATTATTTAAAGAAGAAAACATAAGTGAGTTCATTTCACATCATGCACGTGAGCATCAAGTACAAATTGCTCGTGTAGATGTAGATTGTAGATGGAATGTGCATTGTCTGACATCACTACAGTGCACGCACGAGAATGAGAATGCAAGAAGAGATGACAAAAATGCCAAATGAATGACAAAGTACCAAGCTCTTGCGTAGAGACAAACCAAGTATATCGATGCAGATGGCTGAATAAACGACCAAGTGTCGAAATCCTACATAACTTAAACAAACCCTACGTAACTCCCCACTACCCAAAAATGATACACACAGTCGACTAAATGACCAAGTGCCAAGTCCACTTCTACCCAGTAGTGCACACTTCTAAGAATGACACACACAGTTGAATAAATGACAAAGTGCTGAACTATACCTAGATATTGGTTGGAAAGGAAGGTGTTACGTCTCAATGACACACACGGCCGAAAAGACAAACAAGTGCCAAGGAGAGTAACATACCTATGTGAACGACCCATCTTGCCAAATGAACGGCAAAGGGCCGACAGCTAGGTACCATATATATGGCCTACTATTTTACTAGTTATAGTATTTTTGAACAACCTAATATGTTGAAAGTATGACATCAAGCCGAACATTTTTACATTATTTACCTAAACTAGTAAGATGACTCATTATGTCGAATTAATGACACAGAGCCAAATCAAAACTACGAAATTAATATTCAAAATAACATAATGATAAAGCCTAAAGGTTTAAAATTTACTTGAAAGTTGAGCTGAAAAGTGAAGGGAGATGAATGTGATGGAGCCTGCCGTGGGCCCACCATATATAAAATATATAGCCTGTCGGGCTTTTTGATTATCTCGGTGGGTCCTGGTGGGCTTTTGAGTTTTCCCGTCGGGCCCGACGGGAAAAACATATTTCCCAACGAGCCCCGGTGGGATTTTGCCAAATCTCATCAAGGTTTTTGCAAGATATCAGGTCATTGCATACCGACTTGTTACCAAGCTCTTAATAATGTGATGATGTGAAGTTGTTATTAACACATGTTATTAACGTAAAAAAGGCCAGCGATTACATAACTACTTGAACCCTGTGGCTGACAGAAAGGGAAGAGATTGCCATGAGCTCTGTAAAGCTCAAAAGCCCCTCACTTAACTACACCCATGACATGCAAAAGAAGCAGCATAGAGAGAAAGCTTAGTTATTAATTCAATTATTAGAGATTAGATAATTGAGAGATAACTATACCATGTTCCAGAAGAGAGACAAAGATAATCCTAAAGAGAGAGAAATATAACTTTGGAAACTCTCTACAATAGAAATACTATACTCAGATCCTGATGAGAGAGAAACCTACTAAAACTGTAAATTTTCTAGCCCGAAAGGTCCAAATGCAAAACCCCAAGATGCTAGAAAACTATTCCAAAACATCGAAAGAGAGCTCGTTTGATGTTTAATGATGTCAATGTTGATGGTATTAATGCTGAGCTCACATATTATTTGGTGAAACAATGAAGAAACAGAGATGGAAAGCCATAGTAGCAATGATGCTCCTTCAGCCTATTGTCCTGTAGAAGATGAAGTCATTTTGCAATGGGTCCCTCGACAACCCAAGACTATCGTACATGAGATTGATTGATTGGAGAAGGAGCTTAGCCTTTCCACAACATCGACCAGAGATTGTCATTCGAAAGATGGATCAATTGTAGGCGGCCTTCCCAAAGTCAAACCAATTCAAAATGTATAAGAGTAAATCTTGGATATATATTACTCAGGTCTTTTTAAATGGTCGACCACCCCTCTAATACAAGATAAGTGGTCGCCAATGCAGTGGTTAGTTACACACTAGGATATTAATTGCCACCAGTGCAATGGTTTTCTTCTATTAATATGATATGAATTTCATACAATTCATTCGTTTAAGATTTAGGATTCGTTTAAAATTCATTCATTTAGGAGTTCACATAGATTCTTGTGACATCACTTGATTCTTTCTGTAACTTCCATGTATGGAAGTCATTGCTCGCCATTATCTTTTCATATCTTTGCTAGAGTTCCAACACACTGACAGAGAAGTCTACCCACCTTAGCCAAAATATGAGAGGACTGTGGCCCGCATGTTAGGGCGTATGAAAGAAGAATGAGAAGACCGGGCTCAATGAACTCTCTCCCTATTTAAGTGCAATGTAGATACAACTAAGAACACATTTTGAAATCTAGCCCTGAATTTTTGTAAACCAATCCACCTACTATAAATCTATGGCATACCCAAAAGAATTTGGAATGCTCATGTTCTATCTATCGGCTAACCTTTGCGCAGAACCTAGCCTGGGGAGAAGATCTCAAACTTGATCTCTTAGAACTTCAGCTACTCTATTTTTTTGTATAACAGTAAATCTTGTATATTATATTACAATACTATAAGCTTCTACTCCTTCAATGTTTAATGATATTAATATTGATGGTCCTAATGCTAAACCCATATATTATTTTGTATTTTGACAGTTGTATTACACATAGTTGTTTGGCAGCATTATAGCTCATGATAAACAATCATGAAAACTTAATAGAGAGAGAAAGAACAGAGCTGAAGTTAGAGATTTAAATGCACATTTGCGAGTTTTCAATCCAATATGTCGTAGCATTGAGCAATGAGGAAATTAGAGCTATTACAGCTACTAAATATTTGCTTAACAAAATGCAAGAGCAAATATTTGAAAAGTTTTACATTGCTTGGCAAGAGCATGGACAAGTATTAAAACTTGAGATCTGTGAGATATTGAACTGAGTTCTTCCTAGAGCACTTAGAGATATAACAAATCAATTACAAATATTGACTAAAGCAAAACACTTGATCTTGTCTATTGATGGAGAGGATAGTTGAATCTATGGACACTTCACTAGAGAGAATCACATGCTGCTATCCATGGGAAAAATATTAGAGAGAGAGGATCGATAGGGAAAGCAACTACTAGTGCTCTTGTTCATTACACTAAGATGGCTAGTGGATCCAAGGAAAACACTAATGCTGCAGAGCTAGAAGGGAGGGCATAGATTGAATTATGTACTTAGTTTGCTGAGTTGTGTTCTTCTACTATGCACTTTCCACAAGCAACTCATGAATATTTGGGTGGTGGAGTAGAAGGAAGAGTATACCCAGTGCAAGTTCAAGGTGTTCCAACTTTTAGGCCAACATTATGCTATGTTGGCAAAAGACTCATTAAGGATAATGCAAGAGTGCATTCATCACTAAAGACAGAGTTAGTAATGAGTGTGATACATAGAGCTGTGTGTTGAGCAATAGGCTACATACATGACAAGGAGCTTTGGTTATATTTTTCAATGGTAGCACTATCCATGATATGTTCATGTCTCTCCCTCAGTCTTTTGGATCATACATCAATTGGATATAAAGAAACAAAATCCTCTAGAAGAATCTCGCTTCTTATGGCATTCTCCAATCACCAAGTTACAAGCACAATTGTTTTACTAGAATGCTTTACAAATTGCATTCTCCAATGGGGTTCACTGATCAATGTTTGTTTCACCATGCCGTGTTTTATTACACTGTGCTATATATTTACCCAAATACCACATGGTGTTGTGATATACCGAGTGATATTTAGCCAGAATGTACGTTGACCAATTATTAAAAATGTTTTTTTTTGTGTTTTGAACGTCCATGAGTATTTTAAAATTGAAAAAAATCCCAAAATGAATACTACAAACAAATAATTTAGCCGGTCAACCAATGTACATTGACCGATTATTAAAAATGTGTTTTGAACGTCCATGAGCATTTTAAAATTGAAAAAAAACATTCTTTTCTCCAAAAAAACGTATTAAAAAAATCCCAGAATGAATACTACAAACAAATACGACAACTAAATCCACATCAACATCAAAATTTTTATGACATTGCATTCAAGTTAACTTACCAAGAATAACAGCAAATATACGCATTCAGCATAGGAGATCCAACTCTCTTAAAGGTACTCGTTGCATGCTTAACAAGAAAATTCAATTCAAATAAATACACTAATCCACTGAAACTAAAAGTCCTAAAACTAGCATACACTAGTAAAGCCGCATACAATATAGATGGAATGACACTACATTCATCTTTACATACTCCTATCAACCAAAGAGAAATTTCACAAATACTAGATGAACGACTAGATGCACTCACAAAAGTGTACTCAGAACTATAAGCAATAGTTGTAGATGAAATATCCTTAATAGGAGCACGAATGCTTACAACACTAGACAAGTGTTTACGAGCAATTAAGCACATTGGATATCTACCATTTGGTGGAGTGCATGTTTTCTTTTTTGGTGACTTATATCAAATCCTCCTTGTGTGTGATAAGTGGATATTTGCACAACAAGGTATACTGCCTGTAAACATCTGGACATAAAATTTCAAATACTATGAACTCTCACAGGTTACACGGTAAATTGATATTGAGTTCATAAATGTTCTAAACAAATTTCAAAAAAACAAACAAACATAGGAAGAAATTTATATGATAAACGAAGCATGTTTCCGTGAACCTCCAGATGACTTGACAATACCACACTTATTCTAATCTCAGAAGACTACAAACCAACATAATAACATCGTTTTCCAAAAAACCCAAGGCCAAATTCACATTTTCAAAGCAAAAGACTTTTTCAACAATCATTTTAAAACAAAATAATGTTACCAAATAATCTAAACAAAACAGTTGGTTTACATACAACACTAGAATCAAAGCCATCAATGTTAGTAGAACTATGTGTAGGAAATTATGACACAATAGATGGACTACTTAACGAAGTAGATGGTTATTTTTACACATCGACAATAATAGATATGAATAATCCGATTATTTGGATACAATTTCTTCAACCACACATACGTGCAGAAACACGAGCTCGATATGCAAACTTATATACAGACAGCATACAACATAATTGGACATGCATCTTCCCTCTCTCGAAACAAATATAAATAGAACACCACAACACAAATATAGTAATTAGAAAATACAAAGAGTTATAGCTCATACAATACATCGTTCACAAGGATCTTGCTATTAATACTAAATACACGGACAATCGATCCCTTCAGGTATGTTCATAAGTAATTCGATAAACAATCGATCCCTGCAGGTCTCCTTCAGGTATGCTCATAATTAATTCACATCAGTACTTACTTAGATTATTTCCTTTTCTTTTACATCTTGACTTTTCTTAAACTATAGCTAGCAGTTCTCTTTATTAGCAAAGTTCCTATGACACTAAAAAAGTCTTGGTATGTTTTACAAGAAAGAAGTCGACCTCTTCCAACAAAAAAGCCAAAGACCTAAGCGATAAAGTCACTAATTGAAAGACAATGTAAATTGCATACAAAGTTATATCTGCCATCAAAGTAATTAGAAAATCATCGCTTCACAAAACATCGCAGATAATAACTTTCTATGACAAGATTAGCAACAAGTATGCGAAATTGAATCGTTGCTATAGTCTAACAACCTATTTTCTTCTGACTTATTTTGATAGGTGATGTCGACAATGAGATCGATGATATTAGTGTAGGAACAAAACCGCAAGTCTGAATCTTGAATCTATTCACAAACCTTAGAAGCAAAGCATGATTTGCTTCTTTGGAAACATCAAAGTTCTTAGCTACATTAAATGATCGCATGATGTAATCTACAACATTCTTCTCCCTATACTAGCACAATCAAACACTTCATGAAGTATGATCCTCTTTGAGACTTGTAAATTTCCCTTTTCCCTTTAATTAATTTAAATTTCCAACACAAAAAGATTCTTGCAAAAAAAGGAGGTAGTCTTAAAAAGTTCAACTTGAGGTCTACTCTTCCTCTAGGGGGAGTGCTTTCGGCACCCCGTTGATATTTATAGGCTTATAGCGCGAATTAAAAACTACAAATGAATGAATTAGGACAATAGAGAGTCAGCGATTAGCCGTCAATTGCGCTAAGTTCTTTTGAGTGACGTCAGAGATGATGTACATGCAAGGGGATACGAATAAGGGCACGTGGCGTGTCTGGGACGAATCTCCACGTAGGCGGAAGGTATTGCTCGCGGCGCACGGGACCCAGGGGCTCCTCAGGGGAGGCAAGCGAGAAGGGACCGCTTGCGAGGCGGCGCCTGCCACTACGACAAATGGAATAAGCTCATGAAAAGTGTCTTTTGGCTCCTTGCGAGAGAGGCGGAATCTGAATCTTGACGGATATTTCGATCTTACAAAAGTACTTCTAGGATTCTCACGAGCGGTTTCCACTTATTAGTCTTCCAAACCCGCTCTCCCGCCCTAATTCTTCTCCGACTCAATCGTTTCTTCCCGCTGTCTTTCCACCAATAGTCTCATCGCCATTCCCTTCCCCAGCTCCCTTCCACCAATCGTTTTCATCGCCATACGCTTTTCTATCATTTGACGCAAGCACCTGTTCATTCCTCCTTCACACACGCAGCAACCTCTCTCTTCAACCACTCGCTCCTTTCCAAATCCATACCTGCCTTCCGATTTCTATGTGCGCTTTAGCCACGTCCTGGGCGGTTGTGTGAGAGCTTCCTATATGGGAGTCTCTACATAGAATCCGCGCCCGCTAGTTTGGCGACCTGTCGTGTCCAAAGGGGCGCTCGATGAAAGTCGCACGTATGCGATTCCGTCCCCTGCAGAGGGCAAGAAAGGATGGCACCGAGTCCCTGGAAGTGCATAAGTTCCACTCAGCCGAAGAGGCTAGGAGGAAAGCCATGCAGGTTGCTGCATGTTCCTGTGGACGAAAGCTCGCGAGAAGTCCTTCAGAACCCAACTGGTCAGGATTCTCTGGAGCAGGACGCCTTGGTCGGTGACACCGCAGGCAAACTTGAATGTGCGAAGTCAGACGGATCGGAAAGGAAGCCAGCGATCAAGGAATTAGAGCAAAGCGAGGAAGAGGACGAAGAGGAAATAGAACAAGAAGATTGGCAATTTCCTCACAATACCCTCGAGGACTATGGTGTGGATCAGAGAGACGCAGGTACGTCTGATAGCTGGGTGAAGCGGCATCCCGAGTTGATCAGACTTACCGGAAGGCATCCCTTCAACAGCGAGCCTCCCTTATCTCGGCTGATGCAGCACGGCTTCCTCACCCCCACTGCCATTCACTATGTGCGCAATCACGGCTACGTGCCGCATGCAGTGTACGACGATTGGGAGGTGGAGGTCTGCGGCCTGGTAAAGAGGCCTCAAATCTTCAAAATGCAGCAGTTGGTGGAGGACTTCCGACCGCGGGAGCTGCCCATTACGTTGGTGTGCGCAGGCAACCGACGGAAGGAGCAAAACATGGTGAAGCAAACAATAGGATTCAACTGGGGACCGGGAGCCGTGGGAACCTCAGTGTGGAGAGGGACGAGGCTATGCGATGTTCTGAGGAGGTGCGGCATCTACAGCAAGAAGAAAGGGGGCAGGTACGTGTGTTTTGAGGGGGGGGAGAAGCTTCCGGGAGGAGGAGGATCAGGAGGATCGCGCTATGGGACAAGCCTGACGGTGGATGTTGCCATGGACGAGGGTCGAGACGTTTTGGTGGCGTATATGCAGAACGGCAAGCAACTAGAGCCGGATCATGGATTTCCAGTGAGAATGATCATCCCTGGCTACATCGGAGGGCGGATGGTTAAATGGCTGACGCGCATCGAAGTGACGGAGGATGAGTCGCAGAATCACTACCATTTCAAAGACAATCGGGTGCTTCCGTCTCATGTGGATGCGGACAAGGCGAATTTGGAAGGCGAGTGGTGTTTCTGTCGTCCACTGCGTGTATAATAGAATGCTGTATGTCTAGTATTTGCACGTGAAATTCGACCATGTTTACCATCGATTCATTGCAGGATTAGATTGAATCTCTAGCACTATTCGCGGGATTATATTGAATTCATCACAATTGCTCTAACTTATTGTGAGACTTTCTTGCTTGCTGCAGGCTGGTGGTACAAGCCCGACTACATCATCAACGAGCTCAACATAAATTCCGTCATCACATCGCCGGCCCACGGTGAAGTGGTGCCCATCAACGCTGCTTCCCCCTCTTACACAGTGCGGGGCTACGCCTACTCAGGTAAGCTTAATCATATATGGATGGATATGGCGCCAATTAGCTAGCATTCGCTGAGGTGGACGTGGCGATGGTGTGCAGGGGGGGGCAGGAAAGTAATTAGGGTGGAGTTGAGCTTAGACGGCGGGCAGAGGTGGAAGTGGGGCAAGATCAGGCACCCTGAGAAGCCGACCAAGTATGGCAAGTATTGGTGTTGGTGTTTTTGGGAGGTGGAAGTAGAGATGATGGAACTTCTTCAAACCAAGGAGCTGGCGGTCCGTGCTTGGGACGCTTCCATGAACACTCAACCTCACCACCTCACTTGGAATGTTATGGTCAGACACCTCTCTCTCTCTCTCTCTCTTCTAATTCTTATTCGTCGCAATCGTTATTAGTGCGCTCTCTCTCTCTCTCTCTCTCTCTCTCACACACACACACACACACACCCCACACACTCATGCACACACAGATAGAGATGGTCTCTCTCTCTCTCTCACACACACACAGGTTATTTCTACACACACGACTACGACTTATTGGCTATCTTTTGAAGCCGAACGATCTCACACACACACTTTTTTTTTGTAAAACTCTCTCTCTCTCTCTCACACACACACACACACAAGATAAACATCTAGGTTATTTCATCTCAGAGGAAAAGCTTTGCATACACGCGACTAGTTTATGGCTATGTCTTAAGGCTAAACCAGAGAGAGAGAGAGAGAGAGAGAGAGAGAGAGAGAGAGAGAGAGAGAGAGAGATTTTTCTTGCATTCTTTACCCAAGCTAACTTCCTTTTCGTTTCCTTTCTCAGGGCATGATGAATAATTGTTGGTATCGCCTCAAAATAACACCATGTAAGCTCAAGGATGCTTCCATTGCACTTGCATTTGATCACCCCATCCGTGCTGGTAACGTAGATGGTGGTTGGATGTTGCCTTCCTCAATGACTGAGCATGTTTCTCTTGAGAAACTACCTATTGCCAAAAGCCCATCAACTCCCTCCCTCGCTCCTGGTCTTTGCCTCATTACTGTGGCAAAGCTAAAGCAACACAATACTTTGGAGTCTCCTTGGATTGCGGTGCATAATTGCATATATGATTGTACAAAGTTCCTTGATGATCACCCAGGTGGGAAGGATAGTATTTTGATCAATGCAGGTTGTGATTGTACTGAAGAATTTGATGCCATTCACTCTTCCAAGGCTAAGGCAATGCTTGAAGACTACAAAATTGGTGAGTTACTCACCAATGGGAACATGTCAAAGCAGGAAATTACTTTGCATGGAGGAAACGAAGCAAGGTCTACTCTCTCTTCCTTGTGTACCATGAGCGAATTGCTGCCTTCCAAGCCGGTTGCCTTAGATCCACGGAAAAAGATTAAGTGTCGATTGATTTTGAAGCAATCACTAAGCCATGATGTTCGATTGTTTCGATTTGCCTTACCATGTGATGATCAAGTTTTAGGGCTTCTTGTTGGGAAGCACATATTTCTCTTAGCCAAGATTGATGGGAAACTTTGCATGCGGGCATATACACCTATTAGTTCTGATAGTGAAAAGGGCTATTTTGACTTGCTTGTGAAAATCTACTTCAAAGGGGTGAACATAAACTTCCCAAGAGGAGGGTTGATGTCTCAACATCTGGAATCTCTTCATATTGGAGAGACCGTGGATGTGAAGGGTCCTCTAGGCCACATACAATACTTAGGGAAAGGATTTTATGTGGTAGATGGTAATAACCACTTCATGACAAAGTGTGCAATGCTAGCAGGTGGTACAGGCATCACACCTATGTATCCAATGATAAGAGAAATCTTGCAAAATCCAGAGGACATGACAGAAGTATACTTGATATTTGCAAACAAGAGGGAGGAGGATATAGTTCTTTATGAACAGTTGGACCGATGGGCAAAAGAGGATACACGATTCAAGGTGTGGTATGTCTTGAGCTCTCCCCCTGAGGTTGGATGGAAGTATAGCAAAGGTCACATCAACAAGGAGATAATCAAAGTGCACTTTCCACCTACATCTCCTAAGACAACTGTTTTTCTTTGTGGTCCCAACACCATGATTGAAGAGGCTTGTTTGCCAAACCTCGAAAAGCTTGGTTATAGGAAAGAATTGATCTTCTTATTCTAGATCTATGGAACATTTCATAGTATTGTTGTATCATAGCAAAATTTCCCTCATTTTGTATGAAGAGAAAAATGTGAAGCAAGGAAAGAGTTTGTCTTCTCAATTATTATCTTTTGAATGAACAATTGAATATAAACTTATTGAGCATTGTATATCACTCCCTCTAAAGCAATCTTGTTAAAGAGTAGCATACTCATACTCAACCTTGGTTGGCGAATGACCACCCACACGATTCTACATCAACAAAAGTTATTCGTGGGAAAAAACAATGGCATGTTAATGACAAAAAACATTAAACCAAATGCATTAACAGACGAGATACTAGGTAGTAAGATACTTGTAGGTTGTGAAGTGACCATTTCTGTTATCAAATCTCTCCTCCCTCTTGTTGCTACTCTCACTGCTCTTAGTCCTCTCCACCTCCTTTCAAACTCCATGTGCTCTAGCATGGGGAAATCTCTATGTTGTGTGCCTATGATAGTCTTCCTTGTTAATTGATGGTGACACCAATCTTTCAAGATATCCTCATCAAAGACAACTTGCATGATCCAGTGCATCTATGAAATGGCATGGAATTCTCTATCATCCTCTACAGTCCATCTCATGTCATTCATAGAATGTGTCCAATCAAATGTCCTTGGGATCATCTGTGGTATTAATAGAAAAAAAATATAGGATGTGCAAACTTTGGTTTTGTGTTGTGCAAGGGGTTATGGTGTGTGATGGTCTTGATAGTAGCATGGCCCACTAGCACGCTATGTATTACATGAGAATCACTACAAGGCATAGGTTCTTTTCCAATGAAAATACTGACCTTTTTTACACTATTTTTTTTTTGGACGGGCCTAAAGTTCGTTATTTATGTTACAATAAGTGTCAGAAAAGAACGGTCGCTATATAACCATCGCTATATAGCGACACTAATAAATGTTGCTATATAGCAACACTGGTAAACGTCACTATATAGCGACGATTAATAGAAGCTTAAAAAAAACATTAGTGGGGCTCAATAGGGCCATAGCAAGCCCTATTTTGCCTTACTAATGTTTTTTATTTAGTAATTACAAAAGAATGTTTTTTATTACAAAATTTCCCTTGTGGAAAGGGTGATATAAAATTGCTCAAATGAACCGAGCGACAAAAGCATATACATGTCGAAGATATACAACATTGTTTGTTACAAAATTACCCTTTCAAAAAGGGTGATACAAAATCGCTCAAACGAGCCAATATACAAAAGCATATATATAGTGAAGTATATGCAAACTACTACTACTACTACTATTGCTCATCCGAATCATAGTCCTCCTTGTCCTCGTCCTACTGGCCTGATCCTTGGCCCTCGTGAGCTGCGTCTGCTACCTGGCCCTCGTGAGCTACGCTTGATCCCTGGCCCTCGTCGAAGCTGTGTTAATCCCTCATCATCACCGCTCACCTCCGCTAATGGGACGTTCGAGCTTTGATTCTAAGAGTGAAACCATATTAATTAGAAATTGGATTGGAACTTAAAGAATAAAACAGTTTAAAAAGTGAGATTACAAGTAGGAGTAGACTTATACCATGCGAGCAGCCACCTCAGCCCAATCGACCGTCACTCCCAATGCCTCATGCTCAATAAACCATGGCTTTGTTCCTACACAAAATGCGCTTCTTGTCTCTATGTTTGTAGGAAGGCGATCCATCGCAGCTTGCTGTGGGCCCAATTTACGAGTCTAGTTAGATAAAGTGCATGCAATATGTAGTAAAACAAATAGAACAATACATTAAATGAGAAGAAGTAAACTTACCATGGTTGCCTCAAACGCCAACCGTCTGCTTGCACCAAAGTGTGAAGTACCTACGGAGTCCAGCCGTCTCCTCATAGCCCTTAAGAGATTGAAAGAGGGGCAAAAAGAAGAGGGAAAAAGAGATTGAAAGAGGGGAAAAAGAGCATAAGCATAAGAGAAGGAAGAGGGGAAAAGAGATTGAAAGAGGGGAAAAGAAGAGAAGGAAGAGGGGAAAAAGAAGAGAGGAAAAGAGCATAAGCATAAGAGAAGGAATAGGAAAAAAGAGCATAAGCATAAGAGAAAAAGAAAGAAAGTATATGCTTATGCTTATGCATGAGCATATGAGCATAAAAGAAAAAGAGAGAAAGCATAAGCTTGAGCTTATGCAAGATTATGCTTATGCTTATGCATGAGCATATGCGGGAAAGAGGGGGGAAAAGAGAGAGGAAAAGAGGGGAAGAAGAGGGAATAAGAGAAGAGAGGGGAAGAGAGAGTTCCTACGCCCATCATTGTAGCTAGCGCTTAAGGTGCTAGCTGCATGACAATGCAAATTAAAAAAAAAACAAAGAGAAAAAAGAGGAAGCACTTTCTTACCTGGAATAGTCTCGCTTGATGTTTTGTGGACTGAGGGTGGACTGGCCCTACAAAAGAGAGGAAACATACCATTTTTCAAATAATTAGTTAGAGGAAGGAGGAGTTTGAAGAAGCAACTTCTCAAAGGGATTGAATTAAGGAGACAAGCATAAGCCTACAAACAAGGAGAAAGCATAAGCCTACAAACAAGGAGAAAGAGAAGGAAGAGAAATACCAAAAAAAGAAGAGGCGAGTCTTCTTTCTTTCACCAAATCTCGTTTTTTGTCCTTAACCTCTAAAAATCAAGCATGAAAACCAGCACATAGCCTTAGCAATACAAGGGGAAACATGCTTCAACACACAAAATGAAATCTCACAAAAAATGAACCTACATTGCTTAAAGAGACTCACCTTCTTGAAAAACTTCCTTTCATACAAGTAGAGAGGAAGAAGGGTGGAGAGGGAGCACAAGTGTTAGGAGAGGGGCTGGGTAGGGGTGAGGAGTGGAGAATAGAGAGGAGGAAAGCAAGGTCGTCGAATATGAGGTGGGAGGAGAGATTTTTTCTTTTCCCGCAATAGAGATGTCAAAGAAAGCATCGCGCGGGGTTTTGGGTTTAAGCCCCCAGTGTCGCTATATAGCGATGCTGGTCAGTCACTATATATCGATGGTTATATCTAAAAAGCATCGCTATATAGCAATGAAACAGGGCAAAGCGTCGCTATATACCAATGGTTCAGGGCACTTTGTCAGAAGAGAGAAAAGGAGCTCATGGGTGGCTATTTTTTGGATCTTAATAGATTTCCTTATAGCTCATGTTGTGATTTTGAAAGTGTAGATGGAAGGGACGAGTGGAAGCTCATCATATGATGCACCAACGCCTGGGAGCACATGGAGAGAGGAGATAAGAGAGTAAAAGAGAGAAAGTGAAAAGAGAAAAAGTGGGGTTAAAAGAGGAAAAAAGAGAAGGAAAGAGAGGAGAAAAGAGAGGAAAAGAGACGAAAAGAGGAGATAAGAGAGAAAAAGAGAGGAGAAACGAGACAAAAAGAGAGGATAAAAGAGAGAATGATAAAAGAGAGTCACAAATCAAACATACATAGGCTTCGAATAATGATGATTCTCAAAACAAATAATATTACCCTTGCCACCCTCCTCATCCTGTCTCAAGATTTCATGTAAATATAAGATCTTCTCTCAAGGTTTCATGTCATAATGGTATCCAATATTAATCACGAACTCAAATAGCATTGACTTACTGATGATCCATCACCACGTGCAACACCAATAGTGGATACTGGTTCGGGCTCCTCCCCATACATCCGTAAGTGGCCTTTTTTCTCCTCTCTTTTCTCCTTTTTCTCCTCTCTTTTCTCCTTTTTCTCCTCTAATTTCTCTCTTTTCCTCTCTCTTTCCTTCTCTTTTTTTCCACGTGAAGCTTCAATAGCCTACCATTGAGCAAACAAATACAGACTTCTATCACTCTAATTCAAAGAATGCAGGAGTCTGTAAATGTTTGCTCAATGTCACGCTGTAGGATTCTAAGCTTAATGCTCAATGTCTTACAGGTATTCTAAGCTATAGGATTAGTGACATGACTTCTTTATTGCTTTGAGACTCATCATTATTCGAAGCCTATGTATGTTTGAATTGTGATAGGTTGCTCCAGAAGATGTTGCCTATACCAAATACCATGCCCACATCAAGAGATGAAGCGAAGAAGATGCTAACAACGGTGGATATGGATTATGATACCATCCATGCTTGCTGTAATGACTGTATTCTCTTTCGTCGTGAGCATGGAGATTTGGCTAGTTGTCCGAAGTGTGGGATACAACAATATAGAGATGACTTGCAAGGTAAGCAGATACCAGTAAAGGTCTTGAGACACTTTTCCATCATTGCAAGAATACAGCACATGTTTCGATGCAAATCCATAGCGGAGTTGATGACGGCATGCACCTCATCGGTCCACTGATGACACATTGAGGATTTCTGCAAATTGTGTAGCTTGGAAGCATATAGACAATCAGTGGCCAAACTTTGCGAGGGAGCCACACAACTTACTAAATTGTCTGAAATCAATTTCATAGATTTCGTGTATGGTTCCACAATAATCCAACTGTGAGGAGAGAAGATTGGTATCCGAAGCACTTGCTCGGCTATCTTGTGTGAAGTTAGCCATGACTCCACAATCATATGTGACTCTCTTTGAATCGATGCATTCCACATGAAAATGTCATCCGTATGACCATAATGCACTTTGCTTTTTGTAATGCAAAAGAGCATCATTAAAACAATGAAGATGCATCTATTTTATACCGTATATTGCCGACAAATAATCACTTAATTATGTCAAGAGGTAAGAAACTTATATGCATCACACATCCAGATGATAACTCTCGCTCACGCTCGTTTATTGTCTCTCCATCACGTTCGGCTTTACGTAGAGCCAATTGCAGCCAATCAAGTGACATGTGATTAAGGAGAAGGGCGAGATCCCATGGATATGGTTGCGATCACCTGTACATTACTCTGAATCTCGTCCTTGCATTTATTCTCTGCTTTGGCCACTTCATATCTCTCAATCCACTTCTGCATCTTCTTACAATTGAGGATACAAAACTTATTGAATTTCTCCATTTGCTCTTTGCTCATCTTTCTTTCAATCCCTCTTCCTTGGGGAACCTCGCCAACGATGCGATCATCATTCTTGTTATGCCAAGCTTTCGCAATATTGGGATCCGTGGATACAAGAAACTCCGTGATATATACTAATAACTGTTGCACAAGCCATCCCTCTGCCATGCTTGCTTCTGGTCTTACTCTTTGTCTTACAAATCCCTTCAAAGTTTTCATAAACCGCTCGAGAAAAAACATCCACCGACTATGAATGGTACCTGCAATGGCCACCTCATCAACTATGTGCATAAGCAAGTGCACTTGAGTTGTCATAATGCTCGAGGGAAAGTGCTTCTCAAGTAAGCATACAGCTTTGATGGATTCCACCCTAGCCTTCTTGATGCTCGGTATGGAGATCTCTTTTTGAGATATCCACCTATTTCACATGCCCATATAAGATATATTCATAATTAGTCTACAGATTATTCAGATTAAATTGAAGAAAATGCAATCAATGCGATTTGATAGTAAGCATATCTCACAATACCACTGATCTTAAATATAGCATTTCTAACATCTTCTTGTAAGCATCCTTTTATTGTAATTGGGAGGATGAACTATCAAAGCAATAAAGAAGTCATATCAATAATATAACATAATTATAATTACACTAACACATCACGATTATCGGTACACTAATCCTACAACTTAGAATACCTGTAAGACCTTATGCCAATCATGGTACTTGAGCCCACTAAGCTTATTGTCTTTTGAAAATGCTCCTTTCAAGCAATGCATGTACCCTGTTGATGTTTGAAAAGAGGCAATATCCACCTTGAGCTTTGCCTCCTCTCTCGTGGAGAGGATCCATGTTGCTTTCGGGAGGATAACTTTTCCCAAAGCATGCACTTGGGGCCACAAATGAGACATCCTATTCATAGGACGCAAGTCTTCTCGCACTCCTCTCGAGTCTTTGGAATCAACCAAGTGTGCCCAAATAGTAGCCCCCACCTTCTTGAAGATATGCATGGGATCCAAGAGATGATTGATTTGTAACTGACCCCAATAGCTCGTGAAAGATCGATAGCCTCTTCATACCACGAAGAGATTCCTCTCCATTCGCCCTCCAAGCATAAATCCAGTCACTTGCCTTCAAATATGGTGGTGGTGGATCAAGCTGACCTCCACGCACGAGATGGTCTAGCGGAAGGTATCAAGCATAACCTTCATAAACCTTTTTCCTCATATGTTTGAAGTATCATGCAAGCGATTTCAAACTCGGTCCACAAATAGGACAAGCATGGTACCCACTTGTAACAAGTCCTACACACGTGCATGAATGTGTTAGTATAAGACATGCGTGCGAAAGAGAGTCATAAAAGCATAATCCTATATTATACATGTAAAGACACAACCACGTACCTACGCACTCTCCATATCCTAGATAGTCATGCATGGTCCACATCAAGATACCCTTGACCAAAATATCATTGGTATGTCTAGGAGCTCTGGAAATATCAAAGACCGCACTCCTCTCCATAAGATCTATAACTCCTTTATCAAAGGTGCCATGTACACGTCCATATTTTGGGCCTTGTACTTCCCTGGCACAAGTAGTGCAAGCATGAGGTGTCCCTTCTTTATTGTTAGCCATGGTGGGATATTGTAATTCACCAAGACTATGGGCAATGTCGACCAAGATGTTGAACGTAACTCGAAAGGATTCACACCGTCCATGGCGAGCCTAAGCCCATCGGATATCCTTTGCATGGTCAATCGAGCATTAAATACTATTTTTGCTCTAGTGTCATGCACATCTATAAAAAAACACGTTGCTAGGTATGTTATCCGATCAAGCACTTATGGGCTGGGCATGCCACTTTGCATGTAAGTCAATTCCACCTAGTTGAAGGTGTGTGCAAAGTATTGTGCTCATCGTATATGCTTTGCATTGTCGATCAAGCATAAAACTACGTTTCTGCATTAGTGTCATGCACAACCATGAGAAAACACGGTCCTAGGTGTGTTATTCAAACAAGTACTTATCGGATGGGGGCTCCAGTTGCACGCAAGTCCGTTTCAACTACGTTGCAGGGCGTGCAAAGTATTGTCACCATCGGATATGTTTTGCATGGTCGATCACGCATTATACACCATTTTTTCCCTAGTGATATGCACATCCGCAAAAAAACATGCCCTTAGGTTTGTTATCTAACCAAGTGCTTATCGGATGGGTGTGACTCTTTGAGAACATTTCAATACCACCTAGGTTTAGGTGTACGAAAAGTATTGTGCCCATCGGATATGCTTTGCATGGTCGATCGAGCATTAAATACTCTTTTTGCTCTAGTGTCATGCACATCTATAAAAAAACACACTTTGCATGGTCGATCAAGCATAAAACACCGTTTTTGCCTTAGTGTCATGCACAACCATGAAAAAACGCGGTCCTAGGTGTGTTATTCAAACTAGTACTTATCGGATGGGGGCTCCAGTTTGCACACAAGTCTGTTTCAACTAGGTTGAGATGAGTGCAAAGTATTGTCACCATCGGATATGCTTTGCATGGTCGATCATGCAGTATACACCATTTTTTCCCTAGTGATATGTACATCTGCAAAAAAACACGCCATTAGGTGTTTTATCTGACCAAGTACTTATCGGATGGGTGTGCCTCTTTGAGAAAATTTCAATACCACCTAGGTTGAGATGTACGAAAAGTGTTGTGCCCATCGGATATCCTTTGAATGGTCGATCGAGAATTAAATACTATTTTTGCTCTAGTGTCATGCACATCTATAAAAAAACACGCTGCTAGGTATGTTATCCGATCAAGCACTTATGGGATGGGCATGCCACTTTGCATGTAAGTCAATTCCACCTAGTTGAAGGTGTGTGCAAAGTATTGTGCTCATCGGATATGCTTTGCATTGTCGATCAAGCATAAAACAACGTTTTTGCCTTAGTGTCATGCACAACCATGAAAAAACACGGTCCTAAGTGTGTTAATCAAACAAGTACTTATCGGATGGGGAATCCAGTTTGCACACAAGTCTTTTTCAACTAGGTTGAGATGAGTGCAAAGTATTGTCACCATCAGATATGATTTGCATGGTCGATCACGCATTATACACCATTTTTTCCCTAGTGGTATGCACATCCGTAAAAAAACACGCCCTTACGTGTGTTATCTGACCAAGTACTTATCGGATGGGTGTGCCTCTTTGAGAACATTTCAATACCACCTAGGTTAAGGTGTAGGAAAAGTATTGTGCCCATTGGATATGCTTTGCATGGTCGATCGAGCATTAAATACCATTTTTGCCTTAGTGTCATGCACATCCGTAAAAAAACATGCTGCTAAGTGTGTTATCCAATCAAGTACTTATATGATGAGAATGGCACTTTGCATGTAAGTTAATTCCACCTGGTTGAAGGTGTGTGCAAAGTATTGTGCCCATCAGATATGCTTTGCATTGTCGATCAAGCATAGAACACCGTTTTTGCCTTTGTGTCATGCACAACCATATACAAACACGGCCGTAACTGTGTTATTCAAATAAGTACTTATCGGATGGGGGCTCCACTTTGCACGCAAGTCCGTTTCAACTATTTTGAGGTGTGTGCAAAGTATTGTCACCATCGGATATGCTTTGCATGGTCGATCATGCATTATACACCATTTTTTCCTAGTGATATGGACATCCGCAAAAAACATGCCATTAGGTGTGTTATCTGACCAAGTACTTATCGGATGGGTGTGCCTCATTGAGAACATCTCAATACCACTTAGGTTGACACGTACGAAAAGTGTTGTGCCCATCGGATATGCTTTGCATGGTCAATCACGCATTATACACCTTTTTTTCCCTAGTGGTATGCACATCCGCAAAAAAACACGCCCTTAGGTATGTTATCTGACCAAGTGCTTATCGGATGGGTGTGCCTCTTTGAGAACATTTCAATACCACCTAGGTTGAGGTGTACGAAAAGTATTGTGCCCATCGGATATGCTTTGCATGGTCGATCGAGCATTAAATACTATTTTTGCTCTAGTGTTATGCACATCTGTTAAAAAACACGCTGCTAGGTGTGTTATCTGATCAAGCACTTATGCGATGGGCGTGCCACTTTGCATGTAAGTCAATTCCACCTAGTTAAAGGTGTGTGAAAAGTATTGTGCCCATCGGATATGCTTTTCATTGTCGATCAAGCATAACACACCGTTTTTGCCTTAGTGTCATGCACAACCATATAAAAACACGGCCATAGGTGTGTTATTCAAATAAGTACTTATCAGATGGGGGCTCCACTTTGCACGCAAGTCTTTTTCAGCTACGTTGAGGTGCGTGCAAAGTATTGTCACCATCGGATATGATTTGCATGGTCGATCACGCATTATATACCATTTTTCCCTAATGATATGCACATCCGCAAAAAAACATGCCATTAGGTGTGTTATCTGACCAAGTCCTTATTGGATGGGTGTGCCTCATTGAGAACATTTCAATACCACCTAGGTTGAGGCGTACAAAAAGTTTTGTGCCCATCCGATATCCTTTGCATGGTCGATCGAGCATTAAATTATTCTATTTTTGCTCTAGTGTCATGCACATCCGTAAAGAAACACGCTGCTAGGTATGTTATCCGATCAAGCACTTATGGGATGGGCGTGCCACTTTGCATGTAAGTCAATTTCACCTAGTTGAAGGTGTTTGCAAAGTATTGTGCCCATCGGATATGCTTTGCATTGTCGATCAAGCATAAAACACCATTTTTGCCTTAGTGTCATGCACAACCATGAAAAAACACGGTCCTAGGTGTGTTATTCAAACTAGTACTTATCAGATGGGGGCTCCAGTTTGCACGCAAGTCCGTTTCAACTAGGTTGAGGTGTGTGCAAAGTATTGTCACCATCGGATATGATTTGCATGGTTGATCACGCATTATACACCGTTTTTCCCCTAGTGGTATGCACATCCGCAAAAAAACACGCCCTTAGGTATGTTATCTGACCAAGTACTTATCGGATGGGTGTGCCTCTTTGACAACATTTCAATACCACTAGGTTGAGGTATAGGAAAAGTATTTTGCCCATTAAATATGCTTTGCATGGTCGATCGAGCATTAAATACCTTTTTTGCGTTAGTGCCATGCACATCCGTAAAAAAACAAGCCGCTAGGTGTGTTATCCAATCAAGCACTTATGCGATGGGAATGCCACTTTGCATGTAAGTCAATTCCACCTAGTTGAAGGTGTGTGCAAAGTATCGTGCCCATCGGATATGCTTTGCATTGTCGATCAAGCATAAAATACCATTTTTACCTTAGTTACATGCACAACCATGAAAAAACACGGTCCTAAGAGTGTTAATTAAACAAGTACTTATCGGATAGGGGCTCCACTTTATACACAAGTCCGTTTCAACTAGGTTGAGGTGCGCGCAAAGTATTGTCACCATCGGATATGCTTTGCATGGTTGATCACGCATTGTACACCATTTTTTCCCTAGTGATATGGACATCCGCAAAGAAACATGCGCTTAGGTGTGTTATCTGACCAAGTACTTATCGGATGGGTGTGCCTCTTTGAGAACATTTCAATACCACCTAGGTTGAGGCGTACAAAAAGTTTTGTGCCCATTGGATATCCTTTGCATGGTCGATCGAGCATTAAATACTATTTTTGCTCTAGTGTCATGCACATCCGTAAAAAAACACGCTACTAGATATGTTATCTGATCAAGCACTTATGGGATGGGCGTGTCACTTTGCATGTAACCTAGTTGAAGGTGTGTGCAAATTATTGTGCCCATCGGATATGCTTTGCATTGTCGATCAAGCATAAAACACCGTTTTTGCCTTAGTGTCATGCACAACCATGAAAAGACACGGTCCTAGGTGTGTTATTCAAACTAGTACTTATCAGATGGGGGCTCCAGTTTGCACGCAAGTCCGTTTCAACTAGGTTGAGATGAGGGCAAAGTATTGTCACCATCGGATATGCTTTACATGGTCGATCACGCATTATACACCATTTTTTCCCTAGTGATATGCACATCCGCAAAAAAACACGCCCTTAGGTGTGTTATATGACCAAGTACTTATCGGATGGGTATGCCTCTTTGAGAACATTTCAATACCACCTAGGTTGAGGTGTACGAAAAGTGTTGTGCCCATCAGATATTCTTTGCATGGTCGATCAAGCATTAAATACTATTTTTGCTCTAGTGTCATGCACATCTGTAAAAAAAACACGCTACTAGGTATGTTATCCGATCAAGCACTTATGGGATGGGCATGCCACTTTGCATGTAAGTCAATTCCACCTAGTTGAAGGTGTATGCAAAGTATTGTGCTCATCGAATATGCTTTGCATTGTCGATCAAGCATAAAACAACATTTTTGCGTTAGTGTCATGCACAACCATGAGAAAACACGGTCCTAGGTGTGTTATTCGAACAAGTACTTATCGGATGGGGGCTCTAGTTTGCACGGAAGTCTGTTTCAACTACGTGTTGCAGGGTGTGCAAAGTATTGTCACCATCAGATATGCTTTGGATGGTCGATCACGCATTATACACCATTTTTTCCCTAGTGATATGCACATCCGCAAAAAAACGCGCCCTTAGGTGTGTTATCTGACCAAGTACTTATCGGATGGGTGTGCCTCTTTGAGCACATTTCAATACCACCTAGGTTGAGGTTTACGAAAAGTGTTGTGCCCATCGGATATCCTTTGATCGAGCATTAAATACTATTTTTGCTCTAGTGTCATGCACATCTATAAAAAAACACGCTGCTAGGTATGTTATCCGATCAAGCACTTATGGGATGGGCGTGCCACTTTGCATGTAAGTCGATTCTACCTAGTTGAAGGTGTGTGCAAAGTATTGTGCCCATCGGATATGCTTTGCATTGTCGATCAAGCATAAAATGCCGTTTTTGCCTTAGTGTCATGCACAACCATGAAAAAACACGGTCCTAGGTGTGTTATTCAAACAAGTACTTATCGGATGGGGGATCCAATTTGCACGCAAGTCCATTTCAACTAGGTTGAGATGCGTGCAAGGTATTTTCACCATCGGATATGATTTGCATGGTCGATCACGCATTATACACCATTTTTTCCCTAATGAGATGCACATCCACAAAAAAACATGCCATTAGGTGTGTTATCTGACCAAGTACTTATCGGATGGGTGTGCCTCATTGAGAACATTTCAATGCCACCTAGATTGAGGTGTACGAAAAGTGTTGTGCCCATCGGATATCCTTTGCATGGTCGATCGAGCATTAAATACTATTTTTGCTCTAGTGTCATGCACATCCGTAAAAAACACGCTGCTAGGTATGTTATCCAATCAAGCACTTATGGGATGGGTGTGCCACTTTGCATGTAAGTCAATTCCACCTAGTTGAAGGTGTGTGCAAAGTATTGTGTCCATCGGATATGCTTTACATTGTCGATCACGCCTAAAACACTATTTTTGCCTTAGTGTCATGCACAACCATGAGAAAACACGGTCCTAGGTGTGTTATTCAAAGAAGTACTTATCGGATGGGGGCTCCACTTTGCACGCAAGTTTGTTTCAACTACGTTGAGGTGCTGCAAAGTATTGTCACCATCGGATATGATTTACATGGTCGATCATGCATTATATACCGTTTTTGGCCTTCGTGTCATGTACAACCATCAAAAAACACGGCCGTCGGTGTGTTATTCAAATAAGTACTTATCGGATGGGGGCTCCACTTTGCACGCAAGTCCGTTTCAACTACGTTGAGGTGCGTGCAAAGTATTGACACCATCGGATATGCTTTGCATGGTCGATCACACATTACAAACCATTTTTTCCCTAGTGATATGGACATTCACAAAAGAACGTGCCATTAGGTGTGTTATCTGACCAAGTACTTATTGGATGGGTGTGCCTCTTTCAGAACATTTCAATACCACCTAGGTTGAGGTGTACGAAAAGTGTTGTGCCCATTGGATATCCTTTGCATGGTCGATCGAGCATTTAATACTATTTTTGCTCTAGTGTCATGCACATCCGTAAAAAAACATGCTGCTAGGTATGTTATCCGATCAAGCACTTATGGGATGGGCGTGCCACTTTGCATGTAAGTCAATTCCACCTAGTTGAAGGTGTGTGCAAAGTATTGTGCACATCGGATATGCTTTGCATTGTCGAACAAGCATTAAACACTGTTTTGGCCTTAGTGTCATGCACAATCGTCAAAAAACGCAGTCCTAGATGTGTTATTCGACTAAGTACTTATGGGATGGGCCCGCCACTTTGCATGTAAGTCAATAATACCTAGGTTGAGATGTGTGCAAAGTAGTGTGATGATCGCATATGCGTTGCATTGTGGATTAAGCATAAATCAGCGTTTTTGCCTTAGTGTCATGGACAACAACCAATAAAAAACATGGTCCTAGGTGTGATATTCTAAAAAGTACTTATTGAATGGGCATTCCACTTTGCATGGAATACCATACCACCGCTTTTGAGGCACGTGCAAAGTATTGTGTCCATCGGATATGCTTTACATGGTAGATTGAGTATTAAATACCGTTTTTTGCCTTGGTATCATGTACAACAGTCAAAAAACACGATCGTAGGTGTATTTTTCAAACAAGTACTTATCGGATGGGGATGCCACTTTGCACACAAGTCAATACTGCCTAGGTTGAGGAACGTGTAAAGTCTTGTGTCCATTGGATATGCTTTGCATAGTCGATCTCACATGATACACCATTTTGTTCCTAGTGTTATGCACAAATTATGCACTTCATACCTTGAGTAAATAAGCTTGTTGATGAGGATAAATATGCCCTTGAATAAAAGCACAGTTGTTGTATGACCACAATAGGATCGCTTTGACACTTGTGATTTTGCCCACATGTAAGTTTGCAAATAGTATAAAAAATCATATAATAATATATTAATAGTTTGCAAATGTGTATAGCAAGTGAGTAATGGGAAGTGGAAGTGGGAGTGAGGAGGGAGGAGTGGAATGGGAGAGGGAAGTAATAAGGGTGTATGATAATAAGTATAAAAAATAGTATAATAATATATTAATAGTTTTCAAATATGGCAAGTGAGTAATGGGAAGTGGAAGTGAGAGTGGGGAGGGAAGAATGGAATGGGAGAGGGGAAGGTAATAGGGGAGTAGGATAATAAGGGAGTGAAATGAGTGAGGGAGTTAATAGGGGATGAAAAAGAGGAGGGTGAGATGGGGAAATATGGGATTTTGGGAAATGGGAGGAGTATGGGACGTGGTGGAAATGTGGGATGGGAGTGGTGGCAATGGGGAGGAAGACGAAATGGATGGATGGGGGGAGGGCTAATGGAAGATTGGGATGAGGGATGGGGGTCCAATGGGAGAGGGGGAGTAATGGGAGCCAATGGGAGAGGGGATAAATGAAAAGCCAATAGGAGAGAGGGGAGGAATGGAAAGCCAATAGGAGAGGAGGAGAAAAACCTAATTTTTCTTATATATAGTGTTCCTTCTTCATTCATTCTCCCCTCATTTCATTCACTAAAGCAAGAAAGCAAGGACGATCAAGAGAGCAAGGAAGGAAGAGCAAGAAAGCAAGAAAGAGCAAACTTACAAACTTTTTCCAGGTACTTGCAAAATTTTTTGATTAATTTTTTTTCTAAATTTTTTTTAAAATTTGAAGAGAGAGGAACTAGAGAGAGAAAGGTTCAGGGGAGGAGAAGAAGAGGATGGAGGGACTGGAGGGAAGGGAGGAGGAAGGGAGGGAGAGGGTGGGGCTGAGTAGAGGGAGGAAAGGAGGAGGGAGGGGGGGAAGGGGGGAGGGGGAAGGGGGGGCTAGCGGCCGAGAGGGGGGGAAGGGGGGGGAGAGGGAAGGGGGCGAGAGGGGCTGGCGGCGCTGGCGGGGGCGAGGAGGGGGGTGGGTGGGGGGGAAGGGGGTGGGAGGGGTAAAGGGGGTGGAGAGCTGAGAGGAGGGGCGGCTGGCGGCCGCAGCCGCCAGCTCGAGGGCGGGGAGGGGGGTGGGTGGGGGGGAAGGGGGTGGGAGGGGTGAAGGGGGTGGGAGGGGCTGAGAGGGGGGGGTTGGCGATCGCGGCCGCCAGCGGGGAGGGGGTTGGGTGGGAGGGGTGAAGGGGGTGGGAGGGGCTGGGGGGGGGGCTGGCGGCCACGACCGCTAGCTCGGGGGCAGGGAGGGGGTTGGATGAAAGGGAGATCAAAAAGCTCAGACTTTGATGTAGGGACAAGAAGAACAAGCACACTGTCACAAACGTGTAGAACATGAGCGCAAACTTCTAGAGCCAGAAATGGTGGATGTAACTAAGGATGATGAAAAACAAGCCTTGAGTGCACGGGAATGAAAAAAAATTGAAGAAGATCAAGGTCGATCCACTACAGTTATGCTAGAAGCTCTTGCTAGCAAACCACGACGTGAAATGCAAAAGGCTAGTACTGCAAGAGCCACGGTTCCAAGCAGTAAAAAAAGACATCGTCCCACTGTAGAGAAAGATAATGTGGATGAAAAACGGTTAGAAAAAGAGAAAGATGAAGAAGACTCAGAACCCGAGGTTAAAGATGATCAGGATGAACTCACATCAATCAAAAATCTTAATATGTGTCTTAATGAAGCAGTTACAGATGATGATGTGGGATATATCTGGGGTCAAAGGACGTGGTTTGTGAGTGCCAAAGATGTGGAAGCTGCAACTCTCTTTACTAATAGCTGAAGCCTTGATATATCCTATGCAATGCAAATATACGAGGCTTTGAGAGATGGTAAGAAACCTGTGGCAAGCAATGTGGTATTGCACCCAATAATGTTTTGTCCAACCAAAAATAGTTTTCTGGATCAAATAACATTTACAGGGCCTACACATTTTGAGGAAACCTTCAATCAATTCTTTAAAGACACTCTTAAAAATATTCCACATGAACAAGGTGAAGAGGCACAAGGTGAGAATATGCTAAAGGAAGTAAAGAAGGAATTCCTCCTTCATTGCAGATTCCAGCCCATTGATGGTCAACATTGGGCTCATGCTTGTAATCAAAGGAATTCCTCCTTCATTGCAGATTCCAGCCCATTGATGGTCAACATTGGGCTCATGCTTGTAATCAGATCACAAGGGAAGCAAAGGAGGGCAAAAGACTCACTCCAAAACAATTTGCAAAGATAAGTTCATTCCATTATTATCCTGCAACAATCTGTATATTCAAGCATGAGATCAAGTATTTGATTGAGTCCGAAAGACTTAATCATTATGTCCATGGAAAGCGTAAGATATCCTCAACATCAGAGGTCTTATAGAAGGCAAGGGTTATATGGACAACATTTGGTTCTCCAAATCCTGATTTGAAGTGAAAGGTTACAAAAGTAGATGCCGACACACTCACAAACTTCTATACTTCTTTGAGTGCAGTTGTGCTTTGGTAGAAAGGAGGTTTCAATCCTCTCCAATCCTTTAAAAGAGGTTAATGACAATGTTATCTTTGCCATTCTCAGGTAACGTTTATTTATTTATTACTACTTCAATGAGCTAACATTTGTTTATTTATTCATAGTGTAGTTATATATCAGTTTCTTAGTGCAGAATGCAAATCAATTCTATGAGCTAATGTTTGTTTATTTCTTGGTGCAGTGTAGTTATTTCTCAGCTTCCTAGTGCAGTGCAGCATCGTGTCTACATGCTCGATGCTCTCCTTTCTTCTATTCTTAGCTCTCCTCAAAAGACTATAGAAGATGTTTGTACCTGGTTAAGCCCTTTGAATTTAGATGGGGTGCGAGTCATCTTAATGCCTTATCATGAGGCGTAAGTATCAACTCTAACCTTATTTTTACTATTTCTTTGGCAAGTTTGTGTAAAACAATAATCATTTTTATTTTGGTCGTGTAGCTCACATTGGAGTCTGATCTTTTGGGACCTTGAACTCAACCGTTTATGGTTTGTGAATTTAATAGAAGGCTATCATGCCAACTCCCCAAGGTAATTATTCTCTTAATATTTTTGATACTTTCTTATTTTGTATCTTATGATCATGACATATTAATATATTTAATATGTCATGATGGACAGTGCTACATATCAGCTAGTATCTGCTGTCAGAACAACCACAGAGCAACAAGATCAAGTAGAATTCAAAAGACGTCTGCCAGTGCAGCAAAAAGATGGACACAGCTGTGGGTGGAGAGTTGCCTATAACTGCATGTTGTTTCGTAGAGAGACTTTTGATTTGGAGTTACCAGTCAAAATGGAATCATATACAGAAGCCGATCTGCTAGCATTTCGGGCTAAGAGTATTCAGCATCTAATTACTACCATTGGGAAACAACCTGAAAATATGACTACATTGCAGCATGTATAAAACCTTATCTTTATACTTGTATGCTTGTTCAAGCCTTTAATTGGGATGTGTAAATCTCATAGCTTTTTTATATTTTCCTCCAAGAGGAGAAGAGACTGAGTCTAATGAAAGCATGCTATCTTTATACTTCTATGATTACTTAAACCATTATTTTTATTTGAGATGTGTAAATCTCATAACTTGTCTAATGAAAGCATGCTATCTTTATACTTCTATGATTATTTAAACCATTATTTTTATTTGGGATGTGTAAATCTCATAACTTTTTAAAATTTTCCTCCAAGAGGAGGAGAGACTCACTCTAATGAAAGCATGTAGGAAACCTTTTTAAATTTTTGCTCCAAGTGAAGGAGAGACTCACTCTAATGAAAGCATGTATGAAACCTTATCTGCTTGTTTAAGCCTTTATTTGGGATGTGTACATCGCATAACTTTTTTATATTTTTATGGCAGAAGGAGGATGTGGAGGACATAGCAAGTGAAGAAGAATACGATGTAGACTACTCTCTCAATAAGATGAGTCATGAAAATATGAATCTATTGGAGCAGATTGGAAGTTCATTCACCACTATGTTGTTAATTCGACAACAACCTCATTTTTTTGAATTTGGTGAAGAAGAGATTTCAATCCTCTTGAATCCTAAGAATGAGGTTAATGTCAAAGTCATTACAACCATCCTCAGGTTTGATGCAGCCTTTTCCTTGGCTTTATACTTTGCTTATTTTGATTAAACCCAAGAAGCTAATACTTTTTTTTTTAATATAGTAATGTTAGCAAATTTTTAACAAAATATACAAAGCGTTTCGTATATGCTCGATCCTCGTATTTCGGAAGTGCCTAGCAACATAGAAGAAACCATAGAGGATGTTTGCAAGTGGTTGAAGCACGTTCCTATGAATGATGCACGAGTTATTTTTACAGCATATTATAAGAAGTAAGCATCAAACCCTACTTGTTTTTTCTATTGCATTGCTAGAATTGTCTCAAACATAGTAGTTATTCTTTATTGATAATGCAGCTCACATTGGAGTCTGGTAGTCGTGGACATCCTTGTGAAGAAGTGCTTCTTTTCCAACTCAATGACATCCGTCCATGGCAATGTGTTAGAGTAAGTATAGACTACACTTGTTGTCACTTCTTGACATGTAGATTGATATGCAATGCACATATTCACTGTTGTTATATGTTTTGATGTGCAGATCAACTCGAAAGTTAGTAGGTGCTATCGACATAGTAATGCAGCAATGTGACTTGGCACAAGAAATAGAGTATATAACATGTCAAGTATCACATCAAGAGAATAGCCACATCTATAATTGTGGATGGAGGGTGGGCTACAATTGCTTTTTGGTACTTGGTCAAATTTTTGAGATACAAAATGACACCACACTGTCAACATATACGGATTTGCATCTCTATGCATTTATAACATGTACCATTTGAGCAATCATTGATTGTGAAATGAATGCCGTCAAAGAGTCAAAGAGGATAGAAGACCTCAACTCTACAAACATGGCTTCATTGGAAGAATTGGGAAGCTCTTTTAATATTAGGGTTATGATTCAACATAGACCTCAGTATCTTGAATTTGGGGGAGAGGAGATTTCAATTCTCTCTAGAGCTTCAAATGAGGTCAATAACAACGTTATGATGGCCATTCTCAGGTTTGATACAAACTTTTTCTCTGCTTGATAATTCCATATTTTGACTAAATCTAATAAGCTAATATTCATTTATTTGTTGGTGCAGTATCTCACGATTTGGTAGAGTCGTACAAAATCGTGTGTATATGTTGGATTCCCTCCTTTCTCCTATACTTAGTGATAGCAGAAAGACAATAGTCGATGTTTGTAAATTGTTATAGCCTTTACATTTACATGGCGTGCGAGTCCTATTTATGGCATATCATGAGATATAAGTATCATGGCAACCTTTATTTTCATCTTATACTAGCAACATTGTGTTAAATAATAATGGTTCTTAATTATTCGTGTAGGGAACATTGGAGTCTGGTGGTTTGGGACCTTGAAGACAACTATTATTGGTTTGTTAACTTGATTGTAGGCTTTCATGGCTCAGTGCAAACGTAAGTATTCTATTAATTTGTTGTTACTTCTATATTATGTACCTTATGTAATAGACACACTAAGTCTTTTTAATATGTCACGATGAGCAGGTCGATTGAGAAGTTGGTATCTGCTATCAGAGAAATAGGACAGTACAAAGACTCGGTAGACTTCCAAAAGCATTTAGTAGTAGAGCAGGAACATGGGCATAGTTGTGGGTGGAGAGTTGCCTACAACTGCATGTTGATTTTCAAAGAAATTTTCTCACTTAAGCCACAGATCTCATCGGAAGACTCTTTGGAGCTCAAATATTCAGAGGAGGATATACAATTGTTTAGGGCTGAAATCATTCGAGACCTAATTGCTGCCCTCTCAGAAATAGAGTGGAGGATATTTGGGTGGCCACAAGTGATTATGGGCTCTAGGATGATTTAGAGTAATCCCTCATCATATAGTACAGGCAGAGTTCGCCATGACACCTGTAAAGGTTGATGCCATTTTTTAGACAATGATATAATATATTTTTCCATAGAATTTGAACCTTACCCTGTTGGAGACTAATGAGGCTAGCCGCTAGAGTCATCTAGATGGCTTATGCCATTTCAGATTGTCGAGGCTGGCACTAGATTATCCAAATGGTTAACAAAGAGAGGGCTTAGTATAATATGGTATGTATGCGTATACACATGGTTTTCCATTCAAGGTATAGATGGATTGGCTTCCCCCCTTTCAATACATCATGGGCACCTAAGTTGATTCCACATGATATTAACTATATCATGTGATTAGATCTCCTCTAGATCCATAAGTCTCGGACTTGGGGGTGAACCAGGGGTTTCCCACCAAGATCTAGTTCTATCATGACCACTTATTGAGAGTATCGAAGGATGGACTCATCATCAGACCCCAGTATCTTGGGACAAATGAGTATAGGATTGCCATTGGATAGATGTGGGTCTTGACCCAGCAATTGAGGATTGAGGCAAGCTCGACAAGGAGAGCTACATGCATATCCAGAGAGCAGTAGATTTTTAATTTATGCATGCTAGGCGAGGTTGAGATAGAGGAGCATACCTTATGTCTCTGCCCAACCTACTATGAGATCCAAGGATGATAGCACTACCTCTTTTAGGAGAGCCATTGCTTTGACGCCCTCTCATGGTTGATCCACTTCCATGACAAGGTCGAAATTGGGCTCTATCTGATTGAGATGCAATGACATAGAGAGACACTATTTGTGATAGATCAAACAACAGCAAGAGTTGATTGCAGCACAGGATGTGGTATACCATGTGTAACAACATGTTATAGACTTTTATGCATTGCGTCAGCTCTAGGACATAGTGGGGTGGAGGAGGAGCTAGCTAACAACATGAGGGCAGTCTGGATCAACAGAGAGAGATGATGCAACATTGCCGAGCGAGGGACACGGAGACTAAAGCATGCATGATCGAGGCTCAATCTATCTCACCTCTCCTCAGAGGAGACCTCCATAGATGATGTGTCACTCTTGATAATAGCCCATCGGATAACAAGATGAGGAGACCACGTGGGGACAACATCCTCCACCACAGCAAGAGATAGCTTGATAGACGCAGATCCAGGACATCTTTATAGCCCAATGGAGAGCCACCATGGTGCCAGGTTTCAACTTTTTAATTTCAAATTTTTAGTTTTGTTTGAGCTCTTGATATCTTTAGCCATGGCACTTAGCAAGAATCCTAGCATGCCAATAGCTTCAGCCCATTGAGGTTTGTATGTGTTCCTTCTCTTGTGTGCTTTGTCCCATAGGTCCAAGAGGCATCTTGAGGAAGTGGATCTCTCTCTTAGATCTCTCTCTCTCTCTCTCTCTCTTACACACACTTTTTGGCCAAGAGAGATCTCTCTCTCTCTCTCTCACACACACACACTTTTTGGCCTGCCAGGGTGCAAGTCTTAGGCAAGGCGTGGTCCTCAAAGCGAAAAACATTTTTAGTTGATTTATTTTCGTTTCCTTATCCATGTGTTAATTAGGGATTGGTGTGTCCATCGCATTTTGAGTTCCTCCACTGCGTGTCGGTCCACCGCGAGTTGAATCGAGGTTGAATCTCTTCCTCGTGCATGCATTTTCTGCGCCACTGTCCATGCATTGGTCTACTTCAGTCCCGAGCCCGACATTGTGGTCTGCAGTTCCTCGAGACATGCATGTGATTCCCTCTTTGCCACTCCCTCCCGCACTTCCCCCCATGAACAGCTCGTCTTCCACACTTACCTCCTCCTCTCCTACATCAACCTCAGGAAGTATGGCGCTACCTTGTCCGAACTCGATTCCCTCGCCGATCTCAATGGCTTCATGCCGAGCTTCCCCATGGGTTGGGCCAAAGTTCTGTGAGCATTGAGTGTGTCTATGCTCTCTTTCATCGCTACCAACAACGTATAGATCGACTACAAGGAGCACAAAATCCCACGGACGTTGCTGGTAGCGTCTGTGCAGCGGGTGAGGTGCTTGAAGTGGATTCTGTTTACAGGACCTTGCTCGAAAGCAATTGTTTCGGATGAGCATGGGAGCTCCATTTAGAACGATACAACGGTTTCACATTCTCTACTACACTCCATTGGAGTAATCATGGTGGCTACCAGAGCAAAGCTTCATCCACACATGCATACAATTTCAAATGTGAACATCGGCAGCCCTCTCCGCTTTGCAAATCTTTGTTTTAAGGACGGATTGCGGTCTACAATTTTGGTTCTTGCTTGCGTCAGTTTGGACCTGTTGGCTCGTTGCTGCTCCATCTCGATTTCAGTACGTCACGATACTTGTCATATTTAGGAGATAAAAAACTCAATCATTGAGTACAGACGTAATTGAGCAACGACAAGAGCTTGGCCATTCGGAGCCAACGTTGTTGGCCACCGCTCAGCAAAGACCACGCTTTTCCAGTGTTGGGGATAAGGAGTTGGAAAACAGGCCAACCTAACAGCAGTGTTTAATACTTCTATTGGTTGTTCTATCCCGTTTTCCTCGTGCTAACGACTCATGCATGCGATCTTGAAGGAAAGCCCGTCGGGGAAGTGAGCATCCACGCTTCTACCTGGCTCATGTTGGGCTTGTTCAGTGAATGACTCCGTGTCACCGAATTACATCAACAGAGACGGTAAGAGCTATATGTTAAACTGATATTCGAGCTTCCGCACTTTCGAGATGGTATGGGCTAGATTAGCTCCTTGTTTTCTTCTCGCATCTGATAGTAATTTGGAAGGACCGCACACTATACTAAGTCTGTTCATCGGTTTAGAACCATCGTCATGCCCACGTTTGAAGTTCCAAGTTTGTGGCAAAACGACGTGCTTGTCATAATGGCCGCTATGGATGAAGACCAGCAACTGTTTGGGGACTCCATGGACACAAGTAGTGGCCAGTTCGAAAAAGGTCTAGACCTTGTGGACCTTTACATATTCCGATTTGAACTTCATTATTCTTTTTTTCATTCGAACTTTGCTATTCTGTTTTCGATTGTCGCTTTACCTGATCTTCTTATTGTGTAGATATGATTCAAGTATAGCAAAACCCAAACCAGGATATCCTGACGAAGCTACATCTTGTATGGAAGGTGATAACAGTTTTTGAATTTTGACCGAGTGTTGTTAGAATTTTCGCAACTCACATGTTCCGAAAAGTTTTGCTGACAATTTTTCTTGACACACTCCAGGCGCACGAGCAACGAAACTCTAGAAAATCGACGCTTCATCAACCAAAAGAGCCGACGATCGGTACCGCCTCTGCTAAAACAAGCACTTCACATACAAAAGAGCCCAAAACAAACACGCCCACTCTAGCACAGCAAGACCTTGGCAAAGGTATTATCTGCTTGTCGTCGTTCTTCTCACAGCCTAACTCTCTCCAAAGTCTACCTACTGTCGTTGGCGAGTGTCTTTATATCTTCTGCCCGGTGGTTTATCTTCGGTCTGTTTGAGCTTCGTCCTGTTCAACATCGGGAGTGAAAAAAGTCAGGATACCATATACTTAGGCAGATCCCACGCGCCAGATGAGGAATGAGAGAGAGTTCATACTGTTGAATACTGGCCTTGCTCGTCTGTTCTGAAACCAGACCTCCAGTTGCCGAGGCCCTAGATTCAAATGCTTAGCTAGAGCATTTTTTTGTTTCTGCGAGAATCCAACAATACGAATAAGACAATCAGTGGTGGTATGGTAGCCTCAAAAGTGGCAAACGACGTAGAAAAATAGAAGAAGAGCTTAGAATTGGTCAGTAAACAAATGACATGAGTTTTTGAAGCTTCAATACCGGATTCCTAGTCTCGCAACGACAGTCTCTATATCTTCTGCCCACCGTTTATCTTCTAAAGTTCCGACAGAGATCGTGATCTCCTCTCGTGAGTCCCACATATGGATAACTGTCTGTTTCGTACAAAAGTTTCACATTTGTTTTAGACTAATTGTTTTAGATGGCTCAGGATAGATCGACGCGGGGTCTCCTTGTCGTTTATGACATGGACCCCGCCCCGCTGAGCCCCCTCCACCGCTGACTCCTGCCGGAATTTGCCTACCGACTGGATTGACGACTGCGCACACCAGCCCGGGTAGGGCCAGCGCCATCTCAGGGTCCCTCAGCCGACTGCAGCACAGATCATTGCCGGCCATGTGGGAGTTCAGAGGAGCGCTTGTAGGCGAATCGGAACTTGATTCAATGAAGGTGGTTACATCAATATAGAAGTGTGTGTGACGGTTGCCATGAGATGCAACGGTTGTGATCACGGTGTGTGTGAGTGTGATTGAGACTTAGAGTCTTATTTCCAACACTCCCCCATAAGACGAAAAGTCTCATGAGTAATAGAGTATGGCTGTGTGCTTACATTCACCAGTTTGACATCTGGGGGTGAGTCGCCAGATAATGTTGTGAGTGTGTGAGGTACAATTCAGCCTGGATCAAGCAAATCCTTGAATAGCCAGGATACTTTTTCATTACATTGATTTTCATATCTTTCTCTCCCCCTCAATAGAATGAAAAAGATAAATGTGTTGTCGCCAGGATCTAAGAGATTTTTCTGAAGTCGTAAAAGGAATAGTTCTGCCTTCATCTTAACTCGTGGATGAGAAGATTCAGGTTGCCTTGGAAAAAGTAGTATGTCATAATACTGGTTCGTTTGAGGTTTGAAGTCAAAGGCTTCTTTTTCTTCAGCAAAGTCAGTTAGATAATCGTCCTCATCATTGTTGCCAGAGTCGTCATCAGCATCGAGTTCAGGTTCATTATCATTGTAAACTTCATCTTCATAGTCTGGGAGTTCTGATCCATCTAGGTCTTCAGGGTCAGCCGAATTGTTGTCTTTGTTGGCAGGCTCGTCATCATCACAACCGTCATCTTCATCTTGGTCACTTGGGTCCTCACGATCTTGATCATCACAGTTGTAGTCATCGGATATTTTCTCTTCGGAATCATCTTCTTGATCAGATTCAGCAACTTGTAGATGTCTCAATACGTTGCATTCGTGAGCGAGATCAACGTTGTCGGCATGGTTGTTAGCCAGATCGTTGTCTTCGGGCCTTTGCAGTTGTGATGGGAGAAAGGCATATGGCAGGTCGTTTGGTTCTGCGTCCTTTCTCTCGTCTGAGTCGGGAGGGGTCGTGTGTCCTCCGTTGATGTTGAATGCCTTGGTCAGGTCTTTTGAGTCTGATTTGATCAATCTTTTTGCATGTTCTGTAATCATTGCTAACAGGTCATCGTTCTCTGTCCAATTGCCTCCTGGGTTTGCTTTGCCATGCAGGGATTCTTTGGTCTTTAGATTATGCAGATTGTTGTCTGCGTCTCCTCTCTGCGGTGGGAGTTGACCGCTTTTAACGAGTTTTATCTCGCAGGTTTGATGCAGGTCCATGTTGTCTGCGTCAGGCATGCCGTCTGGGGCCTCTGCTTCTTTTGTGTCATTTGCGATGGTCTTTTTTCCATCGTCTTGATCTCCCTCGCATTCTTTTGATGCATGTTTAGGGGTTGGAAGGGCAAAGTTTCTTCCTTCAGCGAGGACATTGTTTTCTCGCAGGGTTGTGAAAAGATCAAAGAAAGGAAGGCAGGATAGAAATCGCGGAAGGCGTAGCTGGGTTGGGCCCATCGCTAGCTCTGATACCATGTGGGAGTTCAGAGGAGCGCTTGTAGGCGAATCGGAACTTGATTCAATGAAGGTGGTTACATCAATATAGAAGTGTGTGTGACGGTTGCCATGAGATGCAACGGTTGTGATCACGGTGTGTGTGAGTGTGATTGAGACTTACAGTCTTATTTCCAACAGGCCAGACCCACTGGGAGCGGGAAATTACGAGCCACTAGAGTTCGTTGGCCTGTGAAGGAGGTTTGCAGCTGAAGCGTCTGTGCAGAGAGCCACTCCTCTCATTGCTGAAGGAGTTCATTCAAAAGAAAATGCATTCGCAGCTCTGCCTGAACCATGAAGGAAAATACATTCGTAACGGTGTTGATCCTGGCAGTTCTGCCGTTCATTACGTTCATGTATTGATTTGAGGCCTCCTCGTGATCTTCATCCGACTCTTTGAACTCGTACCCTGTTGCCTCCAGGTTAGTTTACTCCCTCCCCTACATATAGCTCATCAACACGCAATAGGCAACGTTTAAAATCACTGATGCGTATACTGGCCATGATACCACTAGCCTGAAGCTGTCGACTTGCTTTCTTTTTGTAGATAAGGTCTTTGAGAGTTTTGCATCACAACAGTTGGTCTCCTCTGAGACTCCTGGAATCTGTGCTGCGCTAGACCTTGGGGTCGCGCTGGACCTACCCGGGCTGGTGCGCAGTAGTCAATCGAGCCGGACGCCGGTAGGGAAATTTCGGTAGGAGGTCAGCGATGGAGGCGGAGGGGGCTCACCGGGGCGGGGTCCATGTCATAAACGACAAGGAGACCTCGCGTCGATCCATGTTCCCCAAAAACTGGCAAAGCCTTACAATGAAACTGCAAAGTTTTAGGTTTCACCTGACTTTTTTCTATTTGCAAGTTTATGGAAATTGTTCTTGTAAGTGTTTCATAGGTATTACACTTGGAAGATTAAAAATGCAAATTTTATGGCTTTCATTCATAAAACATGCCTGTTTTTTAGTCACTAGAATATAAAATGGAGGTTTTTAAAGTGTGCATGTTTTCATATATAATAACGTTAAATTTATATAGCTTTAGATATATGGGTTTTAGTTGGATGAATTATGGTTTGTGGAGGATGAGTCTATGGATATTTCAGTCATAGAGCATCTCATTGTGTATGCCACTTACATCTACGATCATGAGCCTCAGGTTTCTTTCTTAGGTTTGCTTGAAATACATGATAGGACAGCTAGGGGCTTGGAAACTGCAGTTATAAAATTCTTTGGAGAATATGGTATAGATGAGAGAGAAATGGTTAGCTTGGGTTTGATGGTGCATCTGTAATGATTGGTTCTACAAATGGATTGGCTGCATTGTTGAAGAGAAGGAGTCCTTTCATGACATCGATACATTGTGTGGCACACCGAACTCACTTATGTGTTTTTAACACTTTTAAACAAAATTCTGATGCACAACATGTGGACTGTATGTTGAATGAAGTTGCTGGAATTTTCAGGAAAAGCTATAAAAGGTCATCTAGATTGGTAGAGTTGGCTAATCATCTTGATTGTCCAAGCTTAAGGATGGAAAAGATACACAAGATGAGATGGTTGAGTAGATTTAAGGTAATTTCCAAGATTTGTGAAATGTATGAGCCGCTTTTGGTATGCTTACAAGAGGAGAATACAAGAGTGTTTAAATTGGTTGCAAACTTTAAGTTCATGTACATGTTGCATTTTTTGGGTGACGTGATGGATCATCATGAAAGCTTGTCATATGCCTTTAAGAAGTATTATGTGGATGTTACAACTATTTCTAGTTTAGTGGCTTTCACCATCACTATGCTAGATATGGAATTTATGGGGCCTCAAGACATCAACATCAATATGCAAGGGCATGATCATTTATGGATTTCCTTCTATTCCTGAGTTTGGTGGCCAAGATGGATGGTTATGTTCCATGCGTAGGGCTTTAAAAGGGGACATGTACTATGGGGTTAGAATTGATAGATGTGTTATTGGTAGTGATCTTGATGAACCTCTTGAGTTTCAAAGTGCTTTTTGTAATGAACTGAAAAGAAACTTGCGATCTAGGTTTTTTGAAAATCATGTGTTGGAGAGCTTCAAAATCCTTGCACCTTCCACATTTCCTTCAACTCAAGAGCTTAAAAGTTATGAAGGAGATGAGCTAGGAGTGTTGGTATAGCAGTATGGAAATGATGTAATGTTAGTGGATGGTACACATGTAGGATGCTTGATTGATGGTAGAGCATTGAAGAGGGAATATCATATTTTTAAGATACAAGCAGCACTAGATTGGAGAGAAAAAGTGTTGAAAGATGCATGGTGCTTTATTAGTAGAAATGAAGTGCTCCATGATAAGTATCCTATGCTTCTTCGAGTTGCAAAATTTGCCTTGTTGCAATGCAGCAGCACAGCTATTTGTGAAAGGGGCTTCAGTATTCAGAACATCATCAAGAACAAGCTGAGAAATAGATTGGAAACTAAGAACTTGGATTCACTTATGCGGATTTCAATCACCACCTCTAGTAGAGTTTCATTTTATGCCGGCTATACAATTATGGTGGAATGCAGTGAAAACATGCAGACATGCATACATGAATTGGAATGATAATGTATCATGACTCCTTGAGCTGTTTCTTGCTTCTTCAATGAAGTGAAATGATAATGTATCATGACTCCTTGAAGTTGTTTCTTCCTTTTTCATGAAGATATATTGTGATGAATGTAGTACCATTATATTTTCATGAATGTATTAGCAATGTTCCCTTGTAAAGTTTCAATATATAGTAACATTTCTTATAATATGCCCATTCATGTTTCCATGATTATAAAATAGTTTAGAGTAGTTCTAAAATATAACTTCAAGATTTGTTAAATTTTTGGAAATATGGTTGAAAGTTTTCTAAGGCCATGATGACATAGGATAAAATTCAAATGTGGCAAGTTTGTGATTGTTGGGTTGATTCATAGACTTGTAAATTTTGAGATATCAGGTTTCTCATTATGCAACTAAAAATATTTTTGGGGAACACTGCGTAGATCTATCCTAGGCTGTTTTAGATGGATAACTGTCTGTTTCATACAAAAGTTTCAGTGTAATACGTAGTCTGAAATGCTCGCCTCTGAGCGGCTTGATGATATCGTGACCTTTCTAGTGTTTCGCAGCATGCTTGGTTAATGCTACAATATTAGTACTTTCACCTATCAGGCATTGTAGTCTCTCTTTCCCTCGTTTAAAACTCGATGTATGAGAGCTTTTCCTATGCAGATGTGTTCACAGAAGATGTCCGTGCTCTAATTGACAAAGGTTTCATAGCCATCTCTGGTGAATGCAAGTTGAAAACTACATCACCAACTCCTCCTTCAACTATGCATGTCCCTCTCATTCTGGCACCCACTAACCCAACCCGAAAAGATGATTGTCTGCTAAACAATTCCCCCATTCAAAAAAACTCTCAGAAAACATTGAAAAGCATTTTCCATGCTGAAGCAGAGCAAGCATACGCTGTAGGTGAGTTGTTCTCGCTTCCAATTCTGCTTTTTCTCGCTTCCAATTCTGCTTTTTCTCTTTTTTTTATAGGTTGACCAACACCTCCACTTTGTTTTCCCCCAATTCGCAAAGAGGTATGAAGCAAAGGTTGCCTCTTGACAATGTGTTGGGGAAGATGACTTTGAATCAAAGATCACAAGCGCTTAGGATATTTTGTTCTGCTCTACAGATATTCAACTTGCAGTTTGTTTTCACCTTTCGACGCTTTTTTTGGGGAAATTTAAGGCAAATATGTAATAAATGGATTAAGTAATTCATAGCTTTTGTTTTAAAGTTCTCCAAATTTTTACATGCACTTAGCATTTGCATCCAATTCAATTACTACAACATACTATTAGTAATTAAGTAATTTAGACTTGAACTTTTAAGAAACCATTACAATACACTACTTATTACTAGGCAATCGTTAATGTTAAAACAAAACTTGCCTTACATTATAGTGAGTTATTGCTAGTAGCAACGTTTACGTGGCTTACTATTGCTACCAAATAGATCTATGCACATTCCAAGAATGAATCAAGTCTCTACTCAACGTTTAAGTAGCTTACTACTACTAGCAAATAGATGCACATCCCAACAATGAATCAAGTTTCCACTCACATGCCCCTTTTTTGTTGACTTCGACAACCTCGTCCGTGCATTCAAAGCTTGTGCAAGAAAACAAGCTCGCAAAGGTCAACATAACGAGCAACATTCTCCTTGAGCCTCACAATGCAAATGTAGTTCCATTTGTAGACTCAAGCTTGACTCATCCAAACAACCTCCTCTTATTGCCTATAAGCACATTGTCAAAGTATATTCCTTATAGGTTTGCTTTCCAAGGCAAAGCCTTGCAAAATATGGCACATCCAAACCGAGGAATGCCACTTACCCAGTCTTCATGCGGGTCAACCTAACTGATGAGGAATGTTGTGAGACCATCACTCTCCATGTCCCTCATGCTTATGTTTCACAGCTTAGAGAAGTTTTGCAGGTTGATGAATTTTTCAAGATAGAGGGTCCCACAATTACTAAAAGGGTTGCCAATGAGGGTGGGACTTCATATGTATTACTCAAGGTAGACGTGACGACAACAATACTAAAGGGAGAACCATTCGATGGTTCCATTTCTTTTCTTCCTGAAAAAGCCATTTGAGTGTACACATCATGGGTGACAAGCCAAGTGGAGACAACTTGGGCCTCATTCATGGCACTGATGGACACTGTGGCCTTTGTGATCATTAAAGTTGATCTAGATGGGCCACCAATAGACCAAATCATTATTGCATGCGGCCCATATCTTGAAGACCATGCAACAATGAGAGGCTGAAACACTACAAATAACCGCAACCACATTTCGGTAGTCTATATGTAAATAACAAACTTTTTCTTCTCTAGAAATAGCTAACATTTGTGGTGGCTTGGCGTAAACACACACTTGCCCGGCTCATGTAAGAATTTATAGACAAAGGCATTGTAATGTACGTTGCCAAAAATATTTCATTCATGCAAGCCAGACATGTACTAGAAGTGTTGGACTTCACAATTTTGGGAGCTATTCCGGAATGCAACCTGCAAGCTACATTGCATGACAGTTTCATATGACAAGTCTCCCACTTGGGCTATGGGAAAATGGTATACTATCAAATCATTCTACATTCGCTTACATAATTAAACAAATCGGCGATAACTAGAGAACTTTGTAGGTTGCAGGAGTTTTACACTTTGTTGGTCTGAACAGTGCGCTAGTCGAATACCAGTGCAGAAATTGTGGCAAACCATGAGTGAGATCCAAACCGCTCGTTCGGTTACACCTGCGACATCCCACACCCAGTTTTTCTTTTGCCATCATTGAAAGGTTGTGTTGTGGATCATGAGGGAACCCAAGTCACACTACAAATTTACGGGTCCCATGTTGACGATGTTTGAAAGCTGCGACTCGTAGCTCGAAGTATCTTTTATCTTCAGTTTGTACTTGCCTTGGGCCTTTGACTGTGGCATAGTTTTGGTTATTGTATCCCTTTTCCTTTTTGGCTTGTTATGTGCATGGCCTCTTGTATCCTGGTTGTGGATCGCATAATTGTCCTTGTTAATAGGGTTTCTTTCTTCCACTGGCTACGGTGATTCGTGTGGGTCTTTGCATGAACACAATCTATAAATTTTGTTGCGAATAGCCACATTGCTGAACTTGTCTTACTGTTGTGGTTCCGCGAAGGTGTTGGCTATGGCCATTGCATTTTGTCCTTGTTTAAGTTGATAGTTTGTAGTAGAATATTCTCTTCTTTGGTGGTCCAAGCTTTGTATGCATGCTGCTTCCTTGCTTGGACAAGCGAGAAAATAGTGTGTGGAAGCACCATTGAATCAAGCAAGAGGGAGTGTGTTCTTTTGGGAGCGTTGCCCAACTGTAAATTGCATAATGATGTTTCCATCCTTGGATTCCAAAAGTTGAAAGGAATCATTGAACCTTACATTGAAAATGTGTAGGCATTCGTAGATGAGTTGATACGCATTGTCTCACTGCAACGAATGAGACTTTCGATGCTTGCTTTAGTGATGGATGTGGGCTGGTCATGGCATAAGACCATGTGTAGCAAGGCCTTATACTAATAACTTGGGTAGGAAGCATTGATGCAATGAATGATGTTATCGTTGGTGGAGTGTTTTTTATGAAACTCAATGTCTAACTCTAAGTTGAACATGTCCAGTGTCATCATTTTGCTCTAATGAGAAACAAATTCTTGCAACTTTACAAGGTAGCAAAAAATTTATTTACATTTGAAGGCTTCCTTTGGAACAACATGTTACATGTAGCAACAACAATACGAGTTTGCATTTCATTGTAGCCAAAAACAAGGTCTTGTGAATAGCAAAAACTTTATTTGTATTTACATTGCAAGGAAGCAGGAGTAGCAGTGCTAACTGCATGGGCCTTATTGAAAGTAGGAGTATGTACAAAGAAAAAGCGAGGTTGGCCCAACCATCAGCAATGGCAGGAGTAAGGAAGGCCTACACATTGGGTGTGAAAGCAGTGACGAAATCGGCACTGTTCACAGTGAACTCTCCAAAAGGCCTCCTCTCGAACAACACGTTGCACATAGCAACAATATTATGAGTATGATACTCAACAAAAGGGCATTCCATTTGAGAACAACTCCTTATGCTCCCTATGCCATTGGCAACTTACAAGAAAGTCCATACCAAAGCTCATAAATCATGAAATGCCATTCACAAATGCAACATAGTACACATCGAAATTAAACAAAGTCGAGCAACATCTAATCTCCTTAAGAATACCATTTGCATAGATTCGTGAATTGACATACGAGGGCCAACTCGGGCTACATGGCAGCATAGTCAAAGTATTCATAGATATGGAGAGGGCACAAAAAGTTTTGCCGCGCTTCATATATGATGTCGCAATAGTGTTGATTGCAATAAAGCAAAAGATGTAATTCAAACACAACTACACAAGCGGTTTGGTGCGCCCTACAATGACAATGCAAGCACTTGTTGAGATGCTGCAAACACCTCTATACAAGGAAAACAACATACAAGTTAACAACCTTTGGCTAGACCACATCAACAAGTAGCAAGAGAGTAGTGCGATAGGTTCAGCAGACGATGAGCATTTACATAATGAGGAGAACACAAGCACCGAAGAACCAATACACACAAACACCTTGGTCCATGGCATATATACCTCACACCAAGTTGTGGACTTCCACGACAAAGTAATCATTGTAGCACCATTAGAAGGATTTCACCCATTGAGCCTTTTCTATGACATCCAATGCAAAGAACTCTCCTTTCTGACACTTTTTTATCGAAAGAAATGCTCGTACAAAGCAATATCAACAAGAACTTTCCAAGACATTGTAAAATGGGAGTTGAAACATAAAGACCTCCATTTTGCATTCTCAATCAAAAATTTGTTCTTCAAAATAATGAATGAAGGTACTCGTAAAGCAAGTTCTATCCTTGGGTTGGGTAAGGCTACAGAAGGGCCAACTACAAAGAATGCACTTACAAGCAAAAACGGTTAGTAGACAAAAACATCGAGCAACTACTAAAATAAAAAATAGGCTACCAAGACTTCACCACATTATGCACCTCTGCAAACTATAAGCAAAAATAAAAAAAGAACGCATTCGCAATGCTAAGGCAACTTGGGCCCCCCACCTTCTTTGTCACTTTCTCAGCAGCAAAGAATCGTTGGGAACAATACTGGAATGCCTAGCGAAACTTCAAAACATAACAACGAGCAACCACATCTACACTAGGGCGCCCAACATTATAGAGCTTCTAATGTATGATACTGTAACAACAGCGAGGTACTACACACAAATTCCAAGAAGCTTTGAAAAGACTATTACAACAGGATGAAGACATCCTTGGGAAAATCAATGACTTCTTCTTCATTACCAAATTTCAAAACCATGGGAGCCAACATGACCATGGCTTGTTGTGGGTAGACCAAGCACCAATTTATGGCTAATCCACCTTCAAAGCAGTGCATAACTACATCAACAAGTACATAACTACAGATAGTTCACAACTGCCCCTCTCGCTACGAGACATCCAAAACCACAAACACAGGAAAACTTGCACGAAAAAAGACAAGGGCATGTCGATTTGGCTTCCTGTAACCTCCAATGAGAGACACCAACATACTACTACCGCTACAAAAAGAAGCACGCAACAACAAGCACAAAAATATCTCCAAGAAAATATCAACGGCATTGTTAGATCAACATACAATAACCATGAGCCACAATGAGTTCTTGCAATGAGTAGGCATGGCAGAAGAAGAATACATTCTTGCTCTCAGGTCTACCAAAACATGTAGAAAAAGAGGAAACCATTGCTGATTCCATTTTCCAAGGCCACCTATGCGCAAAATAGAAATTCTTATGCCGGTAGCTGACTAGCAACAACTTGAATTCCACAAGTCCAATTACAAAAAAATCTCTACGATATTGGCAAATGACACGACCAAAGATTTATATTTCGATGCATTTCTCGCAAAAACTGCAATATCTGAGGACAACTACATCCTTGCAATAAGAAGTATGATTTCGAACCAATAGTTTTTTTGCAAAGGGAACTAAAAGACATAAACACCAACAACTTCAAACCAACATTAAAAATGCTGTGGGGAGCAAACATTGACATTCAGTTGGTTTTAAACCCATGAAGCAGCCTCTTACTACACATCATACATTACAAAAATTGACAAAGAAACTGATGCCACCGTAAAAAATGCAATCATCCAAAGCTTTGAAAATGAAAGCCCCATAAATGAGCATGTACGAAAACATCAGCAATGCAATTCTGAACATGCAACACATAAGTGCACAACAAGCAGCCTACTTGTGCTTATCACTTCTCCTCACTAGTCAACCAAAGAATTCATGTACATCAACACAAGCAATCTAGAGGAAAGAACATTATTACTTCGATGACATGCCTAGCTTGAGCAACTCCATTTAGAAAGTACCAATGTTTTCTGCCGTAAAAAATGCAATCATCCAAAGCTTTGAAAATGAAAGCCCCACAAATGAGCATGTATGAAACATCAACAACGCAATTCTGAACACGCAACACATAAGTGCACAACAAGCAGCCTACTTGTGCTTATCACTTCTCCTCACTAATCAACCAGAGAATTCATGTACATCAACACAAGCAATCTAGAGGAAAGAACATTATTACTTCGATGACATGCCTAGCTTGAGCAACTCCATTTAGAAAGTACCAATGTTTTCTTTGAGGACATTATAACCAGGTATATGCAGTGACAAAAACAGTTATAAAACATTTGCTTGGCTTGTTTTGTGAGCCATTACGCAATAACACAACAAGGCACAAAAAAAAGAAAATGTAACAATGATTATAAGATTTAACAATTTCAATGAGGCAAAAGAATGAGAAAACCACTTCCCAATAAAAGACTCTTGGGCGTTCAACAATCATTCCACTAATACAAACGTGATAGGAATAGAATCCGCATTGGTACAAAGACTACGTAGACATACAAGCATAAACAATAACCACTTAAAGGAGTCTCCAAACAAACACAACATCCCTCACTTATTCTTTACCAACATTTCAAAAGACAAACACAACAAATATGTGTTTGACACACTCGATGGAGAACTGCACGTGTTTAAAGCACACGACATTAGACATAAAACTTGTAGCAAAACAATAGCGATACTAATCGACCACAAGAAAACTTGCAACCTGCACATCGAGCTTCATCTCAAGCCAGGCATGCTTATTGAAATATGCACAGGGAACCTAGACATCAATGATGGGATTATGAACAATGAAGATGTTGTATTCGAAGGTGCAAGCACCCAAAAAAAATCCTTCATTGCATGGGTGCAACTCAATGACAAAAAGCCTAGCACACACACTCGATACAAAAACCAAAAAATATACGACCACAACATACCAAAAACATGGACCCCAATAGCGCAAGTCATTCAAGAATTCCAAACCGGCAACAACCAATTGAATAGAATAACTAGAACATAATTCCCAATTCAACGTGCAGCTGCAAGAACTATCCATTGTTCACAAGGAATAACAATGGAAGCCCTCGCATTAGACCCTGTGGGGATCAAAACACGTGGCCTAGTCTACACACCCTTGTCAAGAGTTTGTATGCCAATTGAATAGAATAACTAGAACACAATTCCCAATTCAACCTGCAGCTGCAAGAACTATCCATTGTTCACAAGGAATAACAATGGAAGCCCTCGCATTAGACCGTGTGGGGATCAAAACACGTGGCCTAGTCTACACACCCTTGTCAAGAGTTTGTACACTAGAGAATGTTTACTTCGTTTCCAAACTAGAACAAAAACAAATAAAGGTAGACCCAGCAGTGTTGCAAGAAATTTCAAGGTTGCGCAATGATTGCAACTAGACCTTTGTTCAAACATACTTTTCCAGCCAAAACGCACCACAAAATACAATACAAAGCTTGAATAGAAGACTATTAATATCACATGCAAAAGACTTACTTAGCTCAGGAAGCATCCTTGCAGTGAACATCCTGTGCTTACAAGAAACACACTTACAAACACAACTGCCTCCAACACTTCCAAGTTTTCACAGTGTCACCACAACAAGGGGTTGAGGACTAGCTACATACTACAAAAAAAACCTTGTCCTCAAACAACAAAAAGATGTGTATGTGCAAGGGTACGAGGGTCTTCTTACATTACTAGAAACGACAACGAACGACTAGATTGCAACTTTGAATATATGTAAACCACCAAAAGCAAAAACGTTACAAAAACTTTTACAAAATATACGAAGCACCATACCACTAACAATACCTACTTATGTCATCAGTGATTTTAATATTGACTATCGAGAAGCCACAAAAGCAATGGCCAGCATTCAACAGTTAATGTTAAGTTTCAATATGAGACAACTATTGATGGCAACAACAACAGTGCATGGATCAAACATTGACCACATCTCGACAAACAACAACAACACCACCTCAAACAATGCACAAACTACATATACTGGTCTGACCACTCACTACTATACATCATACTACCAAACCCATAAACTAAAAAAACTAAACACTCCCTCAAAAACCCAAAACTTCAAGGTAGGACTCTTGAATAACCTTCCGCTTGTTTTTTTGTGAAAATACACACACACACACACACACACATACATGCTTTGTCCCTCCTAGTATTTGCTTTTTGTACTTTTAACTGCTACAACCTAACCCCCCTTCTTAGTTGTAAATGTTGACACTTCTTAGTTACACAAATGCTACCCTTTTCTCCTTTTTTATAGAATATCAATACTTATTTGTCCCCACCTTTAGATTGAGTAATATCTACCTTTTTTATCACACATTTTGGCCCATTAACCCCCTATTTGCACAATACCACCACTGAGATGAAGACCACCCCTTTAGCTTATATTTATGGTTATATTTATTAGTTGGTTTTTAAATTTTTATCATTGTTATTTATATTGAATAAAAATAATCTTATTTTCATTCCCCCTCCTTTTTTATGGCATGTTTTATCTCTTGCTCTTGCTAAGCGTCTCCCACAAAGATGTACTTGCTCTTCCCTTCCCTCTTATCCCTTCAGTGTGGTTAGCCACCTCTACTTTATTATTCTCCTTGTTCGTCTTTGTGTTTTTGGCCTCAATTCATGACGTTTCTCATTATTTTATTAGTTATTTTTCACGTAATGCCCTTGGCATGAGGAGCAAGCAGTTATCATTTGAGCTCTTGTTTGTGTGTGTCCCTTCTCAGTGTTGTACTGCCCTTGACTCATTGTTGTGGTTGCTGCTTCTTAACTCCTCTTTGGTCAAACCCCTCTGTGTCATCTGTAAACCCAATCTCGCACATTAGGAATAGATCATGAATGTATATTTGCCACTACAAGCCGATGAAACACACTATTAGTTGCTCATGCAAGCACCTTCGCTCCTATGTTGCCTTTGTGTAACATAGTTAAAGAGTTAATCCCCTTTAATTTGTCTAATTATTTAAACTCTGTTTCTTGAACTGCTTACATACATACATATCTTTGTGTGTGTGTGTGTGTGTGTGTGTGTGTCTGTGTGTACATACATACATATATATATATATATATATATATATATATGCATATATGTGTGTGTGTGTGTGTGTGTGTGTGTGTGTGTGTGTGTGTGTGTGTGTGTGTGTGTACACACAGACACATATATATCACTATTTTCCCGAAAGTCCACTTTTTGGAATTTCTTATATTTATACTTTTCTCTTTTTATATATATTTTTGGGTAGTTCCCCTTTATATCCCTTTTTATTGGTTTTTACTCATTTATCTCTTATAATTGTACATTTCTTGTATAAATATATTTTATATTTTCAATTGCATTTTATATATATATATATATAGATACATACATACATACATATACTCATATATGCTTGCATATATACTTGCTAATATGCATTTGTGTAATAGATAACTTATCTTCTTTGTTGCCCTTGTTGCAGATGATGAGTCGCACAAACAACAGCCACAACCAGATGAGAGGAAGGAGAAAACTTATTGTGACAACTAAATTGGGAGTATTAAAGTTGGCCAATGCAACACAAAGAGGCATGAGTGGGTTTAAGCAAAGAAAGTATGAGAAGGAAAGCAGTGCATACCAATGTATCCATTGTTATAAAATAGCACAAAGAGGGAGTGGGATTGTTGAACAAAGAGGAACCGAGATGATTACAAGAGCATAAGTAGGAGGTAGCAAGGAAGAAAACTGAGCGAAGGCAGCATGTAGCAAAAGGTCAATGGCAGAGAAAGTCAATGGCCTACGTTCACAAACCTCAGAACAATCTTGGCAAAGTCTTACACTCACGTTTAGTCCATCATGCTATCACTGGGTCTCAAATCCAGCAAGTGGTAAGCATACACTCTTATTCAAGTAGTAGAACAATGCATGGTAGCAACTAAGGGGTTTGGAAGGTTGGCTAGAACATTACAAGAGGTAAGAAGAGGCAATACAAAACAAACAAAGAGCATAACTATTCATAAATAAGTGCACCATTCTATAAAAATGATGATAAGAGATACCATACAGAAGTATACGGCCCTGGCGTGAAGAAATGACACAAAGTTAAGTATCTAGTAGACACATATCACAAGAATGGCATCCTTCATGTACCTAGTAGGTTCCAGACCAATGAGCTTCATCTCTCCGAGAGTAAAAGCAACATATAAAAGCATGAACAAAAGAAAGAACAAAACAAAGAGCCCAAGATACTACGTACATATCGAGGACGTATGGCGTGCTTCATGTACCTAGTAGTTTCCAGAGTAATGAGCTTCATCTTCTTGAGAGTAAAAGTAGCATATAAAAGCATGAACAAAAGAAAGAACAAAACAAAGAGCCCAAGATACTACGCATGTATTGAGGACGTATCCAACCAAAAGACACAGTAGATATGGAAACTCAATTAGAACCAGCATTGCCTTGTACTACCTAAGAAACCTCCATAAGCAAGTAGTGGACTGGAGAGCTTGCACCAATGACAAGAAACACCAAAGGAATCACAGAAAAGACTAGGAGGTAGCCAGAAGCAAGCATGAAGAGCTAGGGAGGCAAGAGAGTGGGTGGTCACCATGAATCTAGTGAAGCATGGGAGCTGGAAGCACGAGGAGCTAGAATCCAGTGAAGGATGGGAGCTGAAAGCATGAGGTAGTTTGCACTATGCATGCAACTAGAGGATCCCTCCAAGGGATCTCGAAATAGGAAAATCCACCACCTTAGAACAGTAATTACTCCATGATTCCACGCCACATTCACATGCCATACTTAACAATATTATCTATTACCAAAATTGCAAAGAAATAACATAGTGCCAAAAAATAATAATTGAAAAACTTAAATTCACCATTAGATATAAAAATTAAAACTTAAATTAGGGGAAAAAGGGAAGGGGGGGTGACGGGGGTGAAATTGGGTTGGATTAGGTGCTAGGGGTATGTAAGATGGGGCAAGGCTCGTGTGATAAGAAGGGAGGGGGGGTAAAAGTAAATAAGATTACATCTAATTTATTTTTTATTAACTAAAAAATAAATCAATAGAGATTAATCTCTCTCTATCTCTCTGTCTCTGTCTCTCTATCTCTCTCTCTCTCTCTCTCTCTCTCTCTCCCTCTCTCTTCCAAATACCAAAAACTTGAGCATACGACCAAAAAGATGTTGAAATTTTAAGTAATTTTCCTTTTTCAACCTCCTCAATCTGAGTTATGCATCAAAAGTTATGACCCTTCCAAGTTTTGGCCATGAATATGTAGAAAGGCCTTCCTCCCCCCAACAAAAAAAGCCATTTTGGCCCTTGAAGTTCCACACATCGATTGGGAAAGGGGGGTGGTGCATCATGTAAGTATACCTTATTCCTCTTAGTTATTGTTTGACTATCACCATTACCTTACAATCAACGCTCGTTTTTCTACCTTGTTTCATTCTTAGGGAGGCACGTTTGACCCATCCGAAGATCCAGACAAAGAGACGTGATCTGAGGAAGAAGCGACTAGGTACGCAGTAGAGGAGAGCAAGGGATTGGGCACCCATAGAGAGGCTAAAGGTAACCAAGAACGACAACCTTCAAATACCTCATAGATGTCATGGTTAGAAGAAAATTACAACACTCATGAGTAGTCCCATCTAGCCCTATTGCCTTGTGGGCATAGGGTCCAGGAACCATTCCCTCGACTAATCCTTGGGTGGGGCATGTGGGCAGCTTTTAAATACCTCATAGATGTCATGGCTAGAAGAAAATTACAACAATGCAAGGTTGAAGACCTTATATGCGAGGATTGAAGATCCCTAGTATGTTTGAGGAAGCACAAGAACTTATGAAGCTTGAATATAGCATCTATGATGAAGATGATTCTCTCTCTCTCTCTCTCTCTCTCTCTCTCTCTCTCTCTCTCTCTCTTCCTTCTATGCCTTGCCATATCTACTCAACACCTAAAACTAAGTTCAACTCTAAGAGAAGGTAGTAGCAATAAGAGATTCCACAAAAATACAATTGCCATAAAATAAGCAGCCTATTGGCAACCAGGAACAAGAGTTGAGAGAAGCCCATAAAGAGGATTATATAGAGGATTAAGAAGCCTAGAGAGGATGAGTAGAACCTTAGACAGATCGAGCATCTTTGGAGAAGTTGGAGGAGCTTTAGAGAAGATAAAGCAATCTTATCGATTTTCTTCACAAGATAGAGACAAGATATTAACAATAACTACTGTGACATTCCTTGAGCTGTTGGTGCTCTTGCCAATTGCCACCCAAAAGAACACACAAAACACTAAGCAATTCACCACCTTTCAAAGTCATTCTCACTTGAAAAGAAGGACAAGGAGCTCTTATAACAACATTGAAAGTCGAGTATTATGACCAAATGTCAAAATGTAGACTTACTTATCTAACCGCACTTATAACCAAGTGATATGACCGAGTGAAGAAAGATAAGCATCATACACAAATGTATGGCCCAAAAAATGACTCATATTATATGACATAATCAAACGATCGACGTATTATGCCGAAATACCAAATACTGCTATGTCAATGTCTAATAGCCATCTATTATCAAGGAACAAAAAGTTTAGATATTGACATGTTATGTAGAAATATGAGACTATGTCAAACATAACCAAAGAAAAAAAGCAAAAAAGAAACATGATCAACTGATCAATAGCAATGTTGAGGGAGAGAATGTTACCACAAGGTGAAAGATTAAGGAGACAAAGAAAAGCTATCATATTTTCACCTCTGTTATAGTTTCATTTTGGGCTACCAGCCAATTGCCACACATATAAAGAATCTCTCCTCGATGGCTTGCACAAACAAAGAACCAATCAATCAAAGGAAGTTATCTTGGTAGAAAATAAATGGTGAAATTGTGATTGATAAATGAGACAGAACATAGGGCCTCATACCGTAAGACTCCGTGATGTGAGTAGTTGGGCTAAACAAGAAAGCATAGAAATGGCAAGCATAGAGAGTCAAACATAATGAAGATCCTTCCAAATTCAAAATGACGACAACAAAAATGAAACACTCTTTTCCTAGAAGCAATTAGAGGAGAAGAGATGTGGATGCTCAAATTATCATTGCATCCTTACCATCCAATTTGCACTATATGCTCAAAGGCCAATCTTCCAAGTTCAAGATTACCCCAATTTCGATAGGCACCCAACATTGTATGTCACTACAAGATTAGGACAAAAGAACATCTTCTTTACCATCTCTATCTCCTTGTCTAATCGCAATGCACTGCCTAAGGAGATCCATCATGACAATGTGGCACTTGATAGTTGAAGTGAACCCATAGTCTAGGCCTAAAAGTAATATTGATTCTTATCCCCAATAGATTCATATGACTACATATAGTAAGAATAGTAGATAATATGACCCACAACCAAAGGAGATCCATCATGAAAATGTGGCAATTAATAGTTCGAGTGATCCCATAATCTAGGCCTAAAAGTAATATTGGCCCTTATCCACTAGATCTGTATGACTGCACACAACATGAACGGTAGATAATCTGACCTCATTTGGCATATCTTGTGAGTGCAATCCATGAGACCCCATTTGGAACTGGAAACACTTCCCATGCTTTGGCAACAAACCTACATTTGGCACACGTATCCACTAAGGCATTGAAAAAAACATATCCATTTCCAACCCCTATCTAGCTATCTTGGCATTCATTTCCCTATCCTTTTTAATGGCTCCTATGCTGTCACAAGCATTTAAACTAAAACAAGTTTGGTAGCATCGGAAGAGAGACCCTCCATTTGCATCTATTTGACACAATTTGGCACTTCCTTACCAATCCCTTACTTAGCATATCCTACAATCAGTGCATTCCATGAGATTAGGTCGCGAACTGGTACTTACCTATGCTTCTTTTGGCATACAATCCACCCAAGTGCTACCAACAAGGGATCACCATTCCTCGCTATCTTAGTATGTAGTTCTTAGCCTTTTTGCATCGCTCCTATGTTGCCATAAGTTTTCAAGTGATTGAGGAAGGGTAGTCATACCAAAGAAGGTGGCCAAGCGGATAGCAATAAGGAGATAAGACGAGAGAGGAGAGCCATAAAGGGAGGGGGAGCTTTGAGAGGAGGGGCAAGGAGGAAGAACAAGAGGGGGATATTTTAGAGAGAGGGGCGAGAAGAATATGAGAGGGCCACTCAAAAAATGGAGGGCAACCAAAGCATTTTTGGTCCCTGCAAGGATGAAGCAAGGATGAAGCTATACAAATTGGTTCCCAAAGCAACCAGTCCCAACCCCTTTCTTTTTTTCTTTTTTGAGCTTCAAATAATGGAAGATAGATTTACCTTTTTTTTAACATCCACCTCTTCCTTGGGAAAAATAATACATGCACTGTTAAAATCCCAATAGCTGTATTTCATACTAAATAGCTTCATTGCTACAAGACCGAAGCAAGGCAGCACTAGTGGGTTTTCAAAAGCATGTCAAAACTCTTCCAAAAAATCATCCAGATTTGCATGAGAAGGTTACATCTATGATTATCCTAGATTCTCATCTCCAATAGGAGATTGAGATGCAAGTTTGTAAGGAGAGTGCTTTGAGAACCTGTTAGTAGCTATCTGCCTTTTACAAGCCAAGGCCCTTTTCTTTTCTCACAAAATGCCACCAAATTGGTTGAAGTCTACTTAATGCTTCAAAACGTCAAGCAAATTCACCGGCTTGCCCACCTCCTTGTGTAAAGTGAAAATGTAAAGTTAGCTATGCTGAGTGCCCCTCCCTTTTTTCACAAATGGCTCAAGTCCAAAGTTGTCTAAAGCAAGAGTACTTACTATTGTGTTGGAGATGGAGCCTGAAGCAAGAACGATTGTCCTGGAGCCCAAAGCACAAAACTAATGTCTCAAGCCCATGCCCTTTCTTCTTGAACAATTGTTGGTGAGCAACACAAAGCTCAATGCATTAATGCCCTTTCTTCTAGATTCTATAGCAGCATAGAGACCAATCATACGTTGCTTCCACCTCTGAATCTTGTTACACTTAATCCTTTGGTCGTGCTTGGGGAGCACTTGGAGAGCTATGCAACTCCTTTAAGATGTTTCCCATGTAGAAGGATATCAGTGGGCTCTCAAAGCTTTGCCATAAAGGCAAGCAAAGTTGTCTACCGAGACTAGATTCTCAGAGTGTAGGTCTTCTCTCATCATGTTCTGCTGCTGCAGGGTGCCCGTGCTCTAGATCTAAGAGACACGTCCAAAGGAAGTGGTCACTGGTGGTGGTAATATTGAGAGAAGCCTTGTGGGACAGTGGTTTGTCTTTGTTGGCAAGCCAAACAATGAAGGCATCGTTAAAATAAGCATGATGATAAGGGGGGTTGTGCCAAAGGAGAAAGAGGTATGGGAGGATACCGTGGGCTTGGTTGGGTAGTAGGCAAGAGTGGCAATGGGGCACAGGAGAGGACGGGTGGCGAGGAGGCAATGGGCAGGAATTTCTTCAATTAGGGGGATGCTATAATCAATTTTCGCTTGACATGGAAATTTTGTGTTCATAGAGAGGTTTTTTAGGGATAAATCATTCTCTTTCTCAAGTTACTCCTCCTCTCCTTCAAAGAGACTATTGCACATTATAAAGGGGAGTGATGTAAATCCTCATCATACTCAACGTAGATGTATAAGCTACAAAGCATCTCCTAATAGCAACTTCCTTCATGACACTTTTCCAAATCTGGGGGTGGATTAAGACGACATCACTTGGCCCTAAACGTGTCTGGTGTGCTATCATAGTCAAGTTCTGTGTCAAGATAACATGAAACAAACATGTCCACTCTACAAGAAAAAGAAATTACCTAGGAATTTAAAAGAATGCAACTGTAATGAACAAACTACCATGAATGGAATCAGGATTGTTTCTTATATGATTTGACAAAATGTTCAGCCTATAATTTTATATCTTATCTACATCAAGACGTAGAAGGCACCTCTCTCTAAGGCCTAGTACCATGCCATCAAAGAATCAATTGGTGAAAGCCTCATCCTTCATCTCAGTAATCAAGGTTTGATCTAAGACAAGCACAACAATGGCCAAACAAAGCCTTGCATATGCATTGCTGCAGCAATGGCATGCCTCGTTGAGTTGCCTTTCTTTCTAGGTAGTAGGCCTTGCAAACTTGCACCACTTTGTCTTCCGAGGAGGCTCCCAAAGGTGATTGCTCCTACATATGTCACATAGCTCCTTGCATGTACAATGGCCATCTTATTGAGGCTTTTGGGAGGTAGCCTAGTGGGAATGTTCTCAATAGCTAGTTACATTTTGGCAAGTCCAAAAAGGAGTGGATTTGAGCATCCTCGTTTGAGCATCCTCGATGTAGTTTGAGTAGCAAGGAGAAGGAATCCAAGGAGAAACTCGTAGACTCCGGACTCTGAAGGCAGACATAGAAAATGCTCATTCAATAGCTATGCATGAAGACTACAAAATAGAGGAAGAAGGGTGGAGAGTTCTTAAAAATCAAATGCGCTTCAACCCTTGGGTTGTTGCAAGAAATCTAAGGGTTTCAGCATGGACACATGTTTGAATGAGAGGCCATCTTTTTAATGGTCTAGGCTGGTCATGTAAAGGATGATTATTTGATCAATCTTTTTAGTGCAATCCAATAGTTTTTCACCATTTCAATTACTACCATGGGATTAAGGGATGCAAAGCATATAATATACTACCCAACTAGTCCTAACTTAAAGAAATATCATTTAGAAAAGGAATAGACCCTAGTTAGTAATCACAATTAAATATCATGTAAGCCATGGTAACTAAAACTTTTTGGCTTAAGGGAACTCATATAAAAAGAATGTCATGGAAATGCTCTCCCACTTACTTAGTGGTATCTCCAAGGGCTGTAAAAGTCCAGGTAGCTTCAAAAAGTGTGAGGCCTTGTCATTATTTAGACCTCGTCATCACCAAATTTCTCATTTATATCCACTAAATGTACCACTAACATGCACATGGCTAGTTGGAGTTGCATGAGATACTAAGTTATAAAGCCCCAATTACTAGCTTAGAAACATCCTTACATTAATGGGGGAAACATATTCCCATATCCTACCACATTCACCTATAGGTCATAACCTAGATAATATTAATTAGCACCACTTCTTTGTCATAATTTTAATTTCTTGCTAATATTTTTTTCTAAAACATAAACTCGAGTTTATCATTAAGAAAATAAAAAGTTTCTAAGATTGCCTATTCTTACACCTATAACTATTAATCCATTCATATGTGTACATTAAAGTGAACTGTATACATATGTGTGTAAGTTTGTATGTGTCCACAGACAATGTGTATGTGCACGTGCATGCCCTTGCGTGTGTGCAGAATAGTGGAATTACAAATTTTTGCAACCTACACATGTGGGTCTTAGATGTGAATAGTATATCCTCCAAAACTTCTAACATCAATAGATCTTAAAATTGGGATAGCCTTGGAAAGTCATGAGGCACTCTTGGTTCAAGCAATAAGATCTATTTTAAAGGAGGAAACCTTTCAAATTTTCTTTCTTAAAAATCCTATTTGACTCTTGAGCCACTCATAAGCAAGCTATGATGTAATGAGAAAGTATACAAGTTTGAGAATATACATGCAGTCATATAGCTGATTGCACTCAAAGATAAAAAATAAGGCACCAAGACCAATAGTACAAATGGAGAGAAGAACATTGTAATGCAAGTCCAATGATGTTCATCAAGATTAGATATCAATGTAAGCAAATAGCTGTACTGTCCAAGTGCAAAGGCCAAAGAGAGAAATAGAGGTAACAGCATCTACAATTCAAGAAAATACAAGAAGAGTGCCTACTCATTGTAAAATGAAAATGCCAACAATAGCATTACAAATGTCCCATGATATAAAGCACTCTACCCAAAATGTTTATGTTGCATGTTGGGAGCTTCTAGAACTTTTTGAATATAAAACTCCTTTTGTATATTAACTATTAAGTCTTAATTTATTTTCTTATGTATATATAAATCTATAAGTAATAGAATTAATAAAAACCCATATGTTGAACTCATGTGATAGGGTTACCTATGATGAGTGACTCCTCAAGCCTCCAAATGCATACGACCGGTCTTCTACATAGATTTGTGACATTTCTATTTGGGTCCTCTTCTCAAGGTCTCAAACTTGAGAAGTCTCTCCATGTGGTGCGAGTTGGCTAGAGGTCATAGGGCAATTGCTCATTATTCCATAGGGTCCTTAGTATATGAGTCTCTTGGGTTTCTTGTAAAGCCACCAATCAAGTAGGGGTAAGGCCCTGTTTATAGTCAGGTTCCATGAATATATATATATATATATATAAATTCTTAGATGTTCATGTGGGATCTATGCACATGAGATGAACTACAATATCATTATATTTCATGTGGGATTTCACTTGAGTTTGAGTGTGTAAGGGTGTATGCTAACTTGATGCTGCTAATTATTTTAGTTTTTCGACAATTGGAATTAGAGCATACTAGTTCTATGAGCTTGTGAGACTAGAGTGTGAGCCTATGAGATTAGATTTTGATGAGTTTTGAGAGTCGAGCTAGAATTGGGGTTCACTAAGGTCTGCAATGAGGTCTTAGTGTTGTTGTTCATGAGTGGGATGAAGAAATGTAGTCTGGCAAGCATCTTATATCGATAGACAGTTCGTGGGTTGGAAATCTAAGAAATTGAACATCAATCAAAGGTGGAATAAGAGACCTCTTGACATGTCGGTCAATGTGTGTGGTCAAATCCTTTAGACCGAGTAAGAAGTCCATGACTCTTTCCATGTATTCTCTGAAGGAAGTGAAATTAGAAGCATCTATCATGAAATTCAACGGCAGAACTTTGCGACGTGGTAGTAGCTGTCAACTAGATCGTGGCTCATGCAGAAGAGTTTATGGGGTATTTACTCTCTAGTGCAAAAAAAGAGTGTATCTCACTAATGAAGTAGATAAGCAGTCGTGGAAGAAAGATAATGACAAAGCAATCGGGATGCTGGTTTGGAGAGGACTATTTTCATCACCTAGATGTTATGAAATCTACGGTTGACAATTGGACCATTCTAGAGGCTCTATTTGGGGTAAAGATGAGACATTTGAAAGCTACTCTCAAAGAAGAATTATTAGATTTGCATATGGGAGAGAGTCAAGACTTGGCAACATTCTTGAATCGCATGCAAGCTCTTCTAAAACAACTTTACGAGCTTGGTTCAAAGGTAGAAGATGAAGACCAGAAGGCAATTCCATTGAAGAGCTTGCCCCCTAGTTATAATGCAATAACTCAGATTCTTAGGCTGGATGATGAAGAAAATTTTATCTATTGACAAGAAAAGCTAGTTTTATCAATGAGTCATAGCACAATAACAATGATAAGAAAAACTGATAATTTATTTCAATGGAAAGGTGAGAGAGAGAGAGAGAGAGATGTCCACAGGGAGCCTCATGGGCCTATGGGAAAAGTGCAAAATACGACAAAGGGAAAAGCTCATACAAGCCACAAAGGGTTGGAGCAAAGGGTCCACTAAGGCCCTTGCTATAAGTACTATGCTGAAATAAAGAGCTAAAAAGCTCAAGAAAAATCAAGTACAAAACATGTCATATCATATCATGTACCATCTGAAGTAGGATGAGAGCTAGAGCTGGAAATGGAACTCAGAATCTGAAACCTGCACTGTGGTGGCTTATCTATGAGTAGAAAAAATGTTTAAGATGTGGGTCTATCTAGCTTTCTCATGCTATGGTGGCCAAGGGGGGTGTGGTCTCCTTGATCTCTAAACGTAGTGAGCTAAGTTCAAAGTGAACCCTCATCTCGGGTGGTCTCCTCTAAGTAAAGATGTGATAGATCTAACCTCAATTGTGTGCACTATGGTCGCTCTTCATGCCATGGTTGGCCTCTGCAATACTCTCTCAGAAATCCATATTGACCGCATATCAGCTAGCTCCTCCACCTCCACCCCACTATGTCTTGGAGCTTACTCAAATGCATAGAAATTGGCAGTGAAACAGTGATGGAAGATGGAGATGGAGATGGAGATGGTGATAGTAGGGGGTGACCTTCTTGACCTTAGATGCACACGTTTTGCTCCCCTCCCCTCCCTCAACCCTAAGTATGATGCAATCAGCAAGATAGAGATGGAGGTAGGTGATCTTTTAGTGGACGCTAAGAATGGCAAAGAAACACTCCGAAATATACCACTAGTAGCTAACAGATCTATTGATGTGACTGCTATTCCCATCCAACATGGATTTTAGACATTTATCAAAAGGATCTAAGGATACAAGATCAGTCACCCACCACGGTTCCCTAATAGATGGAGAAAATGACAAAGCAAGTGTAGGTTGAAGCCCTCAGACCAGAGTGACTGGAAAGTCTCCTCCTTCTAGAGAAGAGACAAAGGATCAGAGGTACTCTTACAAGGGAATAATTCAGAGCTTTAAAGGAGGTATTTTCACTCCCCCTTCTCTCGGTATTCTCCTTGCACTCTCAGTGCAGAAGAAGCTTTCTTCTGGGACTCCCCCTAGGATCTGGTAGAAGACAACTAGATTTAGACCATCTTCAACGAGGACAACAGAAAGCCCCTCCCAAGGAACACCTGACAGCTTGGGAGATGCAAGAACTGTGGACGAGTATATTGGGAAGAGGACTGAAGAAAAAGGGAAAGATAAGATGACCTCTCAACCATACCAGAAGAGGAGGAGCCTAGACAGGTCCCGGCCAATCTTATCAAGATCCTCGTGCCACCATCCTAGGGAGCACCAATGGACACCCACATGGTGGAGGAAAGAACGTTTGTCCCTGTGAGTCTGGTGCCAACTCACTAGGCATTCCACGACAAACTGATAAGGAGGGCGTAGAACATCATATGGAAGAAACACCAATGTATAAAGGTAAGGTCATAGCTTTCCTCAATGAAGATCTCCACATGGAATTGATCAAGTGGATTTCTTCTCATGCTCTCTTAGGATTTCTTCCTGGTCCTCATCCCCATGCAGCTTTCTTGGAAAATTGGATTAGGAATAACTGGGGTAGAAAGGGATTGGTAGTTATGAGTGTTAGGTTCTTGAGAAGAAGATTCTACTTCTTCCTATTTGAACATGAGGAGATGGCATACGACACGCTCCATCAAGCTCTCTGGACTATTAGAAACCAACCTTTTTACCTAGAATTTTGGTCTAAGACTCTGTAGGAATCTAGGGGAAGGGGCAAGAGTTAAAAAAGAACAATTCATCAACCCAAGAGTAAATACACAAGTATGTGTCAAGATAGATGTCACGGAAGAACTTCTAGACACCCTAGTGATCTTCACTAGGAATAGAGGAATCTACTGAGAATAGCTCCTTGTTTACAAAAACCTTCCAAACTCTTGCTTCCTCTATGGTCTCTCCTCTCACAATGTGAATAACTATCATCTCAAGAAGCAAAAAGAAAGTATCACTAAGGAAATAGCCCTCGCTCCCACTGCTCAGCCCAAAGCCAAGTGGACTATCAAAGAAGTTAAAGAGCATGCCAATGTGGGCCCAACCATACCCACTAAATCTACGACTCCCCAACAAGATGTCCACCCCACACCTAACTCAGTTGAGACCAAAAATGTCTTCGATGCATTAATTGATCAAGAGACAAAGCTTTGGATACAACGGGAAGATGTCAAGCCAGGCTGGTCTCAAGAGTTTGAGGATGAGGTAAACCAAAAGGATACAAACAAGACATGCTAGCAAAGTAGAAAATGACACTGACAGCACTACAGAAGCGAGAAAGTAGTGTAGCAAGACAAGAAAAGTGACTTCACCAGGGTATGATAGAGTTTACCTTGACAAGGACTTATCTCTCCAAGAACTAAAAGATGGAGCCTTTGCCATGACTGAGGGAAAGACACCTAGGGAGGATGGGCTTCCATGTGAGTTTTACACATGTTTCTGGGATATAGTCGGTCCTTGTCTCCTCAAAATTTGGAATGAGAGTCATCAATCAATATGGACCTCATCCACAAATAGCACAAACAAGGACTTCCTGAATCACTGATAATTTGAACAGTTAGGCTGCCCGTGGCTCCCTCTCGGACCATTTGAATGGAGGAATCATTAAACTAGTCCCCAAGGAAGGTGATAAATCTCAATAGAGAAACTAGAGACCCCTCACAATGCTTAACTACAGCTACAAGATTTTAGCAAGGCTTTGGCTCTTAGAATCCAAGGCAAAATGGACAACTAGATCCAACTTGAACAAAAAGGCTTCATTAAAGGGAGGCACTTGCTAGAAGCTATCATAAACATATGGGAAGGATGTGAACAGGCCAGTGACATGAATTAGAACATTTGTTTTCTTAAAATAGACTTTGACAAGGCATATGACAAGCTGAACTAGGATTTTCTTATTCTATCTCTAGAAAACATGGGCCTTGGAGAACACTTTATTTTACACATCAGGCTACTTCTATCCAATGCCTCAGCCAAAGTGTGTGTCAATGGTGACATGACCCTACGTTTCCCTCTAAGAAGATCCATTAGACAGGGATCCCCTATAGTGTTGAGGATGGTGTAAATTGCACCATACCTCTAGGGCATTAGGGACAAACCCTAACCCCAACCCTAAGGGGTTCACATGTATATCTTCATGTTCATGTTCAATACAAATTAGTATATAGGTAGCTATATCATAATGTGCACTCCTCTCTCTCTCCCTCTCTCACTTTTGCTATCATGGTATTAGAGCACCAAGTTCACCCACTCCCTTCATGAGTGTCGAGCCCTCCTTCTGTGAGGCATCTTCCATTCAGAGAGATTTTTGTCAGAGAGAGTTCAAGTCCTTGCTTTCATCAAGGCATTAAGCCCTTGCCTCCATCAAGTCACAAGCCCTCTCTTTGAGGCGCCTTCACCACCTTCATCACCCTCATCTTCCTCTTCATTTTGGTTCAGAAAGCTCTTTATTTCGAGCTATGGAGAGTGAGATATGTTGATTCTAGTATCGAGGTTCTTTATGGAGTATTCTCATAGACTCTCATCCTTGAGATTGTTCATTTTGAGAGTGTTTTGAGAGATTTCCAAGGTTCAGTGATTTATTTAGTATTCTATGAGGTGAGGGGTCTCTCCATCCTCTCCTCTAGTCCTCTTTGGCTCCCTCAACTCATTAAAGCTATGGACTCTACAACTCAAGCCAACAAGCCTTGCATGGACAAAGCTTCAACAATGAGCTGCATCAAAGGCTCTCCAACAATGACCCGAGTGGCTCCCTTTAATCCTACAGCCTTAACGTGACGGCCAATTCCAGAGCATGCTACAGTATGGCCTGGAACCCAAGCATACAAGCAAAGCCGCTCAACTAGAAGCTCCTCCATATCCACGTAGCCAACCCCTCAGCCTCCTTCAAACAACAATATCATCAGCAACAACTCAACCCAACTTCTACGTGCTCCAAAGATTGAAGCACCTCGACTCCAACTTCAGCACCCCGCAAACAGCAAAGACATAGCCTGCTCTATGTCAACACATGTCTTCTACAAACTTCATCAACTCCCAATACTCAGCGCTTCAGCAACATCCGACCATCAGCACTCTGCAACGGGATGCCTCCATTGCCCCCCAAACACCCTACAACAAAAACTGCTCCTAAACTCCATCAATGAAACCCAATCAACTAGCACACCTCGTAACGTCTACAACAGCCCCTCTCCAATAGCATACCAATGAGCTACAAGCCATTGCCATCTACAGAGCTTGCAGCAAACGAGCCACCACCTAGAGGCAAAGGTAACCACCCACACACGACTCAAATGACTGGCTCCAAAGTTGCAGATCCAACTGCAAGCTACAATGCTCTGGCTCTCACGAGCTCCTTCGTCAACTCCTGCGACCCCGATGACACTGCACGACTACCTCTTTCACTACATTCACCATAGCCTCACATTGGTTCTACCATACCTTCTCTCATTTACAAGGTTTTCCAAACCTTAGGTTAAAATTGGACACATGGCAGATTAATTCTAACCATGGTTAGGTCAATAGACCCTGGGTATAGTCAATGGTGACAATAGTAACACGTGGCACTCTCATCACCCGTTAAGTTTGGGTCACACTAACTCGAGTTACTTTAACCCTAGGCCAGGTGTCTAGGACCATGGCTGAGCTAGGTTAGCCACATTTAGTCAATTTGGTGCCATGTGGCAACCTCATCCCTCACAACCACATCATCAGTGCCTTCTAAGCACTGAGTGCCACATTGGCACACTTTTGTAAATAGCACGTGACACCCACTGCCATGTCATCATTTTGGCACTCCCCTGGATGAAGATTTGGCACATTTTTCAGGTGGCCATATCTTTTGATCCAAAGGGAATTTTGCAGCGCTCCAAATAGTAAAATTGCTCGCCAACTCATGCTCAACAATTTAATGCACATTTATAGATCCTTGATGTCCTTACCATTTTCTAAGTATAATCCAATCATAATGAGATTAGAAATAATTCAAGGCTAACCCATTCTCAGATCCCATACATCTAGAACAAAGTAAAGAAAACTTGGGGCAATGCTTTTGGAGGAACTACGACTCACTTAGAGTAGTGGATTAGAGACTTAGAGAAAACAAGACTTTCCTAGAAGCAATCAGGAACAGAAATATTGTTGCTAGATTTAACATGTGGCAACTCTTAGAGGAGAAATTTCTTGAACGAGTCCTATGATTTTAGTGTAGGGATAAAAGCAATTGAAAGATTTCAAGGAGCACATGCAAATGGAAGATGCACATTAGCTCAACAACAATAGATTTACACGAGAGTGGTGGGAAAGTAAGTCTGACATAGTAATGATGATATATTCAAAATTTTACATAAGAAACATGCCTAAGAGAGGATAATGTAGCTAAAAGATAAGGACAAGGTGGCTATAGATGACTTAGAAAACCAACAATTGGTTACATTTCATAATGAACCTCTTTTGGGGAGTTAGAAATCATTTCAATAGAGAAGCTTGTAGCAATATCCAAGTGTATCTAGGTTCACCTTGAGTTCTCCCTAAATTTAATTCAAATTTTGTGGACACAAAGATTACTCTTGATGAATTGGAAGGATCTGTTAACTAGATGACCAAAGGAAATAAACCAAGAGAGGATGGGCAATGGCTTGAATTTAATCTTGTTTTTGGGATCTTATAGGCCCTTACATATCACACTATGAAATGCATTAGTGGAGAAAGGTTTTTTGCATAGTAGGATTAACAAAAGAATGAACGCATTGAGTTTGAATGGGGGGGATGAGGAAGAGATCTACACAAGATCTTTGCTAAGGTTTTTACACTAATACTAAAGTGACAAGATGCAATTTTGGACGAGGTTTTGGCACTAAGACTAAAGGACAAGATGAAGGTGTGGATAAGGGAGGAGCAGAAGGGATTAAAATACTTGAAGCTATTCGAACTTTGGGGGAGGGTTTAGATCTTGGCAAAGTGTAGGGGCAGCACATTTGCTTTTTAAATTTTAGTAGCATATAAAATAGAAGTCATTAGACAGACCTTTTCCTCCTTTATACTTTAAGAGATCTTTTATCAAGGTTGTCCCCTTTTCCCTTCGGTTTTTGCAATAGTTGTAGATGTCATGGGGTGGCTTATTCAAGATAAAGTGGATATTAAGTTGATTGAGGGCATTTAGCTTGATGATAGAAAGTCAACAATTCATCAAAAACATAAATTTCACACCTCAAAATGAACCCATTTTAGTATGGAATATAATGCAATGCCTGGACACATCCTACTTAGCTTTAAGGTCAAGAATAAATTAAAGTAAAGTTGATATCTTTGGGACAATAAGGAACCCTCTAGATCTTTTAATTTACAAGGGATGTAAGGTAATAAAAGAGGAAGATGTTTACAAAACACTTAGCATGCATTTGGGTTTTAGTATAGCATGAAGGCAAGGTGGGAGTGAGTTCCTCAAAGGATTAAGGAAAAGATCTACAAGTGGAAAGGTTTGAAACCTTCATTCTTAACCATTTATCTATCCCTCAATAATTTATTTCATATCTTGTTGGTATTTCATATCTTGTTGGTATCCAACCAAAAAGGCGTTGGGATAGATTAATGCACATTTCAAAACAATTTTATGGGGAGGAGAATTGGGACATAGAAAGATATCAAAAGTCAAATGGGAGTTTTTTACAATGCAAAAGAAAATTGGTGGGCTAAGGATAGTAAAGGGAGAGGTCCTCATCCAAGTTAATGGGTCAAATGATTTTAGAAGCACTCTAAGGAAAAGATGTAGTATGGGCTGCTTTTGTAAAAAGAAATTTGGCAAATGTAAAACCTCTGAGATGAAAATCATCTAAAAATTTCTACCATTTTTGGGGAAGAGTCTTGTGTGACAAAGGGGTAAAAATTATGGTGAACAACTTGAAGCTTGGGAATATTTGAAAACTTGGGTTATGGTGAAAGTGGAGAGATGGGCTATCATCTCTGGTATCCAAAAGCAAAGAAGATCATACGCAGCAACTACATATGCAATGGAAGGGGTTTACGAGGGAAATAGGTACCATCATCAGCAAGGATTCAAGATGATTCTCTATTAACTAGAAAGAGTCTCCCTTGGGGACCTTTCTATTAAGAATGCTTTATGCTTCGACAAAAGGGGAGTAAGAATATGGCTAGATTTGTGGGACGAAAACACTAAATCATGGAGAATGGATAAAGAACTTCAAGGGCAATCTGTATTAAATTATTTTGACTTGCTACTAGCACAAGAAAAGATGGGTTTATGGGATAGGGATACTTTGTCCTAGATGGGGACGTGCAATATTTCTATTTAACAGAATTCAAACGAGTAGATCAAAAAAATTATCTCCTTGGTACCAGTGTTTGAGACATTCCTATGGATTTGTTCGAGTAATAAAAGGAAAAATGGCAAAGGTAGGATGTTGACAAGGTTTGGATGCCACGTTTCAAAAGATGGGGGAGAAAAGAATACCAAAAAAGTTATTCAGGCCTCCTATGTCTAATCATTCACAAGGCAGTATGGATGGGTACAAAAGCCCAAATAATAGGACAAGGTGATGGCAGAGGCAATAGGTGTCTCAAACGTTAGGAGGACATTTTTGACCTTTTTGTGAATTGTGAATAGTCTATGCATGTGTGAGAACTAGTCCTAAACCAGATTTTCTCTTTTGCTTTTAATTATGCATATTTGTTACTATGGTATCTCTCAAGATACAAGAGTATTTGGTGACTCTCAAATGTTTCATAATTTGGAATATTTTGTTGTAGAGGAATCCTTATCTTTTAGAGAGGGATTTTTGGATGCAAGTCAACTCACTCTTTCATGGTGTATGACAACAAAAACGTGGTAAAAAGCCTAGAACAATTTGAGATCATTATCCAATAGCTTCCTACTAATTGAATGAAGGGTCTACACCTAGTTATGACTAAAGAGGTATAGCATTTTCTTGGCTAATGTCAGTAATGCTTGCTCATCTATTACCTAAGGTTGTTAATGATGTTGTTCCTGATTTTGCTAATTTATTGATGATGTTAATGCTAATTTACTGTAGGTTGCTAGTGACATTCCCCATGTGGATGGTAATGTACCCTCTAATAAAGCTAGCAATGATGTTATTAAAAGAATCCAGGTTTGAGTTATTACCTCCAAACTACAATTCCTTCACTTGTGTTTGTTTTTGAGGAAGAGATTGTTTTAAACATAATCTCTATATTTTTTATGACTTGGTGATATTAACCTTCAATTTGCACAAAAGAAATATATATATTGACAAAATTTGTACTTGGAAATAAGTTGGCTATACATGGAAGAAAGATGATTTCCTAATTGCAAATGATATGCTTGTTCTTGAAGCGAGACGGTCATGAAACCTGATGATGAAAGCATGCGATATAATTTTGCAGGTTGATTGAGTATAAGAGGTATATTACATCAACACAAAAATATGAAAGTGTTGTTTTAAAAACAAATATATCTTTTATCTAGTATAGGAATGAGTTTTCCTATTTGAAAAATAAAAGTTGAGAAAACACTCACTAGACTTACTTTTGAAACCAAGCAAGAGGGTCGATATTGACCTTCCATGACTAATGCTTCATGTAACTTATGGCTACATGGCGAGATGATAACGTACTACTCGTCCCAAGCAACCATATCCCCATGTTCATCATGCTCTCAATGCTCCTTTCTTGCTAGCCAATCTAATGGCTCCCATGAAGCCACCTCTTCTTTTAAAAAGCAAGACAAATACTTAGCATATTGTCTCATTATTCCAATATTGAGGTATCTATTGGGAGCACTATTAGAGGACTAGTGAGTGTCTTCTCTAGAATGGACAATCATGAAGTGATAGGCCTCTATGATCCCATCCCTTTTTTGCCCTACAAATTGGACCTTTATTTCTTGGAATCTCCCTCAAACAATAAACTAAGTTTTGCTTCTATAAAGAAGAAATTTATATATTGGATGAACCACCCATAGCAGTTGTTGTCTCTATATAGGCTAAATCCACTAAGATGGTCCTTTTTGACTCCACCTTTGCTTGGCTACTTTTAGTTGACTTCAGTCTAAGTTACCCCTATTTGTCCGACCAGCATCCTATCTTGTAGCCTTAGCTCTTCCCTTGCAGTCGTTTATATGAGCACCATCCTGCAACTCCATTTGAGTGGCATACTTTGGTGCTACACCTGATGATCCACCACGTTGGTAAGGGCCGCATGATCTAAGACTTTTGCTAGACAATGCATTCTCTCTCTCTCCAAAAATAGCACAAGGAATACTTGTCCTAAAATGAGTATGCATGTTGGGCTCCTCTAATTGGGCTATTTTCTTTCAATGGCTCATTAAAAACAATTGAGCCCAAGCAATCCATCTTTGTTTCTCTAGCATCCAAGACATTCCATGAGTAGAGATATTAATCATCATAAACTTGTGTGACAAGACACCTTCTCCTCATGATTAAAACTCTGCTCTGATTCTATCCTCAAAACATTGGAATAAAAATAGATGCATTCATAGTCTTTACTTCCTTGTGAGGAGCCAATGACAATGCTAGATATTTGCTGATCAACTCAATTGAGGACACATGGTGATGTCATCACACTATATCATCATCCTCCTCTTCTATTGCATGATATCTTTGGTGTATAGGGTCACTTTCTATGGGATGTTAGACATTCCCATAAATCTAGTAACTACAACCATTGTGGGAGAGAAAGGAGAAAATAAATTAAAGTGCACCATAGCTACTAGAATTAAAATAGAGATGGAAGATGAGTTTGGGGGCATAGGTGGGAACAAAGGGCACTAGCAAAAAACAAACAGTATCCTGGTAGAAAAATAAAATGGTATTTGCATTGGTTTCTACCTTTCTTCTATCTTTGACTGCCTAAAGAATTCATCTTCATTGAGGTTAGTGACTCTTAAATCATCATTAAATGTACGTAGTGCCATGAAACCACCAATTCTAGGGGTAACGATCAAATGCAATGAATCTCCCATTCCTTTAGGCCATTAACTACTACCACCTATACAATTTCTTGCAAGTTCTGCCACTACATGAAAATGGAAGCTGAGTAGAGATTAGTCTAATAGATTCTAATGTATGTTTTGAAGCAAATTTTATAAGGAGTGAGCTTATAGAGTCTTTCTTACAAGAGGTAATAGTGCAAGAGTAACAAAGAAATCACTTTGTATGTCTTTTCAAGCAAGTAAATAGTTTCAACACTCTTACTATATGTAGGTTTTAACAAAAGATTGTCTTAAATAGATTGAGTTGGAAGCATATTATTTGTTTTGGAGCAAGTTCCATCAACTTGAACCTAGAATACAACAAGGGACACTAGGAAGGACAAGTTGGATCACATTTCCCCTTCAAAGGTCCCTATTTCAAGAATCTCGTTGAGTTCAATCTTAAAATAACAATATGTTAACAATCATTATGGTTTCTGTTGTTTTATATTTGTAATTTTAATTATGTGATCTATAGTAAATTCAATGTAAAGAGGCTATGATGTTGTAATAGAAAGGGAAATTTTGGGTTCATGCATGTTAATTACAAGTTTCGAATGCAAGGCTGAGTCAATTTTATTTTTATGATTAAAACCATGTATTTTTAAAAAGTAAGGTTCTGGGCCCTATATAAAGGAATTGGGTGTCTTTTTTATTTAATGGTTTTAAGCTCTCTCTACTCCCATATCTCGCTTCTATCTTTCTCTTCTTGTCCCATATTCCATGGCTAAGGCCAAGCAAATGGCTAGAAATCTAGGGACCAAATAGTCTACTAGCTTTGACTATGAGACCTTAAGCAATTCTCCCCCTAAGAAGGAGGTAATAAGAGGCCAAAGAGTTCCATCCAATGGCAAAGGCTGGGCCAAGAAAAAAAGGATGCTGAAGAAGAAATGTGACAAGAGGAGCAAAGGAGGAAGCAACATCATTTGAAGGAGCAACTCCATTGACAAGAAGTAAAAGAGAAAGGGAGAGAATATCCAAAAAATTGCTAGCTAAACAACAACCTCCTTTTCCACCTCATACGTACCAATCTTAGGGGGGGGATGGTACCCATCACTACATTCAAACCTCACAGACGTACCATTGGCGATTCTCCTCTAGGGAGAGAATATATGTTCAAACCAGGAATTGTGGCACTTTGGAAGATCCACAAGTATCAACATTCCAGTGATCTATATAAAACTATTATGTTTTTAACTAGATAGGTTTAAATTTCACCTTAACTTCAAATTTTAGTTTAAAAATAGTACTATTTTGAGGGAATCTTAATAGTGGGTAACATGTAATAATTCTAATAGGATGTGCCCAATTACTTGTATACTTCTATAACTATGTTCCCCCCTTATTTTTTACCCTAATTGCTACATTACTGTGACACTACCATTTGTTGCATTGTCACTTTTTTTGCTACTTGTGCTAGGCTAGATTTCTAGTCTCTACTCTCACTACAAGAGATGGACTCTTTTTTGACATTTTTAAGACAAGACATACCTTCATTTTTTTCCAAACTTGGAAAAATGTGGATATTAGCAACGAACGATATAAGTGCTATTGATATTTTTGTCATTGTTATAATTGATAATCAACTATTTCTTGGAAAATAAATTGATGTATATTTTCACAAAGATATGTTGATTTTGATGGAAAAACACTGATTTTCGTCGATATGTAAGACTATCTTTTGATGTAAATATAATGAAAATTTTAATGAAAAAAACTATGTTGGAGGTTTCTAGAAAAATATCGATAGCAATTTTGATGGAGATATCGATGTTAATGTTGACGTTATTATTTTTTCTAGAGAGTGTATCAACAAAAATATTGATGCTCTTCATTTTTTACAAAATTATTTAATAGGGAAGATTAGGACTTGGCCTTGCCCTAATCTACCTATTGTATGTATTTTTATATTACATTGTTTGTGAGTGCAAAATGGGGCTTCTATATAGATTTGTGTCTAGTTCCTAGCCCACTCATCACTCTTAGTCATCGTCCTCATCCTCCTCCTCCTCATTGTCTTCCCCATTTCCACTACCTTCCTAATCATCATCCTCTCCCCATCCATTTGCTCCAATATCATGCTAGGCCTCCTCCAAATCTTCATCCATATTTGGGGGCTAATCACCAAGTACACACACTAGAGGTTAGTACATCTCCTACTTGTTCATTTTAAGCCTTTGAAAAAAAATACATCTAGGTTGAAGAGCTTCCATCAACAAAGGGGAGCCCATATTCCCCGTATCATTCAAGTATCTCAAAGATTGCCCTTGTACAAGCATATGTATATTCTTCCTTTGTACATCCCCTTCCCATTTTGAGATACTTACAATTACCAAAAGACATGTTAGTTCAAATGACTTTTATACTATAGTCCAAACGACTTTTATACTATAGTCCAAACATACTAAAAGAGGACAAATAGTAGAGGACTGACAAAATACTCATGGAAGGTATCCTTGCCTCCTAAGCTAAGTGGGATTGGACCACTTTATCCACCCTAACCACCACCCCTTGTTGTTGGTGGTACCTTTTGGGCTCCTTCTTAATTTTCTCCTAGTCATCCAGGTAAACCCAATTAGGCTTTCCTTCTCCAACTCTCATTGCATTATGAATTTGATCATTTTGCAATTCAAGGATTTGAGAAATCTTTGCAAACATCCATTAAGATCCAGAATCTTTTGCAGGGAGCACTCAAAATTTTGAATGCAATGAGTTGAAATCCAAAAATCCTCAATGAATCTCTTGAATGTTGAGCTAGTGCATTTGATCAATGACCCTTTTACCTCATGAATCCATAGTGATGTGATTCTACTCATCAACATTATGTAGGGTAGAGTCGTGGAATCTTGGGAGTCAACTTTGGTGATTGTGCTTCCACCTCTCATGGAAGAGAACCTATGATGTGAACTCTCCCTCTCCCTAGCCTTTGAAGTCCATTGGGAGATAGAGACAGAGGATCAATGTAAATCTTGATGCTAATATCAGTTATTCCCAGTGACTTATATATATTCATATCCCATATAGCCTCAACATCCTCGTTCAAGACAAGGGCCTTTATAGCTGTCCACTTCAAGCCTTCAGGGTTATGGAAACGACTGGCAAGGGCAATAATTTCCTTTGTCTTCTCTCTCTTTGTAAGTTTCATGGTGGTGTCAGCCATGTCCATCACGAACTTCATCACTTGACTAGAACGTGTGCCTTCGTCTTGTGCTTAGTACTCGCCTGTGTAGATGGTCGAGAGCGTTTCTTGATGATGATGCCATTGTTTTGATTTGTGAACTATGATCATGGAAATGCTAAACCTAATAGCAAAGATGCGAGTTTAGGACATGAGACCATACATACATTCAATCATTTTGTTCTCATACAATTGAAAAAGATCGTCTCGTCAAAATATCAAACCATAAACCCTAAACATCCATTTCAAAACAGTGTAGAATATGATTTAGGAAGATTTAAAAAGTATGTACACGACTTATAAACGAACAATGTTTGCAGGCCAACTGGCACCATCATTCTGTAAATACAAAACTATCCACCTTGTAAATTGAGATATGACGAGATGTCAAAATTACACATTTTATATATAGTTTTTCATATCATCGATTGGTCGCATTGTGACATTTTCATCAACATTGTGTGCATGTAGTTTGGTTAGCAACAAGCCCATTGTCATCCTTTCTTGGGGCTCATTCTGGCACAAGTGGATTTTACAATCCCACAATAGCTTTATTACATGACTTGGGTATAATTGATTACTTGACATCGTGGACATGCAACCCACAAGGAAGTTGGTTATTTTGCCAAGTATCCAACGACAGCATAGCAATCTGACATGCCTTACCATGTGCCATTTGGTTGAGGGTATGCATTATTTCTTGTGTATAGCTTTGGTGCAAACCAAGGAAACCGTGACTTTGGAGCAAGCACTTAAACTTGCTTGGGCTTGCTCTTAGTTCTATGGAGACACCTTCCCCATTGAATAATGCTCACATGCACAGATTTTCCATCTGGTGTGAAATCCAGCATGTAGTTGCCCCAGCATTCAAGTCCATGTGTATGAACCCCTGCTCGTGCATTGCTTTCATTACACTAGCAATAGCTGCACAAATGGCAAGAGCATTCTCAGAGAATAGGCGTGCTTGCATCTAACTCTGTGTATCATGCCACACATTTCAAGGTTGCTTGCGAGGGTTGCCTTGCCTTGCCTAGTTCAAATAATCATGATACATGGAAGGTAGACTCACGAGCATGTCAAGAATACTACCTCCATTGAAGTATGGAGATTGATTAACCAAAGATCACTAATGTGTGTATAACCAATGGCTTGACACACGGCCCTATGCATTAAGTCATTGCCAGCTCTGTCTTTAACATTTTATGTGCATGTGAAGTATTGTGCCTCAACTTCTTGTTAGCATAAGATAGGGCAGGCTTGAAACTTGGCACACCCTCTATCTGAACCCAATACACTTTTCCTTCCACTCCCCCACCCAATTCTTCAAGAATTGTCAATGCAACTAGTGGGAAGTGTACCATTGTAGAGCACATGGTGGCAAACTTCGTGCATAGATCTATTTGTGCCTTGCTGTCTTGACTTCCCATGTCAATTCTTTTCGAGGAGCAATCTGGGTATAATATTGGTTGGTGACATTTGATAGTCTATCGAGGCTTCCCCTTTCTCCTTTTTGTTTTTTCTATGAATAGTAGTGCAGGATTCTTTCCATTCTATGAGCCACCTGTCCAGTTTTGCTGCATCTATCAAGGGCTCTGATTGCTTTACCATTTCCCATTGAACAACTATATCACCCAACACTCTAGGTAGAAAGTTTAGTACAGCCTCTTTCTCCTTTGTTTGCTCCACCTCTCTACGCCTTGTCCAGCTACATTTAAATTGAGCAAATATGCACTCTTGCATTTCATCCAGCTTGGACTTGGTATGAGGAATGTCTCTTATTTGCTCCTCACTCAGTGTAATAATATGTCGAACGCACACCCTGGGAACAAGGTGTTGCAACTTGATTCTCCAAGTGTCTCTCTCTCTCTCTCTCTTTCTTTGAAGGGGTGGCTTCCATAACAAAACTTAAGGGTATTGAAAGGTTTTTTAACATTCCATCGTAAATGTAGGAGCACATAAAAAAACATACTTCTCGATCTTTAAGAATTTTTCCTTCTCCAATGTCTTGCTACCTAAATCAACTCTTCTTGTATTACATCATCATTTACTAGAGCAATGACACTAGATGTTCCGAATTGAATATTTCTTTTATTCCCATATGTACTAACATGTACGTTTCTGAGAATGCACATGAGAAAATCTTTTGATTGCAATTCATCAATCATCCAATTTCTATCACTCTGTTTCGGAGAAAAAGGTAATCTAGAATTCCAAAAAAGAAAAAAATATGATAGTTTTAGATGATATCACTTGGTAGTAGATTCAAGTGAATATTTTAAAGAAGTAGAGCTAGCTACCAATTCATTCTCTATTTGATTCACGCCATCAACAACTTGTATGTAGAACAGTGTACTTTTTTCAGTGTCTCGTCTTCCACCATCTTCCAAGATAGCAATGGCAAGAGTGCCTTCTATTTCTTTATTGAATCCATTAATGATTTTATACTTGTATTGGGGGAGAATTTAAGCTCGATTTGTTTTGGATGTATTCTAAATATCTTTGTTCTGGGACAGTGGTCTCTCGTAAAGTCCGGTACAATATTTTCAGCATGTAGATTGCAATGCATGATCCCTGCCGTATGAGCACCAAAGAATGCATCCATAAGGGCATACACAATTGAGGGAATATGGTCTAGAAACCCGTGTAATCTAGCCATGTCATTAGCTTCAATCTTTGGATCCTCCCCTGAGTTTCTGACCACTCCTCCTTGCTTCAGCTTGAGATGTGCATGCCTATATGTACCTTTGCGAAAAGGTAATTGCATCATCATTTTCCCTAGGGTGCCGCCATTGAAATATGGAAAGATAGTTACCCATGGAGTCTTACATATGCAATGAATGAGACAAGGGTGCAGTCTTTGCATCCCTTGCTCAATGTCAAAAGCCTCAAACTGTTTCCTTATGGACCTTGCTGAGTATTTCTTTGCATGGTATGTTAGATGACTAGGAAAGTAAGAAACACCAGCGAACTAGACCTTGTGACAAGCTCCGTATGCATCCTTCCCAATCTCTTCTTGCCATACTATAGCATCATATGGCACTACAATGATCACCATTCTTGTCGTCCATTGCAAGTGTCCAAACCCCCCTGTATCACTTGATGATGCTCCTACAAGACCTGTCTCTCTCTTGCCACCTCTATCAGATTCATCTAATGCTTTGCGCTGACGTTTGCTCAGCAATAGCTACGATTCAATGTCCTTTGCTCTCTTGCTCCTACTCTTCTCTTCTGCCCATTGAGCATCCCATAAAGATATTCTTTCCATATCTTCAGTTGGTCGTTGGAGTCCTAGGTCAGTGACACACTTAGTGACATTTCCAATGACACTAAAACACATGTGTTTGACCACTTTTGGGCACCATAATCTTGCCTCCATCAAATTTCCTTTTCCCTCTCCTTGAAGTTGCCTCTTTGCCACACTCAATATTGCATGAGTGAAGTCATCGAGTGATGCGGCATTCTGAATAGAGCTCTCGATGGCAGTCAACACCTATTTTATTAATTTTGGACTTTTTGTATTGTTTTTGGACGAAGGCAAAAAATCCTTCCCAAATGAAAACTTTACTTTGTGAAAATATCCTTCCCAAATCAAAATTTTACTTTCTGAAAATATTCTTCCCAAATCAAAAGTTCACTTTGTGGCACTATCATATTCACATAAAAATATTGTTTTTTCAATCTATACTTTGGCACCAACATGCAAGAATTTGAAATAACCTATATTAGAAATTCTAGCTATATCTAAGTTATTTGTTAATTTAATTATTTTTAATATTTTTCCTTGACGTTTTTCCTTCCCAAATCAAAAGTTCACTTTGTGGCACTATCATATTCACATAAAAATATTATTTTTTCAATCTATACTTTTGCACCAACATGCAAGAATTTGAAATAATCCTATATTAGAAATTCTAGCTATATCTAAGTTATTTGTTAATTTAATTATTTTAAATATTTTTCCTTGACATTTTTCGTTGATGTGATAAATTTATAAATCCATGAAAGGAGACTTAAATATTTCATGAAAATAACATTGTCACTCGCAATATGCACAAAATTTTTAAAACTTTTAATAAATAGAAAAAAGACATGATGCCATAAGACCCAAGTTTTGTATTGAACCAAAGAGGTATAATAGCAATTATAGCTATTATTATATGATTACATTGAGAGATGTTGCTCTCAGCTAGAGTCTTTATATCCAAAATGATATAGATTGAACATATGTTTACAATTTAAATTGTTGCTCTTAAAGAGCCTCAATTCATGTCATCTGCATAATTTGACTCCCCATTGTCTTATTGCTCAATGTCATGATAGTCCCTTGCCAGGTGCCATCTGCATGATTTGACTCCCACTTGTCTTGCCAAGCCTTGCCCCTTGGGTGCATTGACTCCCCATTGTCTTATTGCTCAATGCGATAGTCCCTTGCCAGGTGCCATCTGCATTAACTCCCTATTGTGTTGCCAAGCCTTGACCCTTGGGTGACATCCAGTGCAAAATACAAGTGCCATCTGCATTAACTCCCACAAGTTATCCTACCAAGCCTTGCCCCTTGGATGCATTGACTCCCCATTGTCTTATTGCTCAATGTGATAGTCCCTTGCCAAGTGCCATCTGCATTAACTCCCTATGGTCTTGGCAAGCCTTGACCCTTGGGTGACATCCAGTGCATATTTTGACTCTCATTTGACATAGGAGGTGATGACTCTGATTATAATTGTCTTGGATTGGCTCCTTGCCTAGTACCCAAATAAAATCCTTCAATGGACTTCAATACAAAGCTTTAATCATGGACATTCTTCATTTGCGCTGTCTCCTTCTACTTCCTCCATGGCGAGCATCCTTAAAAATTCGTGTATATGCAAAATAGTTTGCTATGGTATTTTTATTTTTCCTTCTACCTCATATCCCATGTGCTTCTTTGATTTCTTTGCCCTTGAATGCCAAGACACTATGATTGTCTCCGTTGAAACTTGAGAGACCGCTTCATCATTTGGGACCCACTCCTTCATTATACAATTAGTACACAATGTGTTGTTATCCATATTCTCCTTCCTGCCCTTTGGGTCATACCATACCGCTGTAAATGTTGTAGCTCTCCCTTGGTCATCTCTTTGCACATCAACTACTTTTGCAACCCAAAACTTCACATTCTCATATTCATCATCCGATGGCCGAACCACAACAAAACAATCGACCTCTATATCTACTTGTGGCATAAACTCTCTCTTCTTCGGTCCACAATATGGATGTGGGAGTAATGATACAAATTCATTTTCAAAGACTGGAGCTGGGCACAAATCGTTATGAACATTTGGCCAAAACATATTGCATTCTTCCTTGACATCCTTTGAGCCTCGCATTCTCTCAAGGTCCTTTATTAAATTTCACGTCTTGTTAATTACAGTGGTAGTGTGTTCTCTCTAAGTAGGCTTCGAATTAGGATATCTCCGGAGAATTTCCTCTTTGTATGTAATAAATGCTTTTAATCTTTCTATTTCACAATTAGACCTCTCATTGAATTCTTGTATAGGAGCCCATGTTGGATACCTTTCCTTGCTGGGAATTGAAGTTAAGAGACTGTAAGGTTCTTCAGGTTCCCATTTTGTATCATGAGAATATTGTTGCCATTGCATTACGGGTTTTTCATCTTTTTAAAAAAAAATGAAAGTAGTGTGGGTTGGTATGACCTGTCAATGCATCACCACCCGTTTGTATGAAAGGTAGAATGAAGCTCTTCCAATCCTACATTCTTTCGAGCCTCTCACATACTGTACTTTCCTTACGACCACGAACTTGCTTGCTACATCTTCTTACCAAGTCCTCTATTGTCTCCACATCGTTGCATTTAAGCTCCCTTGAGATTGTGCTAAAAACCTGATCGATATCCTCATGTGTATGCCCAACATACAAAAATCCACATTCGACCTCATTGAAGATTCGATGAGCAACTAGCATGGAGTAGAATGCAAACATGAGTACATTCTTATTTTCTCGCCAATAATTATCAGCTTATATTCTCAAAGTCAATGGTAGGTGACATTTTTCTGCATGTACATTGCGAATTGCCTTCATAATAGATGTTACAACTTGATTGCTATCATGTAGATGCAAGGAATCAATCCATATATCTGCAAAGAACTTAATTCCATGCACTAACACTCCACATAGATGTGTCTTTAGAAAGTGCTTTCCTTGTAATTTAGGTGGAGTGGCAACAAAACGAGGCAATGTTGTTGTATTCTGATCCATGCCATCTACAATAAGGCACATGTAGTCATCGGGATGCAAAAAACCAAGTACTACTTATCGGATGGGTGTGCCTCTTTGACAAAATTTCAATACCACCTAGGTTAAGGTGTAGGAAAAGTATTGTTCCCATCGAATATGCTTTGCATGGTCGATCGAGCATTAAATACTATTTTTGCTCGTGTCATGCACATTCGTAAAAAAAATACGCTGCTAGGTGTGTTATCCAATAAAGTACTTATGCGATGGGAATGCCACTTTGCATGTAACTCAATTCCACCTGGTTGAAGCTGTGTGCAAAGTATTGTGCCCATCGGATATGCTTTGCATTATCGATCAAGCATAAAGTACTGTTTTTGCCTTAGTGTCATGCACAACCATATAAAAACACGGTCTTAAGTGTGTTAATCAAACAAGTACTTATCGGATGGGGGCTCCAGTTTGTACGCAAGTCTGTTTCAACTAGGTTGAGATGCGTGCAAAGTATTGTCACCATCGGATATTATGGTCAACTACGCATTATACAACGTTTTTTTCGTAATGATATGCACATTCGCAAAAAAACATGCCCTTAGGTATGTTATCTGACCAAGTACTTATCGGATGGGTGTGCCTCTTTGAGAACATTTCAATACCACTTAGGTTAAGGTGTAGGAAAAGTATTGTGCCCATCAGATATGCTTTGCATGGTCGATTGAGCATTAAATATCATTTTTACCTTAGTGTCATGCACATCCGTAAAAATACACGCTGCTAGGTGTGTTATCCGATCAAGTACTTATGCGATGGGAATGCCACTCTGCATGTAAGTCAATTCCACCTAGTTGAAGGTGTGTGCAAAGTATTGTGTCCATCGGATATGCTTTGCATTGTCGATCAAGCATAAAACACGGTTTTTGCCTTTGTGTCATGCACAACCATATAAAAACACGGCTGTAGGTGTGTTATTCAAATAAGTACTTATCGGATGGGGCTCCACTTTGCACGCAAGTCTGTTTCAACTACGTTGAGGTGCGTGCAAAGTATTGTCACCATCGGATATGCTTTGCATGGTCGATCATGCATTATACACCATTTTTTCCCTAGTGATATGGACATCCATAAAAAAACATGCCATTAGGTGTGTTATCTGACCAAGTACTTATCGGATGGGTGTGCCTCATTGAGAACATTTCAATACCACCTAGGTTAAGGTGTACGAAAGTGTTGTGTCCATCAGATATCCTTTGCATGGTCGATCGAGCATTAAATACTATTTTTGCTCTAGTGTCATGCACATTCGTAAAAAAACACGCTGCTAGGTATGTTATCCGATCAAGCACTTATGGGATGGGCATGCCACTTTGCATGTAAGTCAATTCCACCTAGTTGAAGGTGTGTGCAAAGTATTCTGCCCATCCGATATGCTTTGCATTGTCGATCAAGCATAAAACACCATTTTTGCCTTAGTGTCATGCACAACCAAGAAAAAACACAGTCCTAGGTATGTTATTCAAACAAGTACTTATCGGATGGGGGCTCCACTTTGCACGCAAGTCCGTTTCAACTACATTGAGGTGTGTGCAAAGTATTGTCACCATCGGATATAATTTGCATGGTCGATCACGCATTATATACCGTTTTTTCCCTAGTGGTATGCACATCTGCAAAAAAACACGCCCTTAGGTATGTTATCTGACCAAGTACTTATCGGATGGGTGTGCCTCTTTGAGAACATTTCAATACCACCTAGGTTGAGGTATAGGAAAAGTATTGTACCCATCAGATATGCTTTGCATGGTCGATCGAGCATTAAATACCATTTTTGCCTTAGTGTCATGCACATCCATAAAAATACACGCTGCTAGGTGTGTTATCCGATCAAGCACTTATGCGATGGGAATGCCACTTTGCATGTAAGTCAATTCCACCTAGTTGAAGGTGTGTGCAAAGTATCGTGCCCATCGGATATGCTTTGCATTGTCGATCACGCATAAAATACCGTTTTTGCCTTAGTTACATGCACAACCATGAAAAAACACGGTCCTAAGTGTGTTAATTAAACAAGTACTTATCGGATGGGGGCTCTACTTTGCACACAAGTCCGTTTCAACTAGGTTGAGGTGCGGGCAAAGTATTGTCACCATTGGATATGCTTTGCATGGTCAATCACGCATTGTACACCATTTTTTTCCTAGTGATATGCACATCCGCAAAAAAACATGCCCTTAGGTGTGTTATCTGACCAAGTACTTATCGGATGGGTGTGCCTCTTTGAGAACCTTTCAATACCACCTAGGTTGAGGCATACGAAAAGTTTTATGCCCATCGGATATCCTTTGCATGGTCAATCGAGCATTAAATACTATTTTTGCTCTAGTGTCATGCACATCCGTAAAAAAACATGCTGCTAGGTATGTTATCCGATCAAGCACATATGGGATGGGCGTGCCACTTTGCATGTAAGTCGAATCCACCTAGTTGAAGGTGTGTGCAAAGTATTGTGCCCATCGGATATGCTTTGCATTGTCGATCAAGCATAAAACACTGTTTTTGCCTTAGTGTCATGCACAACCATGAAAAAACACGGTCCTAGGTGTGTTATTCAAACTAATACTTATCGGATGGGGGCTCCAATTTGCATGCAAGTCCGTTTCAACTACGTTGAAGGGCATGCAAAGTATTGTCATCATCGGATATGCTTTGCATGGTCAATCAGGTATTATACACCATTTTTTCCCTAATGATATGCACATTCGCAAAAAAACACGCCATTAGGTGTGTTATCTGCCTAAGTACTTATCGGATGGGTGTGCCTTATTGAGAACATTTTAATACCACCTATGTTGAGGTGTACGAAAAGTGTTGTGCCCATCGAATATCCTTTGCATAGTCGATCGAATATTAAATACTATTTTTGCTCTAATGTCATGCACATCTATAAAAAAACACACTGCTAGGTATGTTATCCGATCAAGCACTTATGGGATGGGCATGCCACTTTGCATGTAAGTCAATTCCACCTAGTTGAAGGTGTGTGCAAAGTATTGTGCCCATCGGATATGCTTTCCATTGTCGATCAAGCCTAAAAGACCGTTTTTGCCTTAGTGTCATGCACAACCATGAAAAAACACGGTCCTAAGTGTGTTATTCAAACAAGTACTTATTGGATGGGGGCTCAACTTTGCACGCAAGTCCGTTTCAACTACGTTGAGGTGCGTACAAAGTATTGTCACCATCGGATATCATTTACATGGTTAATCACGCATTATACACCGTTTTTGGCCTTAGTGTCATGTACAACCGTCAAAAAACACAGCCGTAAGTGTGTTATTCAGATAAGTACTTATCGGATGGGGGATCCACTTTGCACGCAAGTCCATTTCAACTACGTTGAGGTGCGTGCAAAGTATTGCCACCATCAGATATGCTTTGCATGGTCAATCATGCATTATACACCATTTTTTCCCTAATGATATGGACATCCACAAAAAAACATGCCATTAGGTGTGTTATCTGACCAACTACTTATTGGATGGGTGTGCCTCTTTGAGAACATTTCAATACCCCTAGGTTGAGGTGTACGAAAAGTTTTGTGCCCATCGGATATCCTTTGCATGGTTGATCAAGCATTAAATACTATTTTTGCTCTAGTGTCATGCACATTTGTAAAAAAACATGCTGCTAGGTATGTTATCCGATCAAGCACTTATGGGATGGGCATGTCACTTTGCATGTAAGTCAATTCTACTTAGTTGAAGGTGTGTGCAAAGTATTGTGCCCATCGGATATGCTTTGCTTCAAGCATAAAACACTGTTTTTGCCTTAGTGTCATGCACAACCATGAAAAAACACGGTCCTAGGTGTGTTATTCAAACAAGTACTTATCAGATGGGGGCTCCACTTTGCATGCAAGTCCGTTTCAACTACGTTGAGGTGTGTGCAAAGTATTGTCACCATCGGATATGCTTTGCATGGTCGATCACACATTATACACCATTTTTTCTCGAGTGATATGCACATTCGCAAAAAAACACGCCCTTAGGTGTGTTATCTGACCAAGTACTTATCGGATGGGTGTGCCTCTTTGAGAACATTTCAATACCACCTAGGTTGAGGCGTACGAAAAGTGTTGTGCCCATCGAATATCCCTTGCATGGTAGATCGAGCATTAAATACTATTTTTGCTCTAGTGTCATGCACATTCGTAAAAAAACACGCTGCTAGGTATGTTATCCGATCAAGCACTTATGGGATGGGCGTGCCACTTTGCATGTAAGTCGATTCCACCTAGTTGAAGGTGTGTGCAAAGTATTGTGCCCATCGGATATGTTTTGCATTGTCGAACAAGCATTAAACACTGTTTTGGCCTTAGTGTCATGCACAATCGTCAAAAAACACGGTCCTAGATGTGTTATTCGACTAAGTACTTATGGGATGGGCACGCCACTTTGGATGTAAGTCAATAATACCTAGGTTGAGATGTGTGCAAAGTAGTGTGATGATCGCATATGCATTGCATTGTTGATTAAGCATAAATCAGCATTTTTGCGTTAGTGTCATGGACAACAACCAATAAAAAACATGGTCCTAGGTGTGATATTCTAAAAAGTACTTATTGAATGGGCGTTCCACTTTGCATGGAATACCATACCACTGCTTTTGAGGCACGTGCAAAGTATTGTGCCCATCGGATATGCTTTACATGGTAGATTGAGTATTAAATACCGTTTTTGGCCTTGGTGTCATGTACAACGGTCAAAAAACACGATCGTAGGTGTATTTTTCAAACAAGTACTTATCAGATGGGGATGCCACTTTGCACACAAGTCAATACTGCCTAGGTTGAGGAACGTGTAAAGTCTTGTGTCCATTGGATATGCTTTGCATAGTCGATCTCACATGATGCACCATTTTGTTCCTAATGTTATGCACAATCGTCATAAAATACGTTTGGAGGTGTGTTATCCGAACAAGTACTTATGAGATGGGTGTACCACTTTGTATGCAAGTCAATAAGACCTAGGTTGAGGCATGTACAATGTTTTGTGCCCATCGGAGAAATGTAGATGCGATAATATTAGAAAATTCTCGGTATGTGTATATGTGTGTGTGTGTGGCAAACAATTTTGATACAAAGTAAACACCTAGTGCACAAATTATGCACTTCATACCTTGAGTAAATAAGCTTGTTGATGAGGATAAATATGCCCTTGAGTAAAAGCACAGTTGTTGTATGACCACAATAGGATCGCTTTGACACTTGTGATTTTGCCCACATGTAAGTTTGCAAATAGTATAAAAAATCATATAATAATATATTAATAGTTTGCAAATGTGTATAGCAAGTGAGTAATGGAAAGTGGAAGTGGGAGTGAGGAGGGAGGAGTGGAATGGGAGAGAGAAGTAATAGGGGTGTATGATAATAAGTATAAAAAATAGTATAATAATATATTAATAGTTTTCAAATGGCAAGTGAGTAATGGGAAGTGGAAGTGAGAGTGGGGAGGGAAGAATGGAATGGGAGAGGGGAAGGTAATAGGGGAGTAGGATAATAAGGGAGTAAAATGAGTGAGGGAGTTAATAGGGGATGAAAAAGAGGAGGGTGAGATAGGGAAATATGGGATTTTGGGAAATGGGAGGAGTATGGGACGTGGTGGAAATGTGGGATGGGAGTGGTGGCAATGGGGAGGAAGAAGAAATGGATGGATGGGGGGAGGGCTAATGGAAGATTGGGATGAGGGATGGGGATCCAATGGGAGAGGGGAAGTAATGGGAGCCAATGGGAGAGGGGATAAATGAAAAGCCAATAGGAGAGAGGGGAGGAATGGAAAGCCAATAGGAGAGGAGGAGGAAAACCTAATTTTTCTTATATATAGTCTTCATTCTTCATTCATTCTCTCCTCATTTCATTCATTGAAGCAAGAAAGCAAGAACGATCAAGAGAGCAAGGAAAGAAGAGCAAGAAAGCAAGAAAGAGCAAACTTATAAACTTTTTCCAAGTACTTGCAAAATTTTTTGATTAATTCTTTTTCTAGATTTTTTTTTTAAAATTTGAAGAGAGAGGAACTAGAGAGAGAAAGGTTCAGGGGAGGAGAAGAAGAGGATGGAGGGGCTGGAGGGAAGGGAGGAGGAAGGGAGGGAGAGGCTGGGGCTGAGTAGAGGGAGGAAAGGAGGAGGGAAGGGGGGGGGGGAAGGGGGGGATTGGGTCTCCCATGGAGGGGGGAAGGGGGGAGGGAAGGGGGGGCTGGCAACGGGGAGGGGGGGAAGGGGGGGGAGAGGGAAGGGGGTGGGAGGGACTGGCAGCCGCGGCCACCAGCCCGGGGGAGGGAGGGAGGAGGGGTGGGGAAAAGGGGGGGGCTGGGGGGGTGGCGGCCACGGCCGCCAGCTTGGGGGCGGGGAAGGGGGTGGGTGGGGGGGAAGGGGGTGGGAGGGGTAAAGGGGGTAGAGGGCTGAGAGGGGGGGTGGGGGGGGCTAGCGGCCGTAGCCGCCAACTCGAGGGCGGGGAGAGGGGTGGGTGGGGGGGAAGGGGGTGGGAGGGGTGAAGGGGGTGGGAGGGGTTGAGAGGGGGGGGGCTGGCAGCCGCGGCCGCCAGCCCGGGGGAAGGGGGGGTGGGGAAGAGGGGGGGGAGGGCTGAGAGGGGGGGGGGCTAGGGGGCCGCAAAGGGGGGGTGGGGAAGAGGGGGGGGGAGGGCTGAGAGGGGGGAGGCTAGCGGCCACGGCCGCCAGCCCGGGGGAAGGGGGGAGGGGGGGGGAGAGGGGGCAGGGAAGGGGGGTGGCGGGGGTGAAGGGGGGGAGGGGGGGCGAGAGGGGGGGTGCGAGAGGGGGGCTGGCATGGCCGCTAGCCCGGGGGCCGCGAAGGGGGGTGGGGACGAGGGGGGGAAGGGCAGAGAGAGGGGAGGGGGCTGGGCGGCCGCGAAGGGGGGGTGGGGAAGAGGGGTGCGAGAGGCGCGGCCGCCAGCCCGAGGGCCGCGAAGGGGGGTGGGGAAGAGGGGGGGGAGGGCTGAGAGGGGGGGGCTGGGCAGCTGCAAAGGGGGGGTGGGGAAGAGGGGTGCGAGAGGGGGGGCTGGCGGCCGCGATCGCCAGCCCGGGGGCCACAAAGGGGGGGTGGGGAAGAGGGGGGGGCTGAGAAGGGGGGGTAGCCCGGGGGAAGGGGGGAGGGGGGGGGAGAGGGGGCGGGGGGTGAAGGGGGGCAGGGAAGGGGGGTGGCAGGGGTGAAGGGGGGGAGAGGGGGCGGAGAAGGGGGGTGGCGGGGGTGAAGGGGGGGAGGGGGGTGCGAGAGGGGAGGGCTGGGGGGCCGCGAAGGGGGGGTGAGGAAGAGGGGTGCGAGAAGGGGGGGCTGGCGGCCGAGGGGCCGCGAAGGGGGGGTGGGGAAGAGGGGGGGGGAGGGCTGAAAGGGGGTAGGGGGGGAAAGGGGGTAGGGGAGGAAGGGGGTGGGGGGGGGCTGGCGGCCGCGGCCACCAGCCCTAGGGAAGGGGGGAAGGGGGTGTGGAGGGGTAAGGGGTTGGGACGGGGCTGGGGGAAAGGGGGTGGGACGGGGGCGGGGGGGATTTTTGAAAATTCAAATTTATGCGTAGGAGGAGTGGGCTAGTTTTTCTTATATATACTTTTCTTTCCATTCATTCATTTTAACTCTCTCCTCATTTCATTGAAGCAACCAAGAGTGGAAGAGAAAGGATAAGCGGAGCCTTACTTTTTTCACTTTTTCCAGGTACTTGCATTCTTTTTCATTCGTCTTGTAATTCTTTTTCTTTACTTACAATTCTTTTTCAATTAGTTTCTTGTTAAAGTTTTTGAGTTCTATTTCTTAAAATTCGTCTTGTAATTCTTTTTCTTTACTTATAATTCTTTTTCAGTTAGTTTATTGTTAAAGTTTTTGAGGAGGGGGGTCTTTTAGAAGGCATTACAATTCTTTTTAAATTAGTTTCTTATTTGAGTTTTTGAGTTCTATTTTAATTAGTTTTTTATTTATATTTGAGTTTGTAAATTTGAGAAATGAGAGAATAGGGAGGGAGAGAAAGAGAGAGGAGAGAGGAGAGAGGGAAAGAGAGAAATTAAGAGAGAGAAGAGGGGCTCTTGGCAGCTGTGGCCGCCAAGAGAGAGGGAGAGAGGGAGAGAGAGAGAGAGAGAGATTCACAGAGAGAAGAGGGGCTCCTTAAATATGAGAGAAGAGTAGGGAGGGAAAGAAAGAGAGAGGAGAGAGGGGGAGAGAGATTAAGAGAGAGAAGAGGGTCTCTTGGGGGCCATGGCTGCTTGAGGGAGGGAGAGAGTAGGGAGAGAGAGAGAAAGAGAGAGAGAGAGAAAGAGAGAGAGAGGGAAAGAGAGAGAGGGAGAGAGAGAGAAAGAGAGAGAGGGAGAGAGAGGGATTAAATTAGTTTCTTATTTGAGTTTTTGAGTTCTATTTTAATTAGATTTTTATTTATATTTGAGTTTGTAAATTTGAGAAATGAGAGAATAGGGAGGGAGAGAAAGAGAAAGGAGAGAGGAGAGAGGGAAAGAGAGAAATTAAGAGAGAGAAGAGGGGCTCTTGGCGACTATGGCCACCAAGAGAGAGGGAGAGAGAGAGAGAGAGATTCACAGAGAGAAGAGGGGCTCCTTAAATGAGAGAGAAGAGTAGGGAGGGAAAGAAAGAGAGAGGAGAGAGGGGGAGAGAGATTAAGAGAGAGAAGAGGGTCTCCTGGGGGCCGTGGCTGCTTGAGGGAGGGAGAGAGGAAGGAGAGAGAGGGAGAGAGAGAGAAAGAGAGAGAGGGAGAGAGAGAAAGAGAGAGAGAGAGGGAAAGAGAGAGGGAGAGAGAGAGAAAGAGAGAGAGGGAGAGAGACGGAGAGAGAGAGATGTTTATCAGAATGAAACGTGGCGAGAGGAGAGAGGGAAAGAGTGAAATTAAGAGAGAGAAGAGGGGCTCTTCGGGGCTGTGGCCGCCAAAGGGAGAGAGAGAATGAGAAATGAGAGAGAAGAGTAGGGAGGGGGAGGGAGAGAGAGAAGAGAGTCTCCTCATAGCAATGAGAGAGAAAAGTAGGGAGGGAAAGAAAGAGAGGGAGGGAGAGGGAGAGAGAGAGAGAGAAGAGAAGAGGGAGACTTAGGGAGAGAGAAAGAGCGAGAGAGAGAGAGAAAGAGAGAGAGGGAGAGAGAGGGAATGAGACTTCTCTGCTATGAGAGAGAGGGAGAAAGAGAGAGAGGGAGAGAGAGGGAATGAGAAATGAGAGAGAAGAGTAGGGAGGGGGAGGGAGAGAGAGAAGAGAGTCTCCTCACAGCAATGAGAGAGAAAAGTAGGGAGGGAAAGAAAGAGAGGGAGGGAGAGGGAGAGAGAGAGAGAGAAGAGAAGAGGGAGACTTAGGGAGAGAGAAAGAGAGAGAGAGAGAGAGAGAAAGAGAGAGAGGGAGAGAGAGGGAATGAGACTTCTCTGCTAGAAGAGTAGGGAGGGAAAGAAAGAGAGGGAGGGAGAGGGAGAGAGAGAGAGAGAGAGAGAGAGAGAGAGATAAGAGAAGAGGGAGACTTAGGGAGAGAGAGAGAGAGAGAGAGAGAGAGAAAGAGAGAGAGACAGAGAGAGAGAAAGAAAGAGAGAGAGGGAGAGAGAGAGAGGAATGAAACTCTTGTGCTAGAGGGAGGGAGAGGGAGAGAGAGAATAAGTGGGATGAGGATAGAGAGGAAAACACATAAGAGTTGTCAGAGAGAGAGAGAGATTAAGAGAGAGAATGAGGTGCCTTGACTTTGGCTATAGAGAGATTTAGGAGTCGAGAGAGAGAGAGAGAGAGAGAAAGTAAAGAGAGTTTTATATATTTACATGTTTTATATTATACTTTTAAAAAATTATAAAAAGCGAATTTATGGTTTGTTTTGAAGGTGAGATAATTTTTATATATATTTTCATCTTTTAAATTGAAAAATGTTAACTTTTCTTTAGATACTTGTTCTTCATTTATCTCACATGCAGGTTTAGACTCTACATCACAACCCCTTCTTTTGCATATTTAAGCCTCTTAAATCCTAGCACATTAAAATGAACACAGAAAAAGAAATTATTTATTGCTTTTCTTTGCTTCGACGGTTGGTTTAGCATAGTTTAGCATAGTTTAGCATAGATTAGATTGCCTTAAAGGAGAGACAATTCTCCACGTTGCCAATCGAAGCCATGCTCAAATTTTTCTAACTAGTTCCTAATCGTTGTCAGTCCCTTCGCTTACATGCGGTTTAACACTCATAACATGCTATTAAATAAGACCTTTTACCATTTACTAAGAAGTTTATCAGTCGACAGATTGCATGAGCAGATATCAATGCACAGATTACATATATCAGTGGACAGATTACATGTCATGGGACATATTGGAGCTTGATGATTATTGGTTATTTTTATTGCATTTGTATAAATATTTAAGCTCCTTTATTGTCATAAAAACCCTTGTAAAGCCTTCTATGCTATTTTTTACATTTATTGTCATATGAAGCGCCTTGTAATAAACCCGACCATCCCGACCATTCACTATTTAACGAGTATCAGTGGGATGCATAAGTGGATATCATGTGGGCTGCATAAGTGGATATTAGTGGAATAGTTTTTAGTGGATAGATTGCATCAGTTGGGTATCAGTGCACAGATATCAATGGATGGACAAATTACATGTCATCATGAAGATTGAAGCTTTATGACTAGAGGGCAAATCAATGGATGGACAGATTACATGTCCTCACAAAGATTGAAGCTTTATCACTAGACGACATTCTATATTACTTGTAAAGCTTTATTGGCTAATTTTTTTACATTTGTACAAATATTTAAGCCTTGTAAAGCCTTTTAGGCTATTTCCCACATTTATTGCCATATGAAGCCTTGTAACGTCTTTTGGGCTATTTCCCACATTTATTATATCAAGGGTTGTATATTGTACTTTACTTGTATGTATCTAAATTCTTCATTATCTTTTCTTGTAAGATTATGGAGCAATCAGCTAATGTGATGGCTATCCTAAATGACTCTGAGATCAGAGAATGGGTTTCTAATGTCACTTTGAATTTCAAAGGAAATGAATATAGCCCCAATGGCTTTTGTAGGTGGACTCGATATCACATGGGCAGAAAAGCTTGGTTTCTTTATCAAAAGGAAAAGAGACTCTTTCTACTTATGTCAAAAAGGGAGTTCAATGGTATTGAAGATCCATGGGATGCTACTTTCTTCAAAAAAGATATGACTTCAAGCCTTGTGGTAGGCATAATAATACAACGAAAAGACACCTTTGTGGATATTTTAACAAAGAGTTCAGATCCTGAAGTTGGCGGTATTCATTTTATTGTGTCAAGGAGAGACTCAAAGACCTTTGTGATGCCTCCTCCTCAACCATCAAAGTTTCCAGAGCTGCAAAGTGCATTGGAGACTCTTTCATATACTTGGGAGCAATTTCCTAGTGTGGTGGCAAAAAGGATGCATGCAAAGATAATGTTTGAGTACTTTCAGGATGTAGAATATGCTCCTCATATTCAAGGATCTTCACATGAAGGAAATCAAAAAGCTCAGACTTCGATGCAGGGACAAGAAGAACAAGCACATTGTCACAAACGTGTAGAACATGAGCGCAAACTTCTAGAGCAAGAAATGGTGGATGTAACTAAGGATGATGAAAAACAAGCCTTGAGTGCACGGGAATTAAAAAAAATTAAAGAAGATCAAGGTCGATCCACTGCAGTTATGCTAGAAGCTCTTGCTAGCAAACCACGATGTGAAATGCAAAAGGCTAGTACTGCAAGAGCCACGGTTCCAAGCAGTAAAAAAAGACATCGTCCCATTGTAGAGAGAGATAATGTGGATGAAAAACGGTTAAAAAAAGAGAAAGATGAAGAAGACTCAGAACCCGAGGCTGAAGATGATCAGGATGAACTCACATCAATCAAAAATCTTAATCTGCGTCTTAATGAAGCAGTTACAGATGATGATGTGGGATATATCTGGGGTCAAAGGATGTGGTTTGTGAATGCCAAAGATGTGGAAGCTGCAACTCTCTTTACGTATAGCCAAAGCCTTGATATATCCTATGCAATGCAAATATACGAGGCTTTGAGAGATGGTAAGAAACCTGTGGCAAGCAATGTGGTCTTGCACCCAATAATGTTTTGTCCAACCAAAAATAGTATTTTGGATTAAATAACATTTACAGGGCCTACACATTTCGAGGAAACCTTCAGTCAATTCTTTAAAGACACTCTTAAAAATATTCCACATAAACAAGGCGAAGAGGCACAAGGTGAGAATATGCTAAAGGAATTAAAGAAGAAATTCCTCCTTCATTGTAGATTCCAGCCCATTGATGGTCAACATTGGGCTTATGCTTGTAATCAGATCACAAGGGCAGCAAAGGAGGGCAAAAGACTTACTTCAGAATAATTTGCAAAGATAAGTTCATTCCATTATTATCCTGCAACAATCTGTATATTCAAGCATGAGATCAAGTATTTGATTGAGTCCGAAAGACTTAATCATTATGTCCATGGAAAGCGTAAGATATCCTCAACATCAGAGGTCTTACAAAAGGCAAGGGTTATATGGACAACATTTGGTTCTCCAAATCCTGATTTGAAGCAAAAGGTCACAAAAGCAGACGCCGACACACTCACGAACTTCTATACTTCTTTGAGTGCAGTTGTGCCTAAGGGAACTCAAGAGCGAGAAGAAAGTATGACAAGCCTCAAGGTGGTGAGGGACAGATATGCCGACTACACTTCTATCATATTTCGTCCTGTTGAAGTGTTCAATGAGATGCTTGAAACGTGCATTGCTTGTGAGCATGGACAGTTGACCTATGAAGCTCCTTTGTTTATCTCCGGCAAGTCAAAGGTAATGGATAAGAAGGAGTTCACGACAAGGATGTGGAGGCCTATAAAGTACTTACTTGATAAGTATGCATCCATGGCAGCACAAAAAATTTTAAAGAAAGAATGGTTTTTTGGAAAAAAAGGCAAAGACCACTGCATGGAAGAATGCATCAATGTACAGGTGAGGCGTGATGCAGTGCATAGTGCCATTAAGTATTTGCTGTCAGAGAAACAAATTTCACTTACTCATTTTAACATTGACTATAATGTGGTGAAGCATATAGCTTCTTTGTCAACACCCAAGGTAAAGCTATGGGCAAACAGGTGGATTAAAAAGGATGAAGATGGGTCAAAAATAGTAACCTCTTATATGAGAAAAGATATCCCACAACAGGTGGTTGCATATGTGGAAAGATTAATCAGCGAGATAAGGATGCCGACAAATATGCACCAAATCTTTCAATTTAATGTAGAGGTTACGGCAAAGTCTGGAAAGCTTGTGAACTTCAGGGGAGTCTCAGAAGATGACTTCTTCAAGAATGAGTAAGCATGGGATAAGCCACAACTATTCTTTATCAATGAAGTTTCTAGCGATGATATCCATAACTTCATTGATAGAATAGTATATACCACCATTAGCAAAGTGGCGATTTGCAACATTGTCATTTTTGTTGATAAAAAAGACAAAGAAGCCATGCTGGTTACTCTAGAGCGAGCATATTCATCAGATTTGAAGATCTATAGTGGTGTTTATGCAACAAAGAGAGGCAAGAGAGAATGTGGCATAGCGATTCAATCTCTTGAATCATTCTTTTTGTGTATGCGGAGTCCCAACCCTGATCACTCCTTACAAAAGAACATAAGAGGGAATTCAAATAATTTGAGATTGATGCTAGAAGAGCAAGATATTCCCAGGTCCATACATTATCAAAAAAACAACTATGGAAGTCCTGCAAAAAGTGGGAGTCTCTTGCTTACCATGATGGAGAATTTGCTACCGGCAGGTTGGAAGGTCACCTTGTGCAGGATGGGATATTTATTTGAGGATCTCCTCAGAAAAGGCAACTCCACAAATATTATTGAAAATAAGCATTTCATGGCTTATTTCCAGCTTCAAGCAGATCTAACCACAGGCTATGAAAAAGAGATAGACCACAAGGACACCGATGACATGAATAGGCTGGATTTCTTGGTCCTCAGTATCAGAGAACACCTCCTCCTTGATACTTTCTTCATACTTTTGGGTCGGCAAATGATGAGTTATTTCTTCAATTGATGATGAAGTGGCTGGAATTGTATCCACCACTGAGTGTGGTTGCTCAACAAATACAACATCTCGGCTTATGAAATCTTCTTTGCCTCTATATCATAGAGTCGATAGGCCTTTAACTCCATGCTATATCCCAAGAAGATACATTTTCTGCTCTTGGCATCTAGTTTGGTTCTTACTGCATCTGGAATGTGTGCATAATAGTCACATCCAAATGTATGAAAATGAGAAATTGAAGGTTTCTTACCCGAGTATGCCTCTTGTGGAGTCACCCCTTTGAGAGCCTTTGTATAGCACCAATTGAGAATATAGACTGATGTATTTATTGCCTCAGCCCAAAATGTATTGGGAAGCCCTTTTGCCTTCAACATGCAACATCTTATCTCAACAATTATTCGGTTCTGACATTCTACAACATGATTTTGTTGAGGTGTATGGGGAGCACTAAGTTGCCGCTTAATGCCATGTTCATTGCAATAATTGTCAAATTCCATTGACGTGAACTCTCCTTCTCGATCCGTGCAAAACTTTTTGACGTTCTTCCATGTTTCATTTTCTATAAGCTTTTGCCACAATTTAAACTTTTCAAGAGCTTGAGCCTTATTTTGAAGGAAATACACCCACATCTTTCTACTATAATCATCAACTATCAGCATAAAGTAGAGAGATCCACCCAAAGAAGTAGTAAACATCTTACCATAGAGATTAGCATGTGCCAGCTCTAGAGGTGCCTTTGCTCGATTTGTAGTCTCTTGTGGAAATGGCTTCTTGGCTTGCTTAAGCGCCCATCAAACAAGCTTCACATGGTTCCCAATTATTTATCATTGCAGGAAAATGTGCAACCATCCCTTTCTTTTGCATTTCCTTTAGTACAACATAGCCGATGTGGCTAATCCGCTCGTGCCAAAGCCTTCTTGTCTCCAAATCTGAAGTGGTTGAAAGTGCAGTGAGCTCATAGAAGTTGTTTTTCTTAGAGCCTATGCCCACAATATTGCCCTTTGCATCCAATATTTGGGCTTTAGAATTTTTGAAGTCTTGATCAGTTATTATAGCAATAGATAGTAGATTTCTTTTGATTTGTGGAACAAAAAGTACATCAGACAGCTTCTTAGACTCACCATTGGCTGTCGTGAATGACATGGTACCGGTCCCTTGAACTGCACATTTTGCATCACTCCCAACCACGACATTTGTGGGTTCTTGTAGAGGCTGAAGAGAACTATACCACTCTTTCGTACCTGTCATGTGTCGGGTTGCACTGCTATCCAATATCCATGAAGTGTTGCTTGGTGAAGATTGAGTCATGAAGCACATCTCCTCAATAGCCACAAATAGCTCTAGCTCAACTTCAGCATTGTTAACAGTGTCCTTGCCCTTCCATGAAGCTTTCAAGGTCCCGTTCTTCTCATCGTATTGCTTCTTTCTGCAATCTTTTGCAGCATGACCTTTCTTGTTGCAGTAGTAACATGACCCTTGAGACTTCTTCTTCGGTTTCTTCGTTTCTAAAGAATTGGCACTTCTCCCTTTGGTAATAGTAGTGAAAGCAGCATCGCTCCCACCATCATGACTCGAAGAGCCACATCTCCTCCTCAAGTAATGATGCACAAAGTTCTTCAAAATTAAGTGCAAGAGTTTAAACTTGAGTGTTAAGGGCAGTTACCAAACCGTCAAATTTTCGTGGAAGAATTTGTATGCACTTCCAAGCTAGCTAGCTCTTCATCGCGCTAGTCTTTGCAATGCCTAGAGCAGCCATTTGATCACATAGATTCTTGATCCTCGTGAATGTCTCAACCGACTCCCATTCTATAGGATTTTCAATAGCAAATTGATTTTTCGAATTTTGAATCCGAGTTTGATTGCAAGTCTCCTACTGATTCTTCAAGATGTTCCAAGCTTGGGATGCATTGGATGTGTGTTGAATCAACATGAGAATCGAATAAGATACACTTATGACAGTGGCGCAAAGTGCATCAGCATTGTGCCGCTTCCATGCTCAAAGAAGAGTAGCATTAGGAGGAATTATGTTGCTAGGATTTGCAAGATCGGAAGTACCAACTAGTCTTGCCTCACTCCCGAGAATGGTCTCTAGCAACTCATATGAGTCTAGAATTGCACTTATTTTGAACTTCCAAAGATACCATCAAGTTTGCCTTCTGTGAAGGTAGGTGGTTGAATCCGAATCATTGGAGTAGGAGTAGCAGCAGTAGCAGCAACAACAAATACTACAAAAGTTGGATCCACCAGTAGTAGCCATCACAACAAAGCTTTATTGCAACGGAGTTCATGCACTATCGACACTGCTCAAAGCACCTAGTGCTCTAATACCATGTAGAAATACGATGCAGCAGAGAGATCGTTTGACAACAATGACAGTACAATAACCAAAGAATAGACACAATAGAGCACAATAAAAATTGTGTATCAGATACAACTGATGGTGCTGTCCACCCATGCGCTCTCCAGCTTCAATGGCAATCTAGACAGACTGTAGATGGAGAAGGACTGGAGGTAGAGGTATTGGCATTCGATGTTAAGGCTTGAGAAGTGGCCTCCTTATATCTATTAGCCCTTAGGGCATACGGTTGTGGGCCATGGCCTATTGATAGGCCCCAAACCTCATCGGTGAGGGCGTTGCCCCCCACACCCCCATCGGGGCCACTACCTCCAAACCCTCGAGGGTACGTTGATCCTTCTACCATCTCCTAACCATCAAGCGGTCACCATGAAACCTCATCTAGTGTCAAAACTAGGATCCTACCAATGTCCAGTGCTCACACCATGGCTTCTCCTCATAATGGGGGCCTTACAAAAGGGCACTATGGAACATTGGTGGTTACATATGAAATGTGGGCAAGGCATATATACCAACACCTCTTACTTTAAGGGGTCTCTTGTTCATTAAGGTGGGTCTATATCCCTTCATCAGGGAAGATCCCTTTTGGGAGGCATGTGTGTGTGTGTGTGTCTTGCCAAGCCATATTCCCACGGTGGTCTCCACCTCTTAGTCTATGGGTGGGCAGCTATCCACCCATCCTCATAGACTAGGTTGGATTGCTACCCCGCATTGGGTTTAGATTAGAGTATATATTAGACGTATTATGGGTGGAAGTGCTTACCCATCCATCGAGTGATTGTTCTTACATTCAAGCAGCTGTTGGGGAAGTCGCCTTTGAGGATCTCAAGTATCAATCCCCGGCTCCTCCTTCCATCGAATCTGTTCTTCCCAAACTTCCTCATTAGCTTCTCGATCTATATGAAGGAATTAAATTTTCCACTCTCCGTGTAAAGTATAGGCATTATCTATGATAGGATAACCTTCTCCGCAAAGGATTTTGGCATGTTCCCATCTTGCCAAATGTATTGGCATACTTTGTACTCAAGTTCTTTGAGTTTATCAAATTTGCTTGTGACTCCTACCCCATTCTTGGGGTGTGCTACCATAATGGCCATATTCAGGAAGGAAAATTTTGTCCCTTGGGGTTCAGATTGTGCATCGGGGGATAATGCCTTAGTTGTTTCCTTGATCTCCAAGAAATCCAAAGGGTAAATCCCATGTGGGTTGTTGGAGCTTCTGTGTGTAGATGGATCTAAGAACCATAGGTGCATTAATAAGAAGGATGTCATCCATGTACCTTCCTGAGTGCTTGAAGTTTCTTAGGATCAGCTCCTGCTTGAGGTGCCAGAGTCTTATGGTGAAGTTGTATTCGAACCAAAATAGGTAAAGATTGCACCAAAGGGGGGAGCATGCAAATTCCATGGGGATACTAGAGACCAATCTATAGGTCACCCCTCTCAAATAGAGGTGCATATTGCAAAGGAGCCAAGTATTCATTTCAATCAATTCTTGTTTCGATGTTGAGGGGGTGTGCTCTGGTCTCACCCGTCGCTATTCTGCCTCTCTTCATCTTTGGGGGACAATGAATCCTTTTTTGGAACAAGAGAAGGCAAGTGAGATCACCTACTCCATTACATGAATGAGGCTCATCTCCCCTTAGAGAGGGACGTTCTCAAAGCATTTGCCAATATTAGTTGTAAATACACATGTTATTGAGTCTGGTAAGTTTATATTCGTGTCATAGACTGACTGGACTATCCAAAAGGCCTTCAATGGGACCCCTAGGTCATCCATGATAGATTCTTGTAGTCTTGCACTAGCAATCATGAGGGGTTCCAAGCACACTTATAGTGATGAATAAATATATCCCGCTATCTTTGAGAAGACACATGCATGGGCATTTGTAATCCACCTAAAGGAGCTCTTGTGTGCTTTGTATGTGCACATTAGGTAAGGTAATGAAAGTCTCTCAATGACTGGACATATATCGAAGGATAGAATGTCCTTGGCCACAGTCGGCTAAGGGAGTCCCCATGCTCAACCTGAATGAATTCGGGGTTGTGTAGTCTCTCAAATGCTATAAAGAGGAGCTTAGTGCATATAAATGCTAGCATGGATGCGGATTTATTTGTGGAGGTAGCCAAGACCGTGGATATAATCCGTTCTATTTCCTTTTGCACCCCGTGAGAGTAAGAGAAGGTTAAAGGTTCCCCTCCTAGAGGGGTTCTAGATTCCATCATGTGTCTGAAGAAGTCTCTTGTGAAATCTCCAAAGGGTTTAGTTAACTTGTAGGGCTGTCTCCTTCATGTCTGTGAACCAAGCCTAATACTTGATACTAGGTTTGCATTAAGGTATGGAGTGTACCTTCTAGTTGTACCCCCTTCTTTGGGATATGGTTCAAACCCTTCTACACTTCATTGTGGAGTTGTTCATTCTGAATTGCAGTGTCCAATGTTACCACATGGTTCCAAGTTTTATTGGCAAACTTGGCCATGTTGGGTTCAAGGCAGTGGCATGATACATTCCCTTCATCCCTAAACACTAGCCATGGTTTCATTAACTTTGCTCGCAAGTTATCCTTGAAGGACCAGCTAATAGAAGCTTACTTTATAAATGCACCAGCTAATGGTAAATTGTGGTCCAAACAAAAATCAAAAAGCAGTTTCTTTATGGAGAAATAATCAAGAAGGGGGTTATTACATTCCAAAGATATAAATCCTTTCTTATTTTTATTCATGCGGTGAGTGGTTAGGGTGAACTCTCCATGAGGGAGGAAGACGAGGCTTTTTGAGGGGAGGTTGCATATGTGCAAAATATCAATCTTTCTCATCATACTGCTAGCAGGTGCTTAAAGGGCAGTCTTGCATTAACATCTTGTGTAAAGGACATTGTCTTGCCTCCTCTCATAATCTTCGAAGGCCTTACCCGAGATTCATTCGTGTCCAAGTGGATTGAGCTTTCTTCACTATATCAAGATCGGTTATGTGTTTGCATGCTCAAAATGATCAAATTCAAATCCTTCATTTTTCAATGTTGATCATAGGTATTATATGTGTGCCCCCTTGCATGCTTTGGTTGGCAGTGTAGCTTGTTCCTAGTACAATGCTACCCATCTTCCCCAAATTGCAACTCAACTATACCAACTTCTGATATTGCTTTCTTTGGAGTTCAAGGATCACATTTTGTTTGATGCCACTAGCCCACTAGAGTTCCCTATGAAGCAAACTACCTTGCAAGAATGCAAAAGCGGTAATGACCTTCGTCAAAAATCAAGTGAGAGATCATTAAAATTGGTAAAATCATGTTCTAGGTTTCTCAGATATGGGAGAGAAAAATCAAGTGGGAGATACAACTTGTAAAGTCATGTTCTAGGTTTCTCAGAGATGGGAGAGAAACCCCTTTCATAGGAGATACTACAAGAGGAGCTGTTAAGCCAATTTTGGGGTATCAATCTAAGTTTGATGAGTATCATGATGCAAGGGAATCTCAAATTACCAGAGTGCTTTAAGTTTTTGGAAAGGTGTTGTACTTGTTTCTAGATAATCTATGGAACCCATAGCAATTGAGAGGGCCTCCTCTCTCAAAACATTTTTTGGCATTATTCCACCTTCAAGCAATTATTACTATTCTCATCTCATCTCACTTCAAGTGCATGATGGGTGAAATGTGTTCAGGGACAGTAAAAGAGAAAGGGCTAATTTATTGGCCTTATAGCAGTCTGCCGCACTTGACTACCAAAGAGGGAGAATATTTATTCCAAAAGATGGTGTCTAGTAGGGTAAGGGGGTCAGTACTATGGAGGTCTAACTTTTTTGCACTAATCCATGGCAAAAGTGCCCTCATGAATTCAAAATTTAAATCCATGGTTCTTATGATCATCAAGTAGTAATAGGGAGCTAATTTTTGTTTTTAAACTTTCCAAGTATTTTGTGGTACATAGAAAACTATGGTATCCAATGGTTAGTGAGGGCCAGTACTAAGGCATTGTTCTTCCAAAAGATGGTGAAAGGAGAGCTTGACACATCATCTTTTTCTATGAGGACTATTGGGTGCCACTTGCCTCCCTACTAGGGGGGTTGCTAGCATTTTAGAGGCACCCACCCCTTTAAGGGCACAAAGTTACTACCTAAGAAGGATGAGGAGCTCACACATTATTGATTATCATTCCACTATGTGGTAGCCTTCCCCTGGTCATCAAAATGTATGGTTCATACTTCATCACAACAATAACAAACATTCTCCACAAGAGTAGAAGATGATAGCCAAATGCCTGTGAGACAGGAAGAGGACTCTCATTTTAAGGGGAGGAGAAGGTTTTCACAAAGCTAGAGACATGCATTGAATATCTACAAGAAACCACTTTATTTTTCTATGATTAGAAATGGGAGTTCGTGAAGGATGTCCTTAGCCAGGATGACATGACTACTTGGAGTACTTGCACAATTAGTTACTCATTCTAGGAGGAAAAGGAGCAATGAAGGAGCATGATGAATATATTCCTCACACTTGAGAAGAAGCATACGAGAAATTTTGGCAAGCTATATGTCTCCATGCAGCAAGAAGGAATTAAGAGAAAGTGGAGGAAATGAGTGGACATCACGTCAAGGAGATATATGGTCTCATTTTTTAAATTATTTGTGCATAATGTTGCCACTAATGTTTAACTCTATTCTTCAATGTCATCATTGTTTTCTTATCTATAGTCAACACGACAGTTCTTAGGTGATGTACAAGGCTAGGATAATGCAAGGTTGTCCAATGCTTGCTACCTTAAAGTAAATAATGCATAGAATTTGCAACACTATCAGCCACTAAACCACCATGAGATTTGGCTCTTAAAAATTTATAGGACAAAAATTGTGGTTTGAGAATTGGGAGGAAAAGAGATTTGGGAGCAGACTCTTATCAGTGGTGGGTAAGAGTAGCATGCTTCAAGATCTTGCCATTAGCCATTCGATGCCTTGTCAAGATGAAAACCCTCCGCTTGTATGGTTGCGTTTGCCTCGATGCACTTCCTAAGGAGCTCATAAAGCTTGGATGCTAGCATGACCTTGATTTGCAATTTTACAAGTCCTTCAAATAGCTACCTAAAACCCTCATGAACTTGCTTCCTTAGAGTCCTTTGACCTACACTATTGTAGTAGGTTGACTTCCTTTCCTAAAACCTCAACAACTTCACCTCCTTATGGTCACTCAACCTATCCTCTTACCCACTGATAGCCTTGCTTGGCACCATGCAACAACTTGACCTCATTACAATCTCTCAACCTGACCTCTTGGCACTTCTTAATAGCCTTTCTTGGCACTGCCACTACTTGATAGCCTTGCCTGGCACTGCCAATTTGACCTCCTTACAATCACTCAACTACATTGTTATGATAGCTTGATAGTCTTGCCCAAAACCCTCGGCAACAACCTACTTAGAGTCATTGACACTGTTGCTCAAAACCCTTAACAACTTGACCTCCTTATGGTCATGCAACCTATCCTCCTCTTGCCATAGCTTGACAAAATTGCCTTAAACACTCAACAACTTTATCTCCGTATCGTCATTTAACCTACATTGTTGTGACAGCTTGATAACCTTGCTCAAAACTGTCAACAACTTGACCACCTTATAGTTGCCTGAACTATCATCTTGTTGTAGCTAGATAGCCTTGCCCAAAACCCTCAGTAACTTGACCTCCTTATAGTTGCTTAACCTATCCTCGCATCATAGCTTGATAGCCTTGCCAACACCCTCTACAACTTGACCTCCTTAAAGTTGCTAGACTTGACCTCTTGCTACAAGTTGACAACCTTTCCCAAAACTCTCGATGACTTGACCTCCTTACAATTGCTCAACCAACCCTCTTATGGTAGGTTAATAGTCTTGCCTAAAACCCTTGGCAGCTTGACCTCCTTACAATTGCTCAATAAGTCCTCTTTCCATGGCTTGACAACCTTGCCCAAAACCCTCCATAGCTTGACCTCCTTACAGCAGCTCTATGTGTCCTCTTTGACATCCTTGCTCACATATCACTATGAGGATATTGTTGTAGCACCTATTTTTCTTTGCCACCAAAGAATGTGTTTCAACTGTAGCACCATTCTTCCTTGCTAAATACCTTTATTCAATGCTATTGTTTCCTTTTTGCAAGCCTACCTATCATTATTTTGCACTACCTATCTTTTAGCAAAACAATAGCAATAGCAATTTGTTGCGCACAAAACAAGTGCAGTGACAAGAAATGGCTAAGTAGTGGCAAAGTAGTAGAAGAAGTAGAAGCAAAGAACCAACATAATAATAGAAGCAAGCAGCAAGCAGCAAGAACCTGATGGCACTAGCAAAGAAGTAGACATCACTACCATTCACACCAATATCAACATCAAGTAGTGACAACACTAGTAGAGAAGTACTACCATTCACACCAATATTGGCTCTTATAAGTTATCTACATTTTTTCCTTAGATTTTTTTTTCAAGTAGTTATGGTTGATATTAGTGTGAGCGTTCTACTTGTTGTTATTAGCATTGATATTACCATCAATGATCACATACTTTTTGATATGTGTAATCAATTTGCAAGAATTGTATTAACGGTTTGTTACAATGGTGTATTGCATCAATATTTATTTCATTTTCAATTTTCATTAATTTTATTTACGATAGTATATTGAAATAATTTTTCATTTAGTTTATATTCAATGTAGTGTTGAATCAATTCTCATAAAGTGAAACTCTTTGTTTTAATAGCTTGCACATAATGTCAATCATCCTCGCCGTGTTGTTGATCATTGCCAGCATACTGCTAGGGCTTACCATCATCTACGGATGCTTCAATAAGAACAATACAATTTGGCATGGATAAACTTACGTGTGGTTAAGCTTCTTCCATATTCACTTGGACAAGAATCTTGCTAAAGCTCAATTAACATAGGCTGGAAAAGTAATTGAGCTAGTTGGCCAACCATCACGTACCCAGTGGAGAAAAAACTGCAAAAAATAAATTTCATGGGAAGACATATGGAAACGTTGCATTAGAACCCTCCATGGTAGCCATTGAAGAGTACCCGAGTTAGGTCTAGCAAGGTTGCATAGAGTACTTAAAGTTAGTGTCCCAAATAGCCACATTAATTTTGGATATAGAACTGTAAACGAATCCAAATATTGTTATGTGTCCTAAAAGCTAAATTATATGATACAGTCCAAAACATGGAAATTTATGTGAATGCATGTATTACTTATATAAAATTTTGTATGTTTCTCATATAGCCTTGATTGCAAGCATGGCTCTAGAAAAATGAGGAAGAAACCCAACAAAGGCGGGATTATGTTATGATGTTGCCTAATAAGAAGTGGAAATGCAACTTTTGTCATGAGGAGTACTCAGGCTCCAGCACGAGAATGCAAAAGCACTTCTTGGTGATGCCAACAAACAAATTGGAAAATGCAAGGGGCCAAGAGTTGAGAGAGGTATAACCACTCTAGGCGGATAAATGTCTAAAAGTACAGACAACCATGTAGATGATATAGTTATACAGACAACCATGCCTTGAAAACGTCTTGTTGTGCTTTCTTTATATGTTGTTGTTTAAATGACACTTCCAAATACATTTGTTGTATACACGCATGCGATTGTGAATGATCCACATTGCTACATTGTCCACTCTCCATATACGTCATAGATCAGCTTGCCGTATGTGTTATCAAGGCCATGCCACTACCTTGAGATGGCACATCTACAGATTGACTAACTTGACGTGTGCGCATATCATTAGGCACAAATTCATGAGCGGGATTGGTGACGTATAACCCCCTTGGTTAGACGCCATGGCTCTTTTCCTATGTCTGTACTAAGCATGGTTCAAATTTCACATAGAAAAAGAGCCATGGCGTCTAACCAAGGGGGTGTATGTTGCATATGGTGAAACTAATTTTGCAACATGTGTCATGAATCATGTGATAATAACATTGCATTATTTACAATTCCACTTCATAGCATGACAAGCATGCAACCCATATCCCAACACATCCATGTTAATTACTTCAATAATTACACAATTATAATCTGACATAATATGTTGCATGATAATAGCATTGCATTATTTAGACAGCCATGCTAATTAATTCAATTGCACATGTTTCTTGAAGTGTGTGAATAGCATTGCATTAAATTTTACAATTTCACTTCAAAGTATGACAATTCATCGTCAAGTACTTCAGTCTCTTGACAATAATAATTTGACAAAATGTGTTGTTATAAGCATCAACAATTGTTATACATTTCAAGTTACAAGCTATTCAAATTCGTGTTTTGGAGTTTGCATCTCTGCAAACATTACTATTAGAAAAAAATAGGCCCAGCAAAAAAAGAAGCCAATAGATGACAATATCCATATAAGATGTAGATAGGCAAAAATTGAAGCCAGTAGATAGGAAAAATTTGAAGCCAATGGCTGTGGCATGCCAAAAAGGATTTAGATGAAGGTTTTTACTTAGCACCTTGTTTTGCATCGGGAGGAGGTTGGTGGGTGCCTTGGGTCCCCAGCAAGATGTGTAGTCCGTGTTTGTACAAGACATCAAAACAACTATAGAGCCCATCAGGAGCCTAAAGTAATAATGCTAAAAGTCAACACGACCATTGATACTACTTTCAAGAATGTATATGTGTGCCTTGTAGTTTTTTATTAGTAATGCAAATGTTATCTATCCTTCTGATGGTGCCATTCATTTAATATTCAAAGAAGTTTCCATAATGTAATTGTTATGTATGCTTGTGATGGGCAAAGAATCTTAATATCCATTGAGTCTCACACCTTCCATTAAATAAGAATACATATTCATTAATGAAATAATGGAATTGAGAGATGGAGCCATTTTTTGCATCCAAAATTCACATTAATGCATTAAGACTAAATCAATTCATGTCAAATTCTAAGAAAGATCTCTTTTAAGGTTCCTAATGCACTCTTTATTAATCATGTCACAATCTAATCATGTACATATAAAAGTGCATTGTGGTCTGGTGTCACAATAGATTCTTCACCTACTCATGAACTTTTGTATCATTACGGTAGATTTCGACTCAAAAAGGACCTCATAAGGAGTGAATTAGGAAAATGGATTACGAACTAATAAGGCCTATAAAGGGCCTTGTTACCCCCTAAAAAATGCATCCCCCTAAGCTTTGGAGTCCCAAAAATGCCTCAAAAATCACACCTCATTGTCTTACTTGGAGGGGCCCCTACCTACAAAAATCTATGCCTCTTTAACCACCAAGTTGGTCCCCTTCCCAAAAACTCTTGCTCGAATACCACTATCCCCCCTGCAGGGGGGAGGGGGGTTCTGAGAGTAGCCATGTAAGCACCCAGGGGAGGACTTGATCTTGTAACTCACATTTGACCACCTTGCAGTAGCCAAATGATCATGACACCAAGGGGAGGTATTGAGATATAGTGCCATGTGCACATATTAGAGGCTAAGGTATGGTATAGGAATGTATTAAAGTAGCCACCCTAGGATGTGGAATACATGATGTGAGGACGTGGATCGAGGACATCCACAAGGAGAGATGTGGATCAGAGTATCCCACAAGTGTTGACTATTCTAAGGACTCTCTCTATATAAGAAGCCTATCTTGTATTGTTTGAATAGAGAAATGCATATACACTCAAGATTCTATTTATGAGTCTAAGCTAATCTATCTTAGAACCTAATTGACTTGAGGTACATGTCATGAGCACTCTCTTCATCATGTTTTCACATAGGTTCCATCCACTGTAGAGTCCATAGATCCTGAGGCACGCATGTTTTCTCAATGCCAACAAGAATATTTTCATGAAAAGAAGAGTTGCATTCTTTACATTGAAGGTCAAATCTTAGACAAGGAGGCATACAATAATGGAGGAAGAGCCAAACCATGGTAATTTACAAAGTACTAGCTCTTGGTGCTATTGATGAAGGACCTTCTACCAAGCTACCAAATAGACTCTTCTTGGTGTAAATGTTTGGATTTACATATTCTAAACATAATAATCTCTCTTAACTGGGTGCATATTTTCCATGGATCACCACATTAAGTAATTCATATGGATTAAACGACTTGGGATTAGTTGAAGGAAGTGTAGAGATGAGATACAAGCTACAAGTATGATACTTTTGCATTAACATTTAGAGTAACATGCACATTGTCCAACATGGAAGGTGCTAAAATCTTATCCATCAAAACAATTAGTTGCTTATTGAAGAGACTGATTCTTAAAAGGGGCATTAGGAAGATAACAAGTTTATGAGATCCTTTTATAGCAGATTGGTAACTATGGACTAATAAAGAGCACAAGCTTTTGGATTCTTGTCATATCCACTCATGTTATTGAGATTAGAGTCAATGCATGATTAGGTGCATCCAATCACAAATGACTTTTGGGGTGCACCGTGATGTGCGTTGATGGGGGCAATTACAAAATGGATGGTGGGTCATAATGACGTGGAATAGCCCACATGCTCATTGGCTTTTTTTCATGACATGAAAGGGAGGGCTCCAATTCTTACAATAACAATTTTTTTAGCAACCACAATCTCCTTGCAAACTCCTTTATTGCATCAGCACTTCTAGCAACATTAAATCTATTATATGACCATAGCATGCTACATGGACTTAGATGCTATATTGAATCTATAGTGACCACTGTAATGGTTCCTCATCCAAAACATGTGGCACTACTTGCACATCTTTGAATCCATGAACAAGACTCTTGCTTGAGGGCATAGGACCATGTCAACCACTACGGTTGCTAGAATACGCTTGCAGTGGCCCAAGTCAACCACCACAACATCCACCTAATGCATGTATATGGAGGCTATAGTTATCTAGTGCAACCACTGTGTTGGTTGGTGATGCAAAACACATGGCATCACATGTGTCGAAGTGGCATATGACACCACCACGATGGCTAAAATTACAAGGTAGGTGGAGTGGCCCATGTCAATTCCATGGTGGTCAACAACATGATGGCAATAACTAGCCAATAGAAACCAAACACGTCAACCCCCATGCAATTGTTTTTTCTCAGCCCTTAAATTAAGGGCAATCCTAAAGATTAACAGAAATCATACCTTAAAGTTTCCTGAAACTCATATAAATATAAGGGTTTTCAAATAAAACATGTATATTATGTTGCTTAAAATTAAAGGAAACCTCAAATACCAACTCATTTTTCTCGACATCATCTAGGAAAAATACACTACCAGGTGGTTTTATTGAGTATTGACTTCATCTACTACTAAGAAGCATGCAAAGAGTCTTCGATGCCAAAAAAAATTTAGTGCATTGGGCCATTATACAATAGTTTTAGCCTAAAAAGAAAGCTTCTAGAAGCCCACTACCCAAATCGATTAAATTTTTTTTTAAAAAGAACTTGGAACTAGAGTAGTACCTCTAAGGAGGTAGTGCTTTACTCTCAACACCATATGAAAAAGGAGTGTTTAAATATTAACAACTCAATTGAAACAACAATCTAGAAAAACAAATTTACCCTGAACATTTGCCTAGACAAAAAACGATTTGACATGGCAAGACAAACTAGACCTAGCTTCCCTTGAAACTTTTCTTCTAATAGCCTATATATAGCTTGAAGTCACAAAATTTCCCACAAGAAAGTGTCCAATGCCTAGTCAACAAGGTGAGGCCAAAAAAAAAAGAAAAGGATCTTTGCCATGAGGGATTCAAAAACCACGTAGACCTGCACATCATAGGTAGACTTCCTTGTCATGAAAGCTCTTAACTTATATCTGACATTATCCCATCGTGGGAAAGCAAGGGTACCACTTTGTCTCTTCCTTGAAACTTTCCTCTATTTGAATTATTTCCGCTTGGATGTTAATGTTGATAATTGTTGTGCTTATGTTGCTAATGTTGATGCTATTCTGGATGCTGATATTGATCTTGTTGTCCATATTTTTAAGATGATCTACCTCTGCCTCTACCTCTATTTGAGGATGCAAATGCTTGCTCATTGGCTTAACCTTTTCTTGCCTAGATAGCTCGAGTCTTGTGTTTTCCCGAGCAAACCGATTGTATTTCTTCAAATGATCAAGCTTGCTTTTGTACAATAATACTCTAAACTAGATTCTTATGTCCTAATATTATGTCCATTGAGGATGACTTGAACTTTCTCTACTAACTTCATAGTCTCTCTTGTGGTGGCTACAAAGTTTTGAAGTCCTTAACATTGGGTACATAGGCATGACCACCTTCAATTTTCTATGACTTGTAAGTAGTAGAAAACATATCCCATGCTGCACTTGGATGTCTTGATCGTGTTCAATTGTTCAAGCATAACATCTTGAGTATTTTGTTTGATCAAGAGATAAGTATACTTGTCTTTGATGGTCTAGATGTAGACACATCTACACACTCCCATTTGTCTTGTAGAACAAGTATGGTCTCCATTCGATAAATTTAAAGTACCATAGCTTAGCACATGCCTCCACATCGAGGTTGCTAGATGTGGACATGATGCAAAAGTACTCAAAGTGCCTTTGCAAATATTGCTTGTTTAAATTGTAGTCTGCTTTGTTGGTGAACATAGAAACTGCAAACCAATCCAATTTATTACAAGGTATGATATGGAAAAAGATGCGGGAATGCTTTACAAGCTAGAAAGTATACACAAAATGCCTAAAGTATAGCCAATAAGGCTTTACCGAAGCATGTCACTTTTAAGACGAACAATATGTGATTTGCCCATTGCTGCAATGACAATATCTATTTATGTCATGAACTCTTCTCACTCTCCTATAGATGCTCCCTTTTTCCAGATATTTAATGAGTGTGAAACTGCATGTGAGAAAAAGTACTGACTTTGATGGATGAGTTTGGTAGGGCTCAATCGAATTTTAGTGCCCAATCTCCTCTAAAGATTGGAATCAAATGCATCGATGAAGAGGGTCTAATATGCAAAAGGATTAATATAGAAGCTCAAAAACTTGTGCATGATGTGATAGATTTTGAAAACCATCACTTTTCCATGTTTTTTCGCCTACAAATTCTTCCTGGATCGGAAGTTACGGCTTGCCAAATCTTAATCAAGAAGAGGGACCGGAATTGGATGATGTGGTATCAAAGGCACATGCAATGTGTGTGCCTGTGAAGAGGTGTGTCTTTGAGACAAAGGTGCTGATGTGAGAGTCATGTGTACATGCAGTATGCAACGTGTGGTTAGCAAGATGTGTACTTAGGTGGTAGTGTTCACGTGGCACTATGTACATCATGTGGACTGTGCTAAGGTGGCAGTGTGAGTGGTTGAACATGTGCGTGACTGCGGGGGGGGGTGTTTGATCACCAACCAAGGGCTCCCTATGCCCATTGGTTTCAATGCAATCTGCCCCTTGATATGGACCAGGTGTTATCAAAGATCAATGTAGGCAAATTATTAATAGAATTAGTCAAAAGTAGCTGAAAGTGATGATATCGGCTCAATGTTTTTGTACATGATTTGAAACGGTGTAACCAAAATATAGGCTTGATTCGAGCCCGCCAAAAAAAAGCAATTAAATAAGTCTCCTCCGCTTTAAGTAGTAATACTTACTAAGGCTTGCTGGGTTTCCTTTTATGTTATTGTAACCCCTTGAGATTGATGCTATTCCTAGGCGTAGAATGTGTTGCCGCTCCAAGATATTTGCCTCCTTTTTGCTTCCACTTGTTGATGCTATTATCTCCATCTCGAAGTGGCTTTCAAATGAGGCATAACTATGTACATCATCAAGCATTTTAGTTGGTGGGTTAGTCTTGTGCTATTGTAGTCGTTTACGGCATCTGTAGTTTGGCCAATGTATTTCTTTTTGTCATGGTGTTTTGAAAGCAGCATCGTAGACAATTATGTAAACTCTATTTTACCTTCAGCTTTGATCTTTGTTGGTTCTGGGAAGATAGTTTTTGCCTTCCAGTAATTTTCATCAACAAATTTGGGGTCCACCTTGTACTTCACTTTTTCAATAGTTACTGGCCCCACGGACGTGCCTCCACATCGTATACATCTCTGAATTGCTGAAGTATGTTATCCGCTTCTTACTTGTCCAATTGGGAGAGCTCTTTGACACCATCGAGTGAATCATTTGTTCATTGATTGATTCGTTTCCATTTGAGAGTTTCTATATAATGTGCTTAATTAGCCCATCTGCGAGGTTGTTGGACCCTTTTGGTTTGCCTACCAAGATCTAGGTCACTCTTGTCATTAGTGGATGATATTCTTCATGAGAATTGAATACGTAGATGTATTGTGTTGGTAGTACTCTTGCTATGTTAGCTCTTCACATTTGTTTGTCGTTGAAGAATAGGCTTTGTTGCTTTTTTTTGCGTCTTGGAGGCACATTCTTGTTCATCTATCTTTTGTACTACCTTTCTTTTGAATTGTTGGAAGAGTTATAAAGTACTGAATGTTAAATTTGTTGAATATCATTGAGGCATGTTTACTTCAATGTAGGAAAGCCGAAATGTAAAAGCATATAGGTTACCTATTTTGCGCTGGCCATTACTTTGAGGTCTCCTTTGTTTTTTTTGGGCTACTTGATTTGGCAAAACGAGGAATGGCAACTGAGTCATATTTTATTACTTTTTTTTAATGTTATCGTATGGGCATGACGATTTCCAATATTGCTGAAATGTGAGTTGCTCTAGTATGGTCGGGCATGCACAATAAGTGTCAATTGGATGCATTGTTGTGACACAATAGTTTCACAAGTATCTTTGACGAAGCTTCAAAGGGGCGAGTTAATTGAGTACACAGCTTCGCTACAATGGATTGTTGGTACTTGCAAGCATGACAATGTTGCCTCGGTCAGTGATGTCGATTTTGACAAGATGTATGTTGAGATCATCTTTAGTTTCAATGGATCTAGCGTCTCAAGCCCCAATCGCTTGGTGTCCTCAACATATAGGTTAGTCTGCCTACTGGTTCTGTTTTCATAGCATACTTCAATAGATAGTACGACAGACCAATATTTGTGATTCGTTGAATATTCATGTGTCCTTGCCATAATAACAGGACTGCAACATGATACGATACGACATTTCGGTGCTTTTGATTTGGAAAAAAATACAACCATCGATGTTTCCTTGGATCTATTAATTGCTTTGTGTTTGGATGGTCATCAAACGGAAAGGCATACTTGCATTTGCCTCGTGTGTTTGTAACCTCATTAGCCACCGTTAATGTCAAGAATATATGCGGTAGACCCCACTGATCTACCATTGCCATTAAATCCTTGAGATTTATTCTATGCCAGGAGGGAGAGCCTAGGATTGTTGCTGGGATATCGAATTTGATTATGTACCTTATCAACTCCTCAGTTTTTGCGTTTGGTCTTTCGCGATGCTTTTGATCGATCTCTTTGAAGGATAGTTGTTCGTGTCCCGTTTTCTATCGTAAATGCTTGATGGAATTGATACATTAGCAAAAGATACAGCTTGTACAATGCGAATAGTGAGAAGAATGTAGACACCCTCATTTCTAAATGGTCATGGAAGAAAAGTCGGCCATCGTGCCAACCATGCCCAAAAGGGAATAGAAATGGAAAGAGAGCACTCTCGATCGTCAGTTCCTCTCCTTCTATCATTTCGTTTCTTGTGGCGACAGTCGCTTGCTCTCTTGAATTTTCTTTTGTACATATGACAATCGACCCAACCTCTCTAGTTGCTAGCCTAGAGAGTTCTAACTTATTGGAAACTTAGTCAATGCGTTCCAATATAGACAAGTGGTTCCTTTCATGTGCAGCACCCATTGCCTCAAATAGAGAATATGCTGAGTGTTTTTCTAGTATTGTTGAGATAGTGTTTGATGAGACAACACTAATCCCTAGTCTTGGATGAGGTCTTTCCAACATTGTTTTGTATTGCTTTGACAGTGGGTTCGAGGCGAGATTTAAAGAGAGGATTCTCTAGTGGCTGTCAAGAGATCTTCAGTGTTTTAACATAATTGCTCTTCTTGATTCCAGCAAATGAGAGGATTTTTTAACAATGATGTTGAAGTCAGCTGACCTACTGCCAATGATTGCATCACTTTGCTGATATTTATACTGACATCTAGCAGCAATAGCGTTTGCATATGGAAGACATTTGGGCGAAGGATGGTTTGTATATATTCGACCTCATATGGAACTGAGTAACTTTCAAAAAGGTTAAGAGACGCACCCCTTAACATTTGTGATGCCAGGTCACCATGGGCTTTCTCTGCATGTACATGAAGTAGGATATTGGAGAAGCAATGAGGGACTATGTTTGATTCCAGCACATTTTGAAATTGTGAAAGTTTTCAACTTTTGCCAGTCCAGAGCTCACACTTTCCACATGCCAGCACAAAATTGGAGCTTCTTTTGTGAGCAGTGGTTATTCGAGTTTGCTAGTGTTGCATCTAGAAAGATCAAGTTTCTTATTGATGGCTCTAATTTACGCTTCTTTATATCGAATGTTCTTCCTACAGCAAGGTGACTCCTCTCGGTAATCGATTGCCTCATCATTGAGGTAGTTGTATGCGTAGCTACCCTATCGCTAGGTGCAAGCATATAAGTTATTTTTTGCATTTCTGAAATTAATCGGTACATATTCTCAGCAAATCGAATATCGCACACGTATTATGTGTATTTACAGTAGTTGAATAACAATTGCATGACAAAGTTAGAGAGAAGGAAAGTACCTACTGTTGTTGTTGCAATGTTGAGATGATTGGAACTCCAAGGAGAGCAAAAGAACCTCAAGCCGCGCAAGGAAATGAAGTTAGTTCATGAAACAATAAGAAGGTGCCAAAGAACAAGGAATGAAAGACGTACGTCTGATAATATATAGTATAATTATAATAACTACACATAGTGTGGGCAAGGAGGTGACGTGCTTCCTTCCCCAAAGAGTTATAATCCAAGGGACCGGGCCCTTCCCTAGTCATTGAGTTTTCAAGCATCAAGAGTAGTAGCATCTAGTAGCTTCACGAAGACGTATCGTTAATGCATAGGATGCTGATTTTATACCTAAATGTTAGTATTGTCTTGTACGGCATTGCAAAAAGCAATATCTTGGTCGAAATTAGAACGTATATATGGGTGCCCTCCTGCAAACATGCAAAAAGAAACATTAAAAATGGAGTGCATATCTAAAGAACAAATATTGAATTTTCACATTTAAAAAATTTCCCTACAAGTTGTGAAAGTTCTCAAATTAGATTTAGGATCATAGTACACCTATTGAATGAGCTATATGTGTGTAGACAACATTAGGTACATTAACTTAGAAATGTATTATTCAATATAGACAATGGTTTTGCTTTAAATTTGTAATGATTGGCTTGTCGTCATCGACATGCAAGCATGTATATTTTTCCCTTTATTACATACAAGGAAAGTCAAAATTTCCTTCGCCATATAGGTGAAGGACGTCAAGATATGACGAAGGAACTTTATTATGTTTTTTGGTCGACTTTCAAACTTCATTTTCTTCTTCTTTGGAGCTCGCAGATTGTCTTTTTTACTTGTCTCCATTTTCTTCTTGTTGGAGGACTTCATCTTTTCTTTATTGCTAGACTCCTACGTGCTAGTTGATGGAGTCATTGATCAGTGCTTGGTTCTGGAGGAGCTTACTATATTGAGTTTTTGTGCGAGCTGCCACTACTGCAGGGCCAGTTGAATCTAGATTCTGGAACAACAAAGAGAAATTATCTCAAAAAGTTTGTCTACGTTAAAAACAAAATCGTTCTTTACGCTAGCATTGAAACGAAAACGCGTGAAGGCATCATTGAATCTCATTCTTGAATGGAATAAAGGAACAAAAAAAAATTAACACATCTAGATCTAATAAAAGAATGATTCAAAACTTTATCTCTGAGACAATCATGAATTCTAAGAGGACATTATTTTGACTTTAATAGTCTATTCCGAGCATTCTGGAAGTGAGACCGCTTCTCTCTACCTTGTTTTGGACCCTAAAGGCAAGTGATCTAGCCCACATTCTGGTAGAGCAGCTACCATGCGTCTATAGGTGTCCTATGCAAAATGATTTTTTATGCAAAAAGGAAATTCAGATAACTATACATGAAGACATGGGCAAAAAGGAAATTTGTAGCCACTGCAAGCAAGAGGCACATCACGCTGTGGCATGTTATCAAACACATGTCAGGCATCCACCATGCTCCCACGCTTCACGTACATCTAATCGGTAGGAATTTCGTTAGTCCTATCCAACTAATGCAATTCATGGTGGATTGGATTCCCAGTTCTACATGCAGTAAGGGAATGACTGCAGACAGCAACTTAAGCTGTGTCGTGTCCTTGTCTCTACCAAAACCGAGTTGAGGGACCACAGACACTGTCCATGGCTGAACATGAATGCAAGCTAGGCGCTGGAGCATGAGAGCCTGGTCATGAGTGCATGGCCTCAAGGTCTTAGTGAACATCATGATAGGAGGTTGGAGACTTTCCATTGTTGTCAAACCCAGCCCTTTCAGCTCTTTAACGGGATCTTCTGTACCTTCCTATCTCACCCGCTATCTTTCACTCGTATTGCTGCCATTTCACAATAAAGCCAAGACGGTTATATAAGTTTCTCCTTTAGCAGATTGATTTGCGTATTGCCCTCATAGATTCTCTCCTTAGATGCATAAAAAGGCAGTTCACTAAAGTAAGCCCCGATTAGCATTGATTGAAGATCCAGACACAAAAAGACAATGGAGAATGGCAGCAGCGTTAATTTCATGGGCAAGTCACAAGCACACATGCAATGGGTGGGACTCTTGATGGCGACACGGTACCCTTGATGCTGGGTTTGCCTAATTGTCTAAACACCCAAGAAAGTACACCTGCTTGAAGTGCTCGCCGAGACAAAGCTGTCTACCATCTTCCCATTGTAGTCTCTATGCTAATCTAGCTATATCTACCACTTTTGTGGTCCCTAGGATAGCTAGAGTCAAGGCTTCCTTTGTTGTATAAATTCACCCTTTCTTACATTGAAAAGGGTTAGAAAACACCAGACACACAATCTCCTAGCATGGTTAAAACGGCATACCAAGATTTGATAAAAACCAATGTAGTTTATTTGAGAAAAAGGCTCTTTTTTATGGGAATTTTTAAAAGTTCATTCTTTTTATATAAAAATTAGCGAGCACACAACCTAGACTACAACTGTGGTCAACTCACGCACACCACACACACACACACACACACACACACACCCAACCACATGCTAGGATTCCATGCCCTAGCCTCTAAGATTTGAACCCGTGACCTAGGGATTGGAAGCCCAATGCCCAAACCACTAGGGCAAAGCCTTGGAGGCCTTAAAAATCATTTCTTTGAACAACCTATAGCACACCACTCTCCCCAACAAGCACTTCAATGTTAAATATTATATCAATTAGAGCAACTTAAGAAGATACACATATGGATGATTGAGGATCACCCCAATCAACCAAAAAAGAAAACATTGGATTTGGAGAAGCTAGAGGCCAAAACAAGTTGGAAGGACAAAATTAGGCAATGCAAAGTCATCAAGTGAAGGCCCCCCAAAGACCTAAAAGGCTCTTGGCCTTTCACTAATGTAAAGCATGGAATCTTTTCATTGAAGATAATAGGCTTCCTTAGGCTTTATTTTGTTTTTTAATATTTTAAGCAATGTGTGTGCTAGTGTCAACCATATCACATTTGTTGTCGTGCAAGGTATAACCTATCTTCATATTTATTTATATCTTCCATCCTAGCTTTTATTTCCCAAACATGGTATCAGTCATCCAATGTTATGTGCAAAACGTATTTACAAGAATTGTTTTGATGAGCCATACAATGCCCACAAATAATGTGCAATTGTGCACAAAAATGTGCATGTTGTTAACATACTGAGCTAGCTGCAAACCTAATTCACTAGAGATTGACAGATGATTTGTATCACGACTACGTGTGAGCTCTCACTTCATGCACACAAACTACTGAAAAATGATGTGAAAATAATCTACGACTTAGGCTTGAGGAGCTTAATCAACATATGCATGAATCACTTGAACGAGTTGATTGATCAAACTTCTTAACGTATGTATTCCTTCACAAGCGACTACAGACAAGGCTAAAAAACAACTATAGACTCGAGCATTGACTCATCCCTACAAGACTTTGTGCCAGTACAACAGTAAGGCGACTCAACTAAGAACTACCTAGAGCAGCTACGCTATCAAACTCACTATCACGACCCATCGAGCCGAACGGACAAAGAGACTTAACTGTGCCGCCCTTCACAAACTTTATAGCTACACTCCACTGCCTTGCTATACTAGACCTGCCAAGTGTCAAGCATCTGTTGGAACCCACATACACCAGCTAATCCTAGCTTTCTTGCCTGCATGGACCAATACCCTGGTCTTGTCCAACCAACTATAACTCGTGTCCACCCCTTGCACAAGAGAACCACTCCCTCTCACAACCTTAATCAAGGACGCATCAACAAAACCATCTTCATACGCGACCCCATAAGGATCTACAGCCAACATTCCCCCCTTGAGCCGAAATGGGGAGCAAAGAAGACACAACTGCTAATAGATTGCTTAACCTAAAAGATCTTAAGATAAAATGCTCAAAACCAATACAAAACACCATCATAAAAGCAAACCAAAATTTTGACTCAAGACAAGTGAGATCACCATACGCACCCAGAAATCGGTGCACCTTAAGTCTTAAAAAGCCCAATCTTGATCTATGAAAGCAACAAAATTAGCATGTTCTTCAATCGATGACACTTCATAAACTAGATCTTTTGACTCACAAGACTTCTTTCTTTTTCCTCCAATAGTGCTCTTCATCATCTCCTGGTTTTCCACAGTGACCACAACCAGCTTGATCTTTCCTATACCCTTCTTTTCTTTTGTAAAATAAGGTGAATCACCTCCGAATTGTAGAGTACCCTCTCTCTTTTCCTCAACAAGTAATAAAGAGACACAATCCGAACGATCATCTAAACGTAGAATGCGTACACCTTCACCATGTTTTGGAGACAAGCTTTTCAAGAGTATAACCTTTTTATCTTCCTTATCAACCCTAGAACCAAGAACAGGAAGTTGTTTTGATAACAAGGTGAATGATATTTAATCATTCATAAGGCCTACCCGAGATTAAAAAAGCAAACAAAAAGGAAATGATGTGGAGGAAGACTACACGAGATAAAGGAGAGAGAGAGAGAGAGAGAGAGAGAGAGAGAGAGAGGGGGGGGGGAGAGATGATGTGTAAGAAGAAGACTTGAGGAGATCTAAAGAGAGAGAGAAAGAGAGAGAGTCAACCACTTTAAAGTTTGCATTCAAGTCCAATGAAGAAGAGTCAACATATTGTCCAATAACAAAAATGTACTTCCCAAAATTCAAAAAATACCTAATTTCTGCATTCCCAAATTTGAAGCGTTGCTAAGGCTATCCTGAGGGCAGGCCAAAAACTGCATGCGATTAACCCAGATTCTTAGTTTCTTCCATTCGTGAGTCAAACAACTCCCGCTTCACCACTGCTTTAGCACGCTTCATCCTGACACTAAAAAGAGTCTCCAGTATTCTCCAGTTTTCAGCTACTTTCTTCGTTACATCAATCTGATGAAAATAGTCTTCTCCAAGGGCACGTCCGAACATTCCAGACGCCTTTCATCCTTCTTATCCCATGCAAGCTCTTCACCTTCGTTAGTAGACGGTTTCTCCTTAGCACCAAATATCACGCTCCACAAACCTTTTTGGATAAGCCATAATGGGGCGAAAAGTTACCAAGAAGCAAAGTTACGACTGTTGAACTTTACAAGAGAAGCTTCTGCTTTTTCTTTCTTCAAGGAAATCATACTAGCAGCCATCCTTCCTCACAGTAACTAACAAATAGACCAGAAACTTGAAAACTCGCTCATATACCAGTGTTAACAAATTGAGCTAGCTGCAAACCTAATTCACCAGAGATTGACAAATGATTTGTATCACGACTACGTGTGTAAGCTCTCTTACTTCATACACACAAACTATTGGAAAATGATGCAAAAATAATGTGACTAAGGCTTGAGGAGCTTAATCAACATATGCATGAATCACTTGGACGAGTCGAATGATCAAACTTCTTAACGTATGTATTCCTTCACCAGCGATTACAGACAAAGATAGAACACCATGACTATAGACCTGGACGTCCACTCATCCCGACCGGCCTTTTTGCCAGTACAACGATAAGAGGACTCGACTAAGGACTACCGAGAGCAGCTGCACTATCAGACTCACTATCATGACTCTCATCGAGCCGAACGAACAAAGAGACTCAGTTGTGCCGCAATTCACAAACTTTGTAGCCACACTACACCGCCTTTCTATACTAGATCTGCCAAGTGTCAAGCATGTGTTGGAACTCGCGTACACCATCCAATCCTAGCTTTCTTACCTGCATGGCCAACATCGTGGTGTTGTCCAACCAACCATAACTCATGTCCACACCATGCACAAGAGGACCACTCCCTCTCACAACCTTAATCAAGGGTGCATCAACAAAACCATCTTCATACGCGACCCCATAAGGATCTACTGCCAACACATGTCCCTAAGAAAGAGTGGGCATCCCAATGTAAGAAAGCTAAATGTGCTAGAGAATATGATCTAAATCCATAAGCAAAGACAATACAATATAAATTATCCACGGGAACCAGTAAGATGAATGACATGAACCAATTAGATACCAAAAAGAAGAGCCATGCTACGATAAATATGATAAGGTAAACATAAGTCATGGACTAGGATCGACACCTAAAGATCGCTAATTACCATTAAAGAAGCTACTTATTATGAATACAATGAATATAAAGTAAATAATTACGTGTCAGCACTCAGTGCATGTACGTACACATGTACGAATGCACATGCTACATGGCTCATGCATGTGGTTGTCAAAGCCAGTATGAAACATCAGATTGCATGCCACACTTACCTGTTTTTGTACTATTACCAATAAATGATAAAAATGTGTATATCCACCATACAAGGATTGGCCTTACAGTTCTTAAATTACTGAGACTTTTTCAAGGCCTTAAGGACATCATGTGCTCTAGATTATGTACTTGTCACAATCGACAAGTTTTAGGCAATACGATTTTCTCACAAAAACCTTTCTAGACATCACATCCACATTCTAGCCATCACCGAGCCCTAGAAAGTGGTTCAAAGATCTGACAAGTGCAGAAGGATTGGATGGCTCATAGGAAACAAGCGATGACAGATCCATATTTTTTAATGTCTCGAGGAGAGTCATAGGAGATGCATAAAACAAGTACTTTTGAGCAGCTAGCTCCTCAGCAAGCTCAGCTTGGTGATTGTCCATCAAAGCTTCATTAACAACAACAACAAGAGGCTTGCCCATCCGCAATGTCTCAAAAATGCTTCCAGAACCTGCCAAATACTTTCCATTTATAGAACAAACGTAGAAGTAAAAACGAAAACCCTGCAAGTGCACCTCCATACATTATTGTTGAGCACACCTTGCCATGATTGGAAAAGAAAGAAGCCAAAACATACAGCTGAGTTGATTCATACCTGCATGGCTGATGACTAATGCAGCTGAGCTCATGTATTGCCGAAGATCGGGAGCAAACGTGAAATATTCGACATTTAAATCTATTCCGTCATCAGAAGACTACAAAAAACATTCTATTTAAATGAAGGGAAATAAAGGAAAAGTTTGATGAAATGTCCTAAGTTTGAAGTTTTTCCAGTCTGGTCTAAACCCATAAAACTGCAAACAGGTTTAATCACAGCAACATGATATTGTTCCCAACCAGAAGAAGAATATTAAAACCAGGGCCTTCCTGAATAAAAAATAAACCTGAATATACCTTTGAAATATGAGCAATTATACAAACCTGGAGCTCACAAAATATTGCAGTAAATAGACATTTGTTTTACCCTTACCTACCCCTAAATACAATGAACCACGCATCACCATCAATAATCGATCTCCCTAAAACAATCGCAAAGCTCTAAGGGTTCACCAATAAGACCTTTGCGTTATTTGTAACTTCCCTTAGCCTCTTAACTCTGACAGGATGCATCCAGTGGCAAATGAGAGACTCAAGCTAAAAGATTCAAAATTTAGCTGCAGCATCTATGAGAGGGAACTCCTTGCCATCCCTCACGCACTCGAGATTTGGAAGCCCATTGGTGAGAGAAAAGCACATCAGTGGGCTGCATCTTTGCCGACTTTTCATTACAAAATATTGCAGTAAATAGACATTTGTTTTACCCTTACCTACCCCTAAATACAATGAACCACGCATCACCATCAATAATCGATCTCCCTAAAACAATCGCAAAGCTCTAAAGGGTTCACCAATAAGACCTTTGCGTTATTTGTAACTTCCCTTAGCCTCTAACTCTGACAGGATGCATCCAGTGGCAAATGAGAGACTCAAGCTAAAAGATTCCAAATTTAGCTGCAGCATCTATGAGAGGGAACTCCTTGCCATCCCTCACGCACTCGAGATTTGGAAGCCCATTGGTGAGAGAAAAGCACATCAGTGGGCTGCATCTTTGCCGACTTTTCATTTTCTTATTGGTAAGGGCACAAAGTTGCTGACACTCAATCATATGTCTGTTGCATATCAATAACGCATTTGCATCCTTACATGGCTCCTACGCCAAGACTAATGAAGGCCAAGCCTAAGTATAAGCCCACCTCACTCCCATTGTACTCACCTTTTGATGTGACATCTACCCTATCCACTCTCTTGCTTCCTCCTCGTACCTGCCTTCTCTCTCTCTCTCTCTCTCTCTCTCTCTGACTCTTCTCAGAGTATGATCATAAAGTTTTTCCAGCCAAACTGCACAGGTAATCACCCTGCAGGCCTAATTCAAATTTTGAATTTTGAATTTGTTGGTTCCCACCTAGGAGTAAGAGTTGTGTAAGAGGTGGACTTTTTGGAACCTACCTTGGCCCTTTCATTAAGACTTATCCATTTCTTATGAGGCCCTTTTGACACCCCATTTCTCCCCTAATGATGTCGACATGCACTCGACAGGGGATGCCTCAAGGGCCATATCAACATGAAAGGGGACCCCTCAGCTACTTATGGGGCAATCTAGATAATTGCATTCTACCTTGTTGCATAGTAGTCAAGGATAGCTGCAAATTAAGCTAATTGCCAACTAAGACTTAAGGTAGTTGGATAGTATTTGAATAGATGCAAAATAAGCTAGTTACAAACTATTTATCTGCAAACTAATTAACTGCAAACAAGAAAACTAGTTGTCTGCAAACTAGGTACATGCAGGAATTCATGACTATTCAATGGACTAGCTAGTTTTAAACAAGATGTCTGGAAACTAGCTAACTACATACTACCATGCCACATACTAGTTGGATAGCTACAAACTAGCCACCTATGAGCAAGCTAGCTGTTGCAAAGTAGGTATCTGCAAGTGGGATGCAGGACTAATTTGTTATCAAGATGGCTGCAAAGCAGATATCTACAAGACTTAGTAGGATGCAGGATTAATTTGTTGTCAATCTCCCAGACAACTGTTTTCAGCATGAGCCTCAAGTGGGGAACCAAATGCTAAAGGAAGCATCTCCTCAAAAACATCATATGAAGAAGCTGGAATTCTCTCTCTCTCTCTCTCTCTCTCTCTCTCTCTCTCATCATCATCATCATCATCTCAGAATCACCTTCGTCATCCTCTGCACCATCTTTGGAGGTAACAGCACCCCTACCCTTGGGTGTGCCACAAGGTCAGCACTAGATTTTGCTGCATTATCATCACCGACAATGTTTGGATCAAGGGGGGCTCCTCTTAGCCCGACCCACAAACTAATCCAAGCTAGAAGGCTTAATTATCTAGCCAAAGATTCTCTTGCCTTGCCACGTGGCCATCATGATGATTCAGGACATTCTAAATAGTTGAATTGTGAAGTTGCATGTTCAGACGGATTGCTGCACAAGAAAAGAAGTCAAGGTTACCTGTTGGGGAAGGCTATGACAGCCTACTTTTACTAAAGAAAAGATCAATGACTAATTCTTCCATGGAAGTCATTTTCCAAGGCAAGGCTTGCCGGATGAAAAATGTTTTATTTTTGAAATGTCAACCAATGGTCTAGCATCTGGTGTAGATATTGTCAATCACATGAGAAGAGGAGGAAATGGTGATTTGTGCAATTCATGGGTGCAATTTGATCACACGATTGGCTAGAGCACAATGGCATGTGATCCTAGGTATAACTTCCCTCTATACTTATGTGTCCATGTTGCTGAGGTGTGCTATAATATTTAATAATGTTGGCTTTGTCTACCAATGTGCAGGAATTAATGGCCATCGTGACATGTGAGATGAAAGATGAAGATGCTGAAAGCCAAATCCTATTTTGGGAGATGTTGAGTGCCACAATGAAACAATGTGGATACCCCCCTCCATATTTTCATGGTTTCATGGCTAATGAAGCTAGAGCAAATTGGATAGCTGTGAGAACTATTTTCAATGGGGTTCCAAACAATATAATCATTGGGAGAGAGCACTCATGTCTCTTCCATTGGGAGCTAAGCTTGCATAAGCACACAAGGAAATTTTTCAAAGAGGATATGAGGAATGAGCATATCACATGTGTGAGAATTGGAGATTATGTAAGACAAAGCAAGAAGCTGCCAACCAAGCAAAGCTCCTTCAAAAGGTGGCATGCAGGACATGTCCGTGAGGCCGACATCCCTTCAATGGACATATGGTTTAGTTGGTGAATGTGTGGATTACTATGCCCCTCCCCCACAGCATACCTCATCTCTGTCACCCTCACCCCTCACTCAGCCACCTTTTCCCTCCTCGGCCGGTCTCACTACGCCCACATTCAGTTGTCCCTCTACTAGTCTCCACTCCCGCCCCCATTCACACCACATCCCTACACACTTCATGGTCACACCATCCCATCGGACTTCTAGGATCATGTCCTCCTAGAGAGACACCACCTTCACACACGGGAGGTGGAGCAGGACCGCCTCATCCACAGCTTGAGCCAAGAGATAGCACAGCTCCGGAAGGAGATGGCAGCCGTATTGACAGCCCCACACTATGGACCAGCAGTAGAGGCAGTCGAGGCACAGATAGCCACCATGTAGTCAACTAGATGGGTGGACCTTGCAAAACAAGAGCTTGTGAAGGCCACCATTTTGGAGTAGCAGCATAGGGCTAGCAAGGCTCTCAATGTGAGAGTACGTGGGATCCCTCGCACAGCTACAACCCCCATGGATGACTCGATCAACTTCGTGGCTTCCACCCTTGGGGCTTAGGAGCATGGGATTGAAGGGGCTTTGCGCATTGAACGGGAACCCAAACAAGAGCAACCTCTCATCATTTGCTTCAGAGACGCTCACGCCCACCTCGCGGCACTACATCAACCTTACGTACCCACCCGGAGACCTACTTAGATGAGGATCTTACATCCCTTCAGGTGGAGGAGAGGTGTACCCTCCTACAACAGCGGGATGCGAAAGTGGGCAGTAGTCCAAGAGAAGCGGCTCTTGATAGGTCCCCAATGGACATCTAATGGCCCCCCGAAATAGTAGGGCGGGGCCTATGAGATTCAAAGCACCGAGACCCTGACTTCTAGTATTTGGAACTGCAATGGTACTTAATGGTCAGATCTAGGGAATTTCTCGAAATCTTACCCAGCTCAAGATACATCTTTTTACATAGAGACACACCATAGTCCAAAGTGCCCTTTGCCTATAGTCAATGGGTACACATGGTAGACAGCATATAGGCACAAAAATCAAGAGACAAGAGGAGTCCGAGGATCGGGAGGAGTAGCATTACTATACCAATCATCAGTCACTCACTGGGACGATCTCCTTCAAGAGACAAGATATACATGCCAGGTTCTTATGGGTTCAGATCGGATGACCTCCACATAAGGAATCTTTCATCCCAGTCTGCTACTTCCCCCCGAGACCTTGCATTTTTCCAAGGACCTGCACGAAGAGGTTGAGACCTCACCGTACACATCCCTTTATCCGGACATGGTGGATTTTTTGAGCCACAGGAAAGTTCTCTCGATTGGAGACTTCAACGTGAGAACAGGTACACACCAAGTATCACGTCTAGAATTTCATGATGATTCTATCTTACTACCAAATGTAGATATAGATGAGGTTGAGATGTCTCAATTCTCCACAGACAAACGGCCCCAGCCATATCCTATGGCATGCACTATAAGATATGGGCATGATACATGATCTTATCATATATAATGGCCTACATTGCTGGCCCTCCTCATGTGGGTTCACTTGTTTTCCACATGGTGAGGCTCTAGCGTAGTGGACTATCTCATGGGATATCCTACCTTCAGTTCACATATCACGACTTTTCCATCTCACCACCATTCCTAGGAGCAAACTCCACCCCTCGGCTCAGTACCCTGCAATAGCTGGTATGATAACGAGTATAAAGCTTTACGCCAACAACTCCGAGTGTGTGTGTGTGTGCGCGCGCACACACTTTTTTTTTAGGGTGAAACCCTTGTATTTATATTAGAAAAAAGTTTTTACAATGAGAATAGTCTCAAGAATAGTCTGAATAGTCTCAAGAAAAGACTATTCTGAAAAATCCAAAGTAGTGGGAAAACACATCTAGAGAAGAGACATCCAAGTCATTCTCATGATAGAGATTGCTGTAATGATGCTCTAAAACATACACACACACACACATATATGTATGTATGTATGTTCATCCAAGTAAGGCAGAGATGATACACAAGTACCACCCTTTGTTTCGCCAGAAGAAGCAGGCTTTCGTCCGCCAAAATGAATAGTTATTAAAAAATTTGTTTAGTGATAACTATAAAGAATTTTGGCGGAGGTTCCTTGAGGGGCAAGCCCCTTCCCCTCTTACAAAAACCAAAACCTCGCACTCCTATGCGCACACACTATGCGCACACACTATATGATGTTCCTAACCAACCAGCTCCTAATCTTTCGCACGTACCACACCCCACTTCATGGACAATTTTCACAGCTGGTGGTGTCAAACATGCAGCCCTGAAACTTCATAATGACCGAGCAAAAGATCATGTGGGCCTACACAGAATTCATTGCATATGGGATAAATGCCCTGGCCCCCAATCTTAGCCAAGCTCTTTCAATGAAGCGGTTTGCACAAGCTTTCCACAATATTGGACCCTAAACACCATCACTCCCATACACAAGGTAGGAGACCCCATGAGCCCGAAAAACTATAGGACCATTATGATCGGACATGTCATATCCAAGATCTATGCATGAGTACTTGACACTGAGCAAAGCAATGGGACATGCATGCTTCCGAGTAGATCATGGAACTATGGATCATATAACTTACACTCAAGGGGTCGTCAAGGAGGCCAGGACACGAAGACAAGGAGTCTATTGCTACTTTGTGGATTTCTGCAAGGCTTTTGACACATTGCCCAGAGCCCGTTGCCCAGAGCCCGACTCATCAGATGTCTATAAGAGTTGGGGTACGATCAGGAGATCACTTGGGCAGTCATGGCACTTTATTCTTCAAAAGGGATACATGAAACACATTATGAATCCTAGAAGAAGAGGGCAGATCCAACCTATAGGCCACCTCATCAATTCTCTACAACACCTTGTAGGGTCCATAGTATCTGTGGGCCAGCTTGGTGTTTGTGTTCCCTTTCAATGACACATATCTAGACTTGTGGAGCCTGAGAAAAACACAATCACCTTCTTAAAAAGCAAGCTCCCTCCCAGGCTTATTAGCATATGCTTTCATACAAGCTTGGGTTTTAACCATATGAAGTAAAGCTGCCATGTGTCCATGGATATATGAGTCCACTTACCCTTAGGGATTGGCAATGGCTGGAGAAGGCCTGCTGGTCTAAGACTAAGCTCTCTGATTTGCTGACATGGTTTGCATCCTTGGACAAACTTGTAAGCATCCCTCCATAGTCCCTTCCATATAAAACTCTGCTTTGTTTTTTCATAGGTCTTGAATAGACCAATATGACCAGACATTTGAGATGAATGCATCTCCTGCATAACCAGCAACCTGTAGATAGAGTTCTCCACAAGGAAAATCCTCCCTTTGCAAGTTGTAATTGGGATCGTCCTCACAAGCATGATTTTCTAGTTTCTGGAAAATGACAGCAGCCTTTGGATTTGACATATATTCTTCTTGGATTCCATGGATCCACTTCTTATAAATGTCAGTAATAGAGCATAAGGTACATGCGCACATCCTAAATAGAGAATCAGCCACAATACTCTCCTTCCAGCTTTGAACTCAATGTCAAAATCATCCTCACCTTTGAAATGGCTGCCATATACATAATGATGCCACTTGTCAATGGCATGAAGTATAGCCCACGTCTCCTGGTCATATATATGATAAGCAAGCTCTTTGGCATCCAGCTTTCTACTCTCATAGGCAATTACTACATGAGATTGCTTTAAGACTACCTCTATGCCTCTTCCACTTGCATCTGCCTAAATGGTGAAAGGTAGAGAAAAATCAGGGCATACCAATCTGGGTGCTGAGGAGAGGGCAACCTTAAGTTGTTGAAAGCTCTTTTCTGTATATGATGTCCATCCAAAGGAACCTTTCTTTAGTAGGTCAGTACGAGGGGCAGCTACCTTGGCAAAGTGCCTGATGAATCTCATATTGCAGGAGGCAAGGCCAAGAAATCCACTCAGCTGAGTGACATTAGTTGGCTGTGGCCATTCCTAATGCATTTCATCTTTGTATGGATACACCTTATTCCTTGTTGGCCACAATGTAGCCCAAATATTCCACCTCATTTGCCATGAAGGTACACTTGCTTGGCTTGGCATACAGCTAACGGGTTCTCAAAACGTCCAAAATTTGCTTCGCATGAGAGAGATGGTCTTCCTTTGACTTGCTGTAGATGAGGATATCATCAAACAATACCAAGACAAACTTATAGAGATAAGACTGCAGGATTTTATTCGTGAGGGCCTGAAAAGTGGCTGGGGCATGGCTTGTTGTAATAGCTCTTGCATTTAACCAAGACATCTTTTATGCCCTCAGCCTCTTGAGGTCTCTTGCCAACTTCTTGGAAGAAATGACAGTCAACTTACGTGCTTCATAGCCCTTCAAAAATATCTCCTTACCTTTATGGAAGAATCTCATAAACATGTGATTGAAATCCATGGTAATCTCATTAAGGGTTCTCAGCCATTCACAGCCTAGAACAATGCCTATGGGACCCATATCCAAAGCAAATAAGTCTCCTTGGAAAGTATAACCTAGTGACAGCTATATTTGGATGGCCTAATAACAATATCTACTGATAGTATGCTCCCCATTAGCCATTGTACTTGCAGGCCGCCATGATCAATCTCTATGGGTTGCAACCTAACCGCTTGGACAGACCCCTTTTAGTCTAAGTGTTTGGGTACTTTGAGCACCTAGCACTTAGCCCTAGTATGGCCTTGTAGGCTAGTCTAAGGACACAGTCAACCCTTAAGGTGACTTAATTGGTCAACCATATGGTTGACTTCGAGGCCATATAGGATCTCCTGCCCCACAAAAGGAAACGCTTTCACCAAAGCTCTTTCTCGTGACCAAATGGAGCATCTGGCTGTAGGCCCACACTAAGTGATGTTGAAGACCACTACCACATCTGTGAGCCCCAAATGAGGAGGATGCAAGGTAGTAGGTCGGGGTTGGCTGGGATAGGAAGCCTGGGAGCTGCACATAGCAGCAATTTTGTGCAGGTACAAGGGCTGCTCAAGGTGCCCGGACAGAGACATTGGTCCAATACCAAGGAGAGCTCCCCCCTCTGTCCACGGCGGCCTGACTGCCCAGCTGCCTCCTGGCTGCTCCGCTGCCCGCTGCTCCTCCGGCCTGCCCCCTTTCTGCCTTGTCGCCTCTCCCCCTCGCTTGCCTTCCGCACCCTCCCACGCTGCTCCTCCGCCCCCACTCTGCCTTCCTCCTCCCCGCCATCTTGCCTCCTCCCCGCCATCTTGCCTCCCCGCCTTCTATCCCTTCCGCCTTCGCACCTCCCCTGACCTCCTGCCTCCCCCCGCCATTTCGCCTCCCCCTCCATCTTTCCCCTCCACCTCCCCTGCCTATCCCACCCTCTTCTCTGCCCCTCTTCCTCCCCTCGCAGGCTCTCTTCCCCCGCCTTACTTCCACTCCTTCACCCCCTCCTCTCCTTCTCTTCACCTTTTTCTCTCCTTCCCCTTCTCCCTTCTACCTTCCCTTCCGCCCTCTCCACCTCTCTCCTCCGCCTCTTCGCCTCCCCCGCGGATGCCCTGTGAGGGAAAGAGTGAGGGAGTGGAACAACGGAGACAGAGAGAGAGAGGGAGACACAAGAAGTGTGGGTGTGTAAAAGTGTTGAGCCACACCACAAACTCATAGAGTTTTATTAGGATTAGGGATTCACCCTATGACTGTCTTAAGACAGTCATAGGTGTCATAACTTTAAAAGGGTGGCAATGTGCCTTTACCCCAACAACCTCCCACCTAAAGGCCAATGTGCCTAAAGGGGAGAAAAAAATAAAAATTACAGCAATATACAGTTACTGTATACAAGACCATAAAATAAGAATGGTCTCATCCTAATCCCATGATGTGGCCGCAATGTGCAAACCGCTCTGTAGGCAAGCTCTTAGTGAGCAAATCTGCAGGATTATCATCAGTATGCACCTTCACAAGCTCAAGTCGCTTGTCTTCCAGTACCTCCCTGATGAAATGGTATTTCACATCTATGTGCTTGGTCTTCTGATGAAAGACCGGATTCTTTGCCAACATGATAGCACTCTGACTATCACAATGCAAAACTGGCATATCTCCTGTAATGCCCAAATCTCCCACCAGCCGAGTAAGCCATATTGCTTCCTTGCAAGCCTCAGTGGCTGCAACATATTCAGCTTCAGTGGTTGACAGTGCAATGCATTTCTGCAACCGAGACACCCATGATATAGCACCTCCTGCACATGTGAAAATATAACCGGTAGTAGACTTCCGGTTATCTGCATTCCCTGCATAGTCTGAATCTGTAAAACCATGCACCAATGCATCCTGCCTACCATAGCATATGCACAAGTCTTTGGTACCCTTGAGATACCTCAAGACGCCTTTCACTGCTTCCCAGTGCCGCTTGCCTGGATTTGCCATATACCTGCTGATGACTCCCACCGCAAAAGCAATATCCGGACGAGTGGCAACCATGGCATACATCAAAGAACCAACTGCAGATGCATACGGAACCTTGGCCATTTCAGCCTTATCATCATCTGATTTGGGGCTGTCCTTACTGCTGAGTTTTAAATGTGGAGGCAACGGGGTACTAATAGACTTCCCCCCCTCCATTTTAAACCTCTGCAGTACTTTGTCAATGTACTCCTTCTGTGACAGAAACAAAAGTCCCTTGGACCTGTCACGAATAATCTGCATACCAAGAATATGGTTTGCATCACCCAAGTCTTTCATGTCAAAAGACTTATGCAGTTGCTTCTTCAAAGCACTAATCTCCTGCTGAGATTTGCTGGCAATCAGCATGTCATCCACATATAGAATGAGTAGCATCAAACTGCCATCCTTTGCCCGTTTGGTGTACAAGCAGTGATCGGTCTCACACCTATGATACCCTTGGGACTGCATGAAGGCATCAAACTTCTTGTACCATTCTCTTGGCGCCTGCTTGAGTCCATACAAGCTCCTCTTGAGCTTACACACAAGCTGCTCTTTCCCTTTAACAGCATATCCCTCTGGCTGACTCATGTAGATCTCATCATGGAGATCTCCGTGAAGAAAAGCAGTCTTCACATCCATCTGACATAAATCCATGTCCTCATGAGCAACAAGAGCTAACACTGCCCTCAAAGTAGTCATCTTGACTACAGGGGAAAAGATCTCATCAAAGTCAATGCCCTTCTCCTGCTTAAATCCCTTGGCAACCAATCTGGCCTTATACCTCGGTAAAGCATTTGAATCCACTTTGACTTTGTAAACCCACTTGCATGGCAAAACCTTTCTGCCTACAGGTAGCTCCACCAAGTCCCATGTATCATTTTGAAGTAAGGAGTCCATTTCTGACTGCATGGCTTTCTCCCACTTCCTTTTCTCAATTCTTCCCATAGCTTCCTTGAAGCTGGAAGGCTCACCACAATCTGTCAACATGATAAAATCAGCCACATTATTGGCTCCTGAAACAAACCTGTCAGGAGGCCATTGTACACGGGTGCTCCTCCTAACAAAATGTTCTGGATTAGGCTGCTGTCTAGCCTGTTCGTCATGCATGACGGGTGGCTGTACCACCATATTTGGCTGTTCTACAGCGCCATTTGCTGGCATATCCAGTGGTGCATCATTGGCAAAATTGTATGGCTGATTTTCAGCCTGTATACCCTCTTGAACAGGGTTATCTACAGCAGCCTGCTGCTGCATATTAATGGGCATTCTTTGCTGTCCGACATCATCATAAACAACCCTCCTGTATTCCACAGGTTGCACGGGTTCTTTGTGTACACAATCCTCTTTAAAGATGACATCATTGCTGTGTATAATCTTCCGTTTGACGGGATCCCATAACCTGTACCCCATTTCACCTTTGTCACCGTAACCCATGAAGATGCATCTGAAAGACTTTGGCTCCAGTTTGGTGCGCAGTTCTTTGCGTATATGAGCAAAGCACTCGCAGCCAAACACACGTTAAGTGCTTATATGAAGGTGGCTTGCCAGACCACACCTCCTCTGGCACTTTCAACTCCAAAGCCTTATTCGGCGACCTGTTAATTAGGTGAACTGCTGTTTGCACGGCTTCTGCCCAAAAGCCATGAGGCAATGCAGCATAAGACAACATACATCGAACTTTTTCCTGAATAGTTCGATTCATCCGCTCACTTACACCATTTTGAGATGCATTATGAGGGGCTGTGAGTTCCTGTTTAATGCCCTTAGCTTCGCAAAACTGTACAAAAGCATGTGACACATACTCACCCCCATTATCGGATCTGAGGCATTTCAGCCTGCGTCCTGTCCGATTCTCAACCTGAGCGACAAACTTCTTGAAAGCATCTAAGGCATCGCTCTTATGCTTCAAGAAATAGACCCACACTTTGCGTGTGGCATCATCAATAAAAGTAATGAAATACTTTGCACCCCCTAGTGATAGCTGTGGCATCTCACACAAATCAGTGTGCACTAGATCAAGCGGTGCTCTATTCTGGGGAGTTCTCCTCTTATGAGGAGTCATAGAATGCTTTCCAAAAATGCAATGATCACAAGTAGGCAAATCTGAAAATGAAAGAGACGGCAAATAACCCAAACGTGATAGTTCTTGCATTCCTTTAACGGACATGTGTCCCAACCGGCTATGCCATAATGAAACCTTCGGCAGCTCGGTTATGGCAACAACATGATTACCTACACTGGAAACATAAAGAGGGTACAAGGTATCACTCTTATAACCCTCAGCCACTACAACCTGGCCATCAGTAATCACCCATTTGGAATCCCCAAATGTGGTGTGATAACCACTGTCATCCAACAAGCCAGTGCTAATCAGATTTTTCTTGATTTGAGGCACATGGCGAACACCATCAAGCATAAATATGCATCCATCAGGGAATACTATCTGTATACTGCCAATCCCTACAATCTGACATGCATAGTTGTTCCCAAGGTGAACAACTCCACGAGTACCTGTGTAGGAAGTAAACCACTCCCTATGAGGAGTAACATGAAAAGAAGCACCTGAATCCAAGAGCCAGGTGTGCATGTCATGGCCATCAACAACCAATGTATGTGCAATTACAGCAGAAGAGCATAAAACATCATGTCTGTCACTGTCACTGTCCTCTGCTGCAACATTCACTGCATCCAAGTCATCTGCCTTGGCCTTGCCCTTGCCTTTGCTTCCACTGCCTGCATCCTTTGTCTCAGCCTTCTTGGCTTTCTGATCCCGTATAAACTTGAAGCACTTAGACTTCACATGTCCCTTCTTGCCACAGTAAAAGCATTCAATATTCTTTTTGCCACGGGACTGACTGCGGGATTTGGACTTGCCAGCACATCTCCCCTTCTGCTGAGTCCTACCTCTTTCCTGTACCTGTAAAGCATTGGAAGACTTGCTGCCCATATTATTCTTCCTGCTCATCTCCTCCATAAGGAGAGAGCTCTCCACATCAGCATACATAAGAGTGACATTTGAATTAGACAGGGTGGTCTTGAAAGTGTCCCAACTCTCAGGGAGGGTACACAACAAGAAAGTAGCCTTGAACTCCTCATCAAGGTTCAATCCCTGTGCAATAAGCTGTGTAAAGATGGCATTGAACTCACTCAAGTGTGAGGTCATAGCTGTACCTTCCTTCATGCGAAGGTGGACAAGCTTCTTCAACCAATAAACCTTACTGGCTGAGCTCTTTTGGGCATACAATTCTTCTAGCCTCTGCCATAGGCCATAAGGTCTTTTCAGCCTAAACATTGAACACAAGAGAATCAGTGAGAGTAAGCATAATAGCAGCCCTTGCAGACAAATCAAGCTCCTCCCACTCATCATCTACCATCCCAGATGGCTTGACACCCTTCACCCTTATGGGCTTAGAAATCTTCTTTAGCAGAAGTACATTCAAACACTGTTCTGCCCATAATGCATAATTGTGTGCCCCTTCCAATTTCTTTATGTTCAGTATTGAGGATTCACTTCCCCCTGATGCCATATCAGACAAGGAAAGTGCCTAACTCCTTGTAAGTCAAAAAAAAGACTAAATAAAATTCTGATTTCTCAGAAAACCTGCTCTATCAAGAGCCAGGACCACTCACAATAGTGCTGTTTTTACTGTCAAAAATTCTGCAGCAAAACAGAAAAATTTCCCTCCAGTCACTGTACCTTCTGACACACTGTACCGTGCTTAAATAGGCATAAAACAGTAACTTCAGAATGCTGCAGCTGTTCCACAAGTGCTTTATCAGTGCATCATCATCTGACGAAGCACAAAACACTGCTGTCCTGGACACTTCTCCCACCTCAGATGAGGTATTACATTGATTTTATATGCATAAACCACTTGTCATACACTGTTTTGTCCACTGAAAAAGGCTCCAAACACCTCAGCCTGTCACAAACCTGCAACAAAGTATGGGACAAATCCCAAACAATCACCTTTCTACCAAGGGGATAAAAGGCATCTGAAGGTCTCAAATAGTAACTCAAGTGCTCACAAGCAAAATCTGGGCAAAAGCCCCTTGATTTGACACCTGTACCAAGTGAAAAACACCTCAACACTGAGGTAGCATACAAAAAACAGCGCTCTCCTGGCACTTTCACCTGACAATGTAATGCATAAACGGCCCTGTGTACACAGTAACAACACAGATCCCAACGTACAAACACTGAAGAGAAAATCTTTTGAGCACTGTCAACGATGGACAGTTAGGGACCGAGTAAACTCGATGCGCCCTGGCCAAGCGTGGCTCAACTGAGATTTTTCAAAGTGTCGTACACAGAATGTGACCTGCAAGAAATGTCACTGAATACACTGCGGAAACAAGACCAATATGGTCACCCTGGCTCAGCGTCCGCATCCACCCTCGCGTCAGCAGCGAGCCCTAGGAATTCCTGATGTGGCGATGGCGGATGATAGCAAAACAGCGGTTGAGGAGGAGTGGATCCAGGGCCCCAGTGAGCCTGATCAACAGGGGGAGCCTGTGATCGCCCCTTTTCCCCCCCCCTCCCCCTCCAAATCCCTCCCCCCTTTCCCCTCCACTCCCCCTGGGTTCCCCCCGCCCCCTACTGTGATCTCTCACCACCCGCCCCCGCTGCCCCCCTCTCCACCTCCATAGCAAGTTCCTCAGCCTCCCTTCCCTCCCCTGCTTCGACACCCCTGCCAGCAGACAAGAGTAAGACGACGTCCCCTACAGCTCCCTCACCGCAGCATCAAGCCCATTCAAGGAGGGAGCCAGAGGGACGGGGCTTGTCCTCTAGGTCAGCCGCCCCCCACCTCTAGCTTGAGCGTCCCTTACCGTGGGGCTTCTGGAGGTTGGGACCCTCAATTACCTAGAGATCCCAAACTCCTATCCTTTACCGTTGGAGGTAACGCTTATGATCCTGCCGCCACGAAAGGGGGGTTTGATCAGCACAGTGGGCTCTCAAACACATCACGTTTTTCTAGTTTGCCTCCACAGGGTTGGAGAAGTGGACCCCAGAGGTGTTTGATGCTATTATGGGAGACCAAATTTCACGCATGATGGACGAGTGGATGGGAGCACAGGGACTGGATCTTTGGTACGCCCATGGTGCGGAGGTGAATTTCCAGCTGAGCTTCACGCGAGAGGAGCCGATGTGTAGTTTGGCGGTAGGAGTTATCAGATTGCCGCTTGAGGCAATGGTGGATCATGCATACTACTCGCCCCTCCAAAAGTGTACGGAGCGGTTTGGGGTGGAAGTCTCCTTCATGATGAAGTGGGCACGGAAGATCGGCATTGAGCCGGTATCCACCCTAGTACGTCGTCGCATAGCCACGGACTATTCGCCCTCAAAACCCCCGACAAAGTCACATAAGGCAGTCTTTCTAGAACATGCACCCATTCACAGGAGAGCCTTGTTCTCTGCACCCCCGTCCTCATGAGCTGGACCATAGTGAGTTGGAACACGCACGGGCTCCACGACCGTGCTCGTAGTCAATTGCAATACCTGATACTCTGAAAGGAGTTGCATATGGCAATGGTAGGGCGAACAGTGGACATCCTTTTGATCCAGGAGCATATGTTCTCAGCAGCAGACATCATCAGGTGTCACCACCTCCTCCCAGGGAGAGGTCCCCTGTAGTAGGACTGAGCAGAGGGGTTTGCATCTCGGTTTCACAGACTTTGGCTCTAGAGGTCTACGATTAGGGTGAGCCAGGACAAGCAATTTGGATGGGCGTCAGGACGGGAGAGTCCAAGATTGGGATCCTAAATGTGTATGCCCCAGCGTGCAGACAGCATCGTCCGGCCTTTTAAAGGAGACTGACAGAGTGTCTTCTGAATGTAGACTCTTGGATTGTTGGAGGGGACTTCAACAACCTGGAGTTTGGGGAAGACAAGCAGGGCGGCGCCTCCTTCTCTGAGATGCCAGCAGCAGAGCGTAGCACTTGGGAGCAGTTCATTTTCATGATCAATGGTAGGGACCCGTTGCGAGAGCCAGATTTCAGCAGGATACCTGGCAGCCTCCTCTTCTCTTTTGGATAAAGGAGACACGATAGACTACTTGAGAGACTAGACCGTTTCTACGTTGGGGATTAGGCACTGCACAGAGGCGGCTCTACCGAGATTTTGGCAGGTACCACAATGTCAGACCACTTTCCCGTAGTACTTCACTTAGAGCAGTCAGAGATGACACCGGGCGAGGGCTGGGCTTCGTGCGTGGCCGAGGAGCAATGAGGAGTTACACGCTCATGCCCTTAGGCAAAGGAGGATGCTTCAGGAGCATGAGCGGGCTTTGAGGAGGGACATCGTCTCCATAGAGCGGCTCAAGGAACAGGACCCAGGTTCTCATTGGCTTAGCGGCAGGTTCGAGAGCACTTGCCTTGAGCTTCACGACACGGAGATTCGGCGGGCTAAGTTCTCCTATCACTCTTCCCGCCCCGGTGGTTACAGCAGGGGGACAGGATAACGATGCAGTTCTTCCAGACCTGAAACCTTTCTCTCGTAAAAGACAGCCAATACACTTTCACTTGCTCTCCCTCTCTCTCCCTCTGTCAACAGAGACACTAGGGCCCCAGACAACAGTCGGGCTGGTGAAACCTTCCCTCGAAAAGTACAACAGAGACACTCTCATTTCTTTCCCTCTCTCCCTCTCTCAACAGAGACACTAGGGCCCAGGACAACAATCGGGCTGGACCCCCCCGAAGGATTTTATTACTTGAGAGAAGATGAAGTACATAGTTCAGCGTAGAGCTGTTCATACATGAAAATCCAAAACGTGAATGAATGAATCATTACATGAGCTCTCAGGCTCCCTTTCTTAGCAACAAGCCACTTGTCAATTTCTACATTACTTTCCTAATTACATGCCACTAAGGACAACTCTGGAGTCTTCGAAGCACTTGGTCACGCTAACCGCCTCCTAGACTCTGATTAGGCTCCGGTAGTGCTTAGGAAAATTACTCTTCCTAGTACCTGCAACAATTAATTAAAGCACACCACCATGGCACCTATTAATTGTTAGCGCTTTGCATGCAAACAACACATTGTGGACTAGTTCTAGTCACGGTGGGCGTCCCCACTGAACACGTGCACACATAACAAATATTAAAAAATATATTTATTCTTTGGTTGACCGAAGTCAACGCTCTTGATCATAATTAAGGAGCTTTGACCAAGGGTCGAGGCGCCTTAATTATAGCCAAGTCTCTCCAACCGAAGTTGGCACATCTTGGTTAACCGTGGTTAACCCTCTTGACACATGCCAAGTCTCGTTGACCAAAGTCAACACTCTCTAACCGTAGTCAGCTCTATAGTTCTCTGGTTAACCGTAGTTAACCCTCTTGGTAATAAACCAAGTCTCCCCGATCGAGGTCAGGTTTACTTGACCAGAGTCCAGTATCTTTGATCGTAGTCAATTCTTTGACCATTAAAAGAACTCTTTGACATAATTAACACATATAAAACTCTTTAATTATGATTAAATAAATGGTCAACTGTACTTTGACTTAGGATATTTACATTGTGGTGACAGCTGGACCCCCCCAAAGGATTTTATTACTTGAGAAAAGATGGAGTACATAGTTCAGCATAGAGCTGTTCATACATAAATCCAAAAGTAAAAATGAATCATTACTGAGCTCTAAGGCTCCCCTTCTTGGCAACAAGCCACTTGTCAATTTTTACTTTACTTTCCTAATTACATGCCACTAAGGGCAACTCTGGAGTCTTCGAAGCACTTGGTCACGCTAACCGCCTCCTAGACTCTTGGTAGGCTCTCGTAGCGCTTAGGAAAATAACTCTTCCTAGTACCCGCAACAATCAATTAAAGCGCACCACCATGGCACCCATTAATTGTTAGCGCTTTGCATGCAAATAATACACTGTGGACTAATTCTAGTCACGGCGGGCGTCCCCACTGAACACATGTGCACACATAACAAATATAAAAATATATATTTATTCTCTGGTTGACCGAAGTCAACGCTCTTGATCATAATTCAGGGGCTTTGACCAAGGGTCGAGGCGCCTTAATTATAATCAAGTCTCTCCAACTGAAGTTGGCACAACTCTCCAACCGAAGTTGGCACATCTTGGTTAACCGTAGTTAACCCTCTTGGCACATGCCAAGTCTCGTCGATCGAAGTCAACACTCTCTGACCGTAGTCAGCTCTGTGGTTCTCTGGTTAACCGTAGTTAACCCTCTTGGTAATAAACCAAGTCTCCCCAACCAAAGTTAGGTTTACTTGACCAGAGTCAAGTATCTTTTACCGTAGTCAATTCTTTGATCATTAAAAGAACTCTTTGACCATAATTAACACATATGAAAACTCTTTAATTATGATCAAATAAATGGTCAACTGTACTTTGACTTAGGATATTTACATTGTGATGACATCCCCTCGGCTTCTATTCAGTTGACCTCAACTGAAAAAGCTTCCTTGTAAACATCCAAAAGCTGTGGATGGTCGGATAACATGTCTTCATCCATCCACTTGGCATCTAATTGAATTTTACAAGATACCTGTAAAACTCCTTGCCCTGAGGGCCTTTGCGTACAGTATAGTACACAATCTGCTCTGGCTGAAGGACCTCCTCCAGCTCATCCACTTCTGGTGGATCTTCTGATACTGGCTCTGTAGGCTCTGGATCCTAGAATTTCTTTAGAAGACTCACATGGAATGCATTGTGAATCCTCCAATGCTCTGGCAATGCTAACCTGTATGCAACCTCATTTATGAAAGGGCCATAGTATCTGGGAGATAACTTTGCATACACTTTCTGTTTGCCTTTAAACTTGCAGAGCCTAGCTTTCTCAAACTTTAAAAGTACCCAATCCCCTTCCTTGAGGTCTAACTGTCTCCTATGCTTATCTGCAGCTCTTTTATGTTTCTCTTGAGACCTTTCAATTGCTGTCCGGACTTCTGTCTGGAGGTCTCTCACAAACTGAACAGCTGCAAATATTTCGTCCTTGGTCCTCAGGATAGGTGGCAGAATCACCTTTCCATAGATGATCTCAAAGGGGGCTTTCCCTGTAGAGCTGTGTACTGTATTATTGTAAGCAAACTCTACCAATGGTAGGTACTTTTCCCAGTCTGAACCTTGGTCACCCACGTAGCATTTCAGCATATCCAATGCTGTAGAATTTGCTACTTCACTTTGACCATCTGTTTGGGGATGGAAGGAAGAAGAAAAATTCAGATTCGTCCCCATGTTATCAAATAAAGCTCTCTAGAATAGACTGGTCATTCTGGGATCTCGATCACTAACAATGGACTTAGGCATACCATGGTGCTTGAAGACCTGTGCCATGAAAAGCTTAGCCATATGATTTGCCTTTATGGTTTTGCGAACCGGAATGAAATGAGCTTGCTTGCTGAATCTATCAATGATAGTCCAAATCCCATCATTCCCTGACTTTGATCTTGGCAAATCAAAAAAAAAGTCCATTGTAATACTTTCCCACGGTGCCTGAGGCACGAGAAGAGGCATAAGTAGGCCAGGTGCCTTCCGTCTATCATATTTTACTTTCCGACACATAAGGCATTCAGTAACATACTGATGTATATCTTTCCCCATCCCTAACCAAAAGAAATACCTCTCTAGTGCTAGAGTTGTTGCTGTAATTCCTCTATGTCCAGCATAGGGAGGTGCATGGCATTCCTCCAAAATCTTTTTCTTCATCTCCTGGGTGATGCATAGGCAGTCATCTTTTAGTAGATACCCATCTTTAAGGGAATAGTGACTGGTGGACTGCCCCTCTTGCATTTGCTGTAAAATCTCGCCAAAATCTGCATCATTAGCATATTGCTCCCTCATGCCTTCCAGGTCCTGATGATAAGCAATAGTCACATTATTGACCTGGGGTCTTCGGGACAAGGCATCTGCCACTCTGTTCCGAATTCCTGGGGTATGGACAATCTGAAAATGATACATTAACAGCATATTTGCCCATTTCATATGCTTCTCGGAAAGTTTTGTCGGAGTTAGAAAATATATCTGACTTTGGTGATCTGTTTTAACAGTAAAATCTGCACCCAAAAGATAGTACTTCCATGTATGGATGGCATGGATTACAGCCAATAACTCCTTCTCATAGATTCCCAGATATCTCTCTACATCCCGGAGTCTCCTGCTTTCATAAGCCACTACATGACCATTCTGATGCAATGCAGCCCCAACACATTCCCCACAAGCATCACAATCCACATCAAATGGTTGATACAAATCTGGAACGATTAAGATTGGCTCTGTAGTCAGCCTCTCCTTGAGTGTGGTGGAGGCTGTCTTTTGAGGAATTCCCCATCTAAAAGCTGCATTTTTCTTAGTAAGATCGTGGAGTAGAGTGGCTATATCCACAAAATGCCTGATAAATTTTCTGTAGTAAGAACACAGGCCTAGGAAACTTCGAACTTCATGCACAGTTTTCAGCTCTGGCCATTCCTGAATGGCACGAATCTTTGCTGGATCCATCTGTATCCCATTCTTGGATATTATATGCCCCAGGTAATGGATCTCTTCCAAGAAGAATTCACTTTTCTTGCTGTTTGCATAGAGCTGATGATTTCTCAGCTCTTGAAACACTATAGCAAGATGTTCCTTGTGCTCTTCTTCGGACTTAGAAAAGACAATTATGTCATCGAAAAAAAGATACCAGTGAACTGTCTGTAGGGTCAGAAGATACTATCCATCATCCTATTGAAAGTAGATGGGGCATTTGTCAATCCAAAAGGCATCACTAAGTATTCATACAACCCGAATGTAGTGGCTGTCTTATGCACATCTTGCGGTTGTATCCTGACTTGATGATAGCCACTCTTCAAGTCTATCCTGCTAAAAACTGAAGCTCCATTTAACTGATCCAGCACATCATCAATGCGCAGAATAGGGAATCTATTCTTGATGGTCATTTTATTCAGTACGCGGTAATCGACGCACATACAGAATGAGCCATCTTTCTTCTGTACTAGCAGTACAGGGGAACAAAAAGGAGAAGAACTGGGCTGAATCAACCCCTTGGACAACAAGTCCTACACCTGAGTCATAATCTCCTCGCTGAGTTGCACTAACTCTGTATGGGGACCTATTGGGTGGCTCACTGCCAGGAATAAGTTCTATGCCATGATCTTCAGGTCTCTCAGGGGGTAACTCTCCTGGCAAAGTGTCAGAAAAGCAATCTTTAAAATTTTCAAGAAACTGAAATTTATTCTGATCTGCCTTACTTATTTCAGCATGCATTTCCACACATCTCTCTTTTACAAAAATCATGTAAGCTGAAACTGCAGACTTTATTTCTTTTCCAACAGAACTGTTTGATACAATGGGAATAGTTTCCCCTCTATTCCTAAGTAACCACACGATATACTTTGCCCCTATGTACAAACTCCAGCACTCTTTCAGAAAGAGTCAACTTCAATGCCTTGCGATGAAACCAAGGCACACCCAAGACTACATCATGATGTTTTAGTAGAGAAATGAAGAAGTCTTCCTGATTCACATAACTCTGTACATGAAGACGGAGCTTCCCTATCAAGGGAGTGACTAGCACAGGGTTTCCACAGAACATCTGATCGGCATCCAAAGCCATGCCCAACTCCTCCATCTTTATTCCCAGTCTCAGGGCTAGGTCCTCTGATATGAAATTATCAGTAGCCCCTGGATCAAATAAAATCAGCGCTTGCTGGTCTCTGACTTTGCCCCATGATAGCAGCAATTCTCGTTCTTCTAGGTTTGAAACATGACCCAGTATGTCAGGAATTCCTCCTGCCATTGGCTTTTGCGGTCCCCATGGCTTCTCTGCCTCTTTTTCCTTCGAAGTTGAAGGCTTTTCTAGGCACTCGGCAGCCACATGCCCCTCTTTGCTGCACCTGAAGCATTTACCCTCTTTCCTAAAAGTTTCAATCTGTTCAGGGGTAAACTGTGTTCTTCGCTTATATGACTTTGAAAACTGAGTGCCCCTCGGCTTCTGAGGCTGAAACCCTTTCTTTTCAACCTTGGGATACTCTTTCTTTTCTGATTTTGAAAAAACACTTTTCTTTCTTTCAGCACGTCCTGCATGCAAGGATAGTACTGTGGATGGATCTTGTAATGGCACAAGACTAGCTACTGAAGCTGAATGCATAAGGTCTTGAATGTTCTTTGCCCCCAAAGCATTCACTACTGCCTGGATTCTTGGACTGAGACCTGCTCTATACTTTCTCATTTGGGTTCCTTTGGAGATCTTTTTGAAAGGTGCAACCTGCAAATAGGCATCCCAAAACTTTTGGTTGTACACATCCACTGTATCTCCTGCATCCATATGCAAACTATCCCAATCTTGAAGAACATGGTCTCTAAACTGTTTAGGCATAAATTGCTGGTAGAAGCCTTTCTTGAAGTCCTTTCACTTCTTTGGGGCTGACCCATCTGTGGTCTATGTACTCCACCATGCACTAGCTGTTGCTATGCAAACTGACCATTCTTAACTTGGAGGATTCTAAAAACTTTTCCGTACTGAATGCAGCATCAAACTGCCTGATGAACTGCAATGCTTTATCTGTATGACCATATTGTCCATTGTACGTCATAAACTTGACAAATTTACCTCCCTCTTTGAATTCCTTGGTCTCTCTGGAAGACTTTCTCTTCCTAGACTTCTTGTGTTTCCTTCTTTTCTTGGATGGTTTATCTAATAAAGAAAAAGATACAGAAGTCGAGCTCGAGGTAGACGGTGAAGGACTGGGAGATCGGTGATGATGCCTTGATCTCTTCCTGCTATGAGACCATCCCCCCCTATGAGATCTCTCTCTCTCTGGCTGTACACGAGAGTGTGCCTCTGGCATTGGCACATCATAAGCTGCATTAGGCATAGTATCTGCTTGAAACAAATGCTGAGCTCTTGGATCCCTTCTGAGATTTTCCATCTCCTTCATATGAGTGCGTACCATCTGTTCAAATTCTTCATGAGTTTGTTCCACACTTCTCTGTCTTTGATGTGCATCACTATCTTGTGAATCCCTCTAGATAGGTGATTGGGCCATTTTCTTACGACTCGTCTGAGATCTGCAAGTTTGTCATACACACTATGTATGCAGCTGATGCATGCAACCTTTGCTTTTCAAAGAGAGAAATTACCTCAACAAGAGGTGCCTGCATTCACAATCTATGCCAGTACCGGGCTGTCAACTCAAGGCATATCCCCACAAAGTACTGAGTATGCAAAAAGCACTGAGTATGCATCTGATTCCCTTTTTCTGAGCACAAAGGCATGCATCCCTTTACTTGTGCAATTTTCTGATTTTCCTCTGATTTCTGCTTTTTCTGACAGTAAATACTTTCTCAGATAGGTGAAAACTGCTAGCAGAAACACTCTCTGCAACTGTCCTTTTTTTTTTTAAGACAGTAACTGGATGAATAACCGGCTGGTTACTCTAACCAGACTAACTGGCTCTGGTCTGGTTGGCTCTCAGCTGGACCTCAACCATCTGTAGTCTAGTTAACCAGCTATGGTTTGGTTAACTAAAACTAAGGTTAGTTGGTCAGACCTGGTTAGACCAACCAATCTAAACCTCTAACCAGGGTTAACTAACCAGAGTTAGTCTAGCCACCGGTTTGCCACCTCAGCAGTCCAAGTCAGCTGCCATGTGTCCTGCCATGTCATCACCCTGCATGTGCTGCCACGTCAGCCTGCATGTGCTGCCACGTCAGCATAAGCTCCCACTGCCACGTCAGCATCCACACGTGTCTGCCACGTCAGCTCTGTGCATGCCACGTGTACGACTATGCCACATCATCTGCCCTGCTGGCTGCCACGTAAGCCTAAGGTTGAACCTTGGCTGAGAGAAGATCTCCCTAGCCTACTGGATACAAGGTCAGAGCATTTAGAGGATAGCGCTCCATGAGGCAGTCCCTCTTGATAGCCTAGCCCCCCTTTCTCCTCTGGAGGACAGCGTTTGGGAGGTGGTAACCAGTATCACTGCGTGGAACATTTGGGTGGCTCGTTGCAGTCTCGTGATGGGTGAGCATCAGGTGCCACCCTCGGCTACCATGGTCGCCATCTGGCAGGATATCATCTATACTCTACGCTCCACTTGGGAGCATGGGACTCCAGGCTCTAGAGCAACTATTGAGCAGTGTCCTCGATTCTACAAGGCTTGGCCTGCAAGAGTCGTCTACATCTTCACTCCGCGAGGGATACGTTGGTTATAGTCCCCCCACTTGCCTGTTAGCCCTAGTACCAGAGATTCCCTAGGCAGTGAGCTGGGTTTCTCTGGAACAGGCTGGGTTTTCTTTCAGCCTTTTCCGGGTTTTTTTTTCCCCAAACTCAGCACCTTCGGGGCTGCTGTTTTGTATGAAGTCTTTCAAGCATTAATAGAAGGTTCCTTTCTTTGGGAAAAAAAAAAAGGTGCACGGATAGAGGCTGAAGTGGGGTCAGCAGACCTCAGTTACTTGTCACTCCAGTTGGCCACCTGGTCAGTTATTACAGAACCCCTGGTCCGGTAATCCATACCCTCGGTTGGCCTGGATCTGATTTTTACAGACAAGGTCGGCCTGGTCTGTGACTCCCAGCCTTATAAAAAGGGCCCATCTACTGGTCATTTGGGAATCCCCATATTTCAGCAGCAGTCTGTCCTTCACCCTCAGTGTACTGGCGCCCATCTCTGCCACACTGTTGCCCAGCATCTGCTAGGTATATACTAGGTATTTTGGCCTACAAGTTGCTGTGTTATCTTTTGCATATCTACTGCTCTGTGGTCTCATTTACAGTTTCTGTTATGAGTGTGATCAGAGAGAGTGAGAGAGACCTATATGCTGCGTGAGTTTGCTACAGAAAGCAGACCCTTTGCTCTGACATGGGCTACCGCTCAAGATCATTCAATGCAGCTGGCAACTAGCTCCAAAAAGGGTTCTAGCTTACCAGTGGTGCACATCTAGATCCAAGCCTCAGCTGGCGGCTAGTGCTATTGAGTGTGCATTCTCAGTCCTCATAATCTAACAGGTAATTGGTTGTCATGATGTATCTATTATGATTTGCCATTTTTGTTGATTCGTAAGTGTTTAATATGGTGGAGCCTCCAAACAGCGATAGATTCTGTTAGAGTTTCCAATGGTGGGCTGCCACGTGAATTTTTGTCGAAGCTCAGAGATTCTCCTTCTGTTACTATTCACGGCCAACGGTAGAACGCTACATGCAGCCCTGCCACATGAGCAACAAGGTCGTACAGGAAGCAAGACGGCCCTGGAGCGGGCTTACAGGCCTAAAGCCCTTCGGTCGAGACAGCCAACTGTTAAAGGAAGGGAGCCAGCAGAAGATAGGAGAAGTCTCTATAAATTTTATATGGTTACTCTTAGCAGCTATTACACAGAAAAAAGTCGACGCTGAGCATAACCCAGAAGGGGAAATTCCGTCATTAACCCTCCGTTTGCTTCCAATCTTGTCTTAGTGTGTACCTTGGATGGGACATAAGAGCCTCGACCTATTTGGAGAACCATAGAAGAATAGCCTTTGTGTGCAAGAGCAGCTCTGCACGCGGGAGAGTCAACAACCTTGATAAGCGCATCAAAAGACGTTGTGCCGACAGTTACAAAAACCTGACCTCCATGCTCCATTTCCATTCACGTCAAAAATCTGCGTCCTTCAATTGAAGATGACTCTGTAAAACTTCACCTCAGCTGTGGTAGGGTTGGGCGTAAGTACTTATCTTCTCATGAGGATGTGGATTGAGCCTTACATAGGCACTTATCTTCTCATGAGGATGTGGATTGAGCCTTACATAGTGCAAATGTGGGTTGCCTCTACATAGGATGTTGTCATCGCTAGGTTGCATTCCAATGGGACACCATAACCTTGCCGGGATGCGAGCTTGGGACACTCGCAGCTTTTGTTCAATTGCTTGCATCATTTACTTCCACTCAGCCATCACTATTATAATCCTTGTGTGTAGTACTTTCTTTCTTGGGAGACATATCTTCAAAGTGATTTCGATTTATCATCATCATTGCCAATGTAAGAGTGAGTCCTACCATCGTCGATGTCAATTATTACCTCATGAGCATCATTATAGTGCTCGTAGCTATTGGTTTTTTTACTTTCCTTTTAGAAAGTCTATTTAAGCCACAAATAAACCAAACTTGTCTTCAAGATGGGGGTTACATTTGGCTATTACCTGCCTCATTCTCCCCAGATACGTTCTGACCTTTTCCTTACACCCTTACTTAATTTTCTTTAGGTATACGGTAGGATTATCTTTTAATATTTTGGTTTAGAATCTCCTCCAATAGGAGATCTATGGTACTCTTCCGTCTATAAGAAGACCAAGATACCATTTAAAGGCTTGATTGATCAGGGTCATACGAAACCAACCTGCTTTGGTTTCATGATTCATCAAATTGGTCTATGCCAACATGACATGATGTGTCAAAGAGTTGGGAAAACCTTTTAGAATGTCCTCATCCATTCTATTTTGGCAATGTGAGTTTGCCAAATACTTTGTCCTATTGTCATTGGTGTTGTTGCATTGTTGCTTGAAGAAGTCATCTACATTTGCATCTTCATGTATCTCTCCTTCATCTCATCCAAGGATTCATTAACGTTTTCATGTTTGTCATCATTTAAGGTCCAAAATTGCATGAGAATAACGTCATGATGTTGATAATTAGGAAAAATTACTAACAAACATAATAAATATACCCTTGGTAGTTTAACTCTACCAACGATATTAATAGTACTATTGGTGGTAATAGGTTACATACTCGTGGGTTGTTGAAGTATTACTAGCGGTAATAGTATAAATACCACCAGTACAATGATTATACCGACTGTAGTACATTTGGCATTTGCCATCCATAATATTTCCTAGTAGGACTCTCAAGAGAAACTATCAATCAATCGGATCATAAAGAACTTGTGGTGAGGGAAAAGCTGAGCAATGGCAAGTCTAAGGATTCCAAGAACAACAAGACCGAGGATGCAAAGAAGAAGAAGATGATGAAATACTTCTACTGCAAGAAGCTTGGTCACTTAGTTAAGGAATGCCGCAAGAAGAAGGTAGACCTCAAGCAAAAGGGGCTCCAAAGTGAAGGAGGAACCAAAGATTGAATCATTCTACATCACTACCAATGCACTCTTTTTCATTACTGAGTACTGCTCAATCTACACACTGAGCAAAGGCAAGGAAGGCTGGTACGTGGATAGTGGAGCCTCGTAGCCCATCTCAAACAATAAATATTGGTTCAAGACCATGGAAGGTATGCATCCTCACTCCAAGGTAACTATGGGGGATAATCAGGCATGCCCTATGAAGGCTATTGGTAGTATCCCATTCATCATGGCTATAGGAAACTAGGAGCTAATTTCTGGTGTACTCAATATATTGACTTTGTTCAAGAATCTTTTGTTTGTCAGCCAAATGGACAAACACAACATTTTGGTCCTATTTGATAATGGCAACATCGCTATCACATCCAAGGCAAATGGAAAGGTAGTGGCTCGTGGTGTTAAGGAGCCATAAAATGTTTACAAGAACCGTAAGCGTGGCAAGATTACATAATATTTCCTAGTTTCCTAGTAGTTTTGCTTACAAAATGTTTACAAGAATCGCAAGTGTGGCAAGATTACATAGTCCATAGCTCTGCACCTAGTGTGTTGGGCTAAGGTGGAGCACAATTGAGTCGTGAGAGGATGAGGGTGAGGTAAAGGGTGTGCATTCTAGTTGTGAAAGTGGTTGACTACTCCAATATCTAGCATATTGGCGTAGGGGACTACAACTGCGAGCCAATGAATGCGATGGTGGAGATTATGGGAGGAGAGTGAGAGTACTGAGATTTCAAAGGCTCGGTTATTTTCCCCTTTTTTTTGGATAAGAATCTTTGCACAGCTTACACTCACCACACTCAATATTCGTGTCAGGTGCCAATTGTATCTGGAGGGATTGATTGATATGTGTCTATATTTTTAGGGTTTTTTGTTTGAAAAGCTATAAGGATGAGGCAAAAAATACACGTCTAGGTACCCAAAGTACAAGAAGAGATTGATCTTCAAATAGGAGACGAGATACAAATGAAGCTTAAAATATAGAGGCCTCCATCGTTTACTCTATGTATGACCTAAAAGTAACCCACCATGTGGGCCTTTGCATGCCCCTGTGATCACCTTAATCTTGTCTTGTAGGATTAGTATAATAACCTAGTAGAGGATGAGGGATGATGATGTTGTGTAATTCTAACTTTAAGATCCAAACAACCTACGTCAAAGCTTTGGAGTTTCTTAAGCCTTGTGAGGTAGGTTTTGGAACCAACTAGGTCATGTTGGAGTCCTCACCAAAGTTGCAGCTAGTCATCACTATTTCAATATTTCAATAGAAGTGTTCCATGTGATATATGAGGCTAGCTCTTAGCAATTGTATATACCACATGGTGGATAATATTTTATGTAAAGTATAGCTATAAAAAGAGAAAAGAGGACAAGAATAGGTATGGCAAATAGCATACATCAAATGAAATGCATTAGCTAACAAGATATAAGTAATAAAGAGACTTACAAAATGTGCTATGAAGCAACCCTGGCCACCAGTCCAAGTGGATAAGGTCCTCCTTTGTTGCATGCCAATCCTCCAAGCAAGTGGTCTAGTATCTTGTTGATTTTTTTCCCATGCATCACCATAGTGCTATGACTATGATTCACAAATGGAATGAATCATGCTCTGATCTCAAGTGTAAGGGTGTAGCGCATAGTGACTACAATGCTTACTCACAAAAAATTTATCCAATCTTTAATGTCATCATGAACTCCAACAATCATGCAACGGGACTCCCTTTCGATCCTACATAACAATCCCTACCTCCAAAGGTCCACCTCTATTGGATTTCCTTAAGCAATAAGCCACTATGGCGATGAACCAATATTAAAAGCATGGGAAAAAAGCTATAGGATACTTTGCCACTTGCTTGGAAGCAATATTTGATAGATTTGGCCATAATTTATTCTACTCCTAAAAGCCTTCAGTAAGTTTGAGGGTTGTATGTGTACTTAATGCATGACAATGGAAGATACAATGCAACATGATGTGATGCGACATGATATAAGGCATGATGATGCTACATGATAGATATACAAAACAATTCCAAGAAAATTTTACAAAAGTAGAGTCAAGAGGCTAAAAAAGGAGACACATGACAATGGAAGATACAATGCAACATGATGTGATGTGACATGATATGAGGCATGATGATGCTACATGATAGATATACAAATCAATTCCAAGAAAATTTTACAAAAGTAGAGTCAAGAGGCTCAAAAAGGAGACACAAAATTTGATTTTATTATATAATTATAACAAATATATGTATAAATAATTTGTTCGTATCTTGTATTACTACTCTCCAATCTTTATAGAAATGTTTATCTCTTCAATGGCATGCATAGCCAACTACCCATCACAACAGAGCACCTAGAGTTGTCGCATTGCATCTTCAGGTGTAAGACTCTTCGATGGGTTTTTTCCATTCTCTTATGAGACCAATGTGTAACACAATGGATTACAAAAGTGATCAATCAAGCATTTCAACACCTAATTAAAATATTTTATAGGCATTAAAGAAAAATTGTACCATTTTACAGCCATTAAAGAAGAATGGTATCATTTTGGTGATAATCCAACCAAGAGTAAAGAAATATTTTACAAGCATTAAGGAAAAAGTATACCACTTTGGTGATAATCCAACCAAGAGTAAACATGTTAGATCCCTTGTACCATTCAATTATCTCAAGATACTCTTCATTGCCTCCCAATGCTTCTTGTCAATATTAGCCATACACCTACTAACAACTCCCACTGCATAAGCAATATCTGGACGTGTAGCAACCATGGCATACATCAAGCTACCAACTGTGGATGCATAAGGGATCTTTGCTTTTCAGCTTGCTGCTCATCAATCTTAGGGCTATCCTCTTGGCTGCGTTTCACATATGGAGGCAATGGGGTACTTATGGACTTCCCCCTCTCCATATTGAAATGCCCAAGAACCTTGCCAATATACTCCTTCTAAGATAAATAAAGGAGTTTCCTGCTTCTGTCTCAACTCATACCAAGTATGTGACTGGCATCACCCAAGTCCTTCATATCAAAGGTCGCATGCAACTTTTACTTCAAAGCATCCACATCATGACTAGACTACCATGTCATCAACATATAGGATCAAAATCAGAAGGCTACCATCCAATGCCTTCTTAGTATGGAGGCAATGATCTGTCTCACTTCATCTGTATCCTTGGGATCTCATAAATGCATCAAACTTATAGTACCACTCCCTTAAAGCCTACTTCAGCCCATAAAGGCTCTTCTAAAGCTTACATACCATCCGTTCTTCACCCTGCACACCAAACCCTTCTGGCTGTTGCATATAGATGTCCTCACGAAGGTCTCCATGCAAGAAAGTTTTCTTGACATCCATTTGGACAAGCTCCATGTCCTCCCTGGCAACCAATGCAAGCACTGTATGAAGAGTAGTCATTTTCACCACCACTGGGGAAAAGATCTCATCAAAATCAATGGCCTTCTCTGCTCGAAGCCCTTGGCTACCAATCTTGCCTTGTACTTAGGCAATGCATCTGTAGGAGACATCTTCAACTTGTACACCCATTTGCATGGTAAAGCATGCTTGCCTTTGGGCAACTGAACCAAATGCCAAGTATTATTATTCTTTAGAGAATCCATCTTAGACTACATAGCCTTCTCCTACTTGAGCTTGTCATCCCTAGACATCGCATCCTCAAAGCATGAAGGCTGACCACCATCTATCAGCATGACATAGTGAAGAAATGGTGTATACCTCTGTGGAGGTCATGAGACTCAACTGGACCGTCTCACCACTTGCTCTCCTTGAGCAACTTGTTGTCCCTACATAGCTTGAGGTTCTCCCACTTCTTGTGGACCTCCTACCTCAACATTTTGTGGCTGTACTTGCTGTCCATTTACAGCATTATGTAGGACTACATGTGGAACATGAGGTGGCTATCCATCCTCGGGGACACCACTCTCCTAACTTCCACTGCCTTTATGGGCTGCTTATGCATTGCTTCCACATTAAAAATGACATCATAGTGCTGCACACAATCCTTTTGGCTACTGGATCTCGGAGACGGTATCCCATTTCACTTGAATCACCATATCCAAGGAAGATGCATTTGTGTGACTTTGGCTCAAGCTTTTTTCTCTTGTCCTTTGGTATGTGTACATAAGACTTGCATCCAAACAAACGCAAGTGCTTATAAGAGGGTGGCTTGCCAGACCATGCCTCTTCTGGAAATTTGCCATTCAAAGACTTATGCGATGATCTATTAATCAAAGTAATTACAGTCTTCATTGCTTCAGCCCAAAAGCCAGTTGTCCTAATCGATTGTCCTGCACAGCTTGAGGTTCTCCCACTTCCTGTGGACCTCCTACGTCAACATTTTGTGGCTGTACTTGCTGTCCATTTACAGCATTATGTGGGACCACATGTGGAACATGAGGTGGCTATCCATCCTCAGGGACATCACTCTCCTAACTTCCACTATCTTTATGGGCTACTTATGCATTGCTTCCTCATTAAAAATGACATCATTGTGCTGTGCACAATCCTTTTGGCTACTGGATCCCAGAGACGGTATCCCATTTCACTTGAATCACCATATCCAAGGAAGATGCATTTGTGTGACTTTGGCTCAAGCTTTTTTCTCTTGTCCTTTGGTATGTGTACATAAGACTTGCATCCAAACACACGCAAGTGCTTATAAGAGGGTGGCTTGCCAGACCATGCCTCTTCTGGAAATTTGCCATTCAAAGACTTATGCAGTGATCTATTGATCAAATTAATTACAATCTTCACTACTTCAACCCAAAATCCAGGTGTAAGAGGCCTTTTTTGTGTGGTTTTGTTCACCTTTTCTACCATACCACTCTACTCTAGATTTTGGGGAGATGTTAAATTCCTCTTGATGCCATGCATATCACAAAAGCTCTCAAAAGCATGAGAGGTATACACTCCACCATTGTCTATGAGCAAGTGCTAGAAACTTTTTAAAAGTCTCAAACACATCACTCTTTTTCTTAATGGGATACACCCATATTTTGCATGTAGCATCATCAATGAATGTAACATAGTACATCACTCCTGCCATATTCATTTTCTGCAAGTGCCAGAAACTTTTTAAAAGTGTCAAACACATCACTCTTTTTCTTAATGGGATACACCCATATTTTGTGTGTAGCATCATCAATGAATGTAACATAGTACAGTGCTCCTCCCAAAGACACTGTAGGCATAGGACCACATACATCACTATGCACTAAATCCAATGGCTCAAGCTTTCTACCACCATTGGACTTTTTATGTGAAGACCTAGTTTGTTTTCCATACAAGCAATGCTCACATAAAGTGAAATCTGAAAATTTTGGCACTGGAATGTACTGCAAACGAGACAATACTTTCATTCCGGTACAAGACTTATATGAAAATGCAGGAACAAATGATGTTTCGCTTAAATTGTTCATCATGGGAGGAGGTTAGGTAGAATTACCCAACCTCAAGCAGTCACGACTCATTGAAGCAATTCTTCGTTTCCTTCAAGAATATTGTGAGTTTAATTGAATTTCATATACTTTATTGTTGTTGATAGTTATAAATCCTTCCTTCCTCATGTACCTTACTCTAGCTTTTGGTTGCTACTACATAGTTATATGAGTGAAAATGTTTTTTTTGCTCAGAAAACAAGGGCCAGAGCAAATACAGCAGAGTTTCCATGTCCTGCCAATTTTATTATGCAAAGTTTGAAAAGGAGAATAGAGCCTGCCAACAACTCTTTTTACCAAAATTTGACATTAAAAACATTGCTCTATCGGGGTGTCCTCTTGAGCCTCTCTAGTATGGCATTTTCAATATTGATGTTGTGGACATGGAACTACATATTTTGCATAGCTGACATTCCGTTCAGTTATAAACTAAAGGGATCAACCTTTGACACATGAGCAATTGAGGCTCATGTGACCGAGCCTCCGATGCCACAAAGATACTGATGGCTATTATGTCACATGGATTACATGATCTTTCATGCCTGACACATGCATAGAGTAGAGCGTAACACGCTTCAAACCCTTTGCAACTACAAGTGAATCTTTTCTAATTTTCCATGTGATGACATTAGCGGAATTCCACCTCACCAAAAAACACATGATAGCCATCATCATCAAGCTGTCCTGCAATTATGAGACCCTTTTTCAGCATAGGAACATGCCTAACCTTATTAAGCACAAATGTAGAACCATTGGGAAGTGCCAAGTGGACATATCCCACTCCAACGATATTACATGCATGATCATTTCCAAGCTTTACGTATCATGTCCTTCCTGCATCATAAGTGGTAAACCACTCCCTATGAGGCACAACATGGAAAGATGCTCTTGAGTCTAGTATCCAATGCTATGACAATGCATGGTCACTAGTAACCAAAAAGGCATGCTCAAACATAGAGGTATAAAGAACATCATCCTCATCACAAGTGCTACTCAAAGCATTTCTTGACATTGGACTTCACTTCCTTTTTGTTGTCCTCTTTGTGCTCTTTGCCTTTGCCTTTGGCCTTCTGCCATTTGAAACAATCTTTCTTCATGTGACCTTTCTTGCCACAATAGAAGCATTCAATGTCTCTTTTATTTGCATTTGTCCTATTAGCTTCTAGATTTGCCTTTGGACTTGCCCTCTTGCATTATATCTCCCCCTAGACTGAGATCTCCCCCTCATGGTGAGGGCACTTGCACTTTTGTTTCTTGCATTATTCTTTTTGTTAACCTCCTCTGTGAGAAGGCTACTCTCCACGTTTGCACATGTAAGCCCACCTGCGGTTGCGGAATTACTAATGACTGTCTTGAATGTATCCCAACTCTCAGGCAGAGTGACAAGAAGAAACATTGCCTTGACTAATTCCTCAAAGGCAATTTTTTGAGCTAAGAGTTGACTGAAAATAGTATTGAACTCGTTTAGATGATTGGACATTGCAGTACCCTCATCCATGCATAAGTCAATGAGTTTCTTTTAGCCAATAGACTTGAGAAGCGGCACTTTGCTTCTCATTGAGATCATGTAACTTATCCCATACTCCAAATGCACCATCTTTAGTGTTCTTCACATTGAAGTACACAGATTTGGAAGGTGTGAGAATAATTGTGGACCATGCAAGCTCATCTATCTCTAACCATTCATCATCATCAAGGACCTCTGGCTTTACGCCCTTGCATCTAATGGACTTGATCTACTTTTTTTGTACAAGCACATTATAAATTTGTTCTTTCCAATACGAGAAATCGGTGCCATCCAATTTCCCTATGTTGAAGAGGGAATTCTATGATGAACTAGACATCTCAACAGATCTAAATACAATCCAAGATGCAATCCAAAATGCCAACTGTAGTGGCCGGCCAAGTAGCAAAAATTATGTTGTATGCAACAACTTGTACAACATATATGTTTTGACCCTTAACTCAGATGCAAAAAGTGTTAACAAAAAAGTTGTAGATAATTGATAGATCTAAAGTTTTTCGGTTCATTATAGATCCCAAATCCTTACAGATTTTCTTTTGTTCACATTTGAAAAAATAGCCTACTGCTAACTGATAGCAACTTTTGGCAGTATTGTACACATCATAATTGTTGATGCATACTCTAGATGGAAAAGATTCCAAAAGATCAATTGAAGTCTTTCCAGAGGTCTTTGACATCTCAGTTCACAACAAAACTCGATTTCACACCACAAAAAAGATATTTAGTCCCAAAAATGATTGTTCTGTCATAAAAAATAGCAGTAATTTTTCAATGACCTATCAGTCAAGAATATCAATCATTTTCTCATGGGCTTCAAAGCATAACCAAATGGCATTTGAGAAAATCCAATTTTTGAGAAAAAGACTTGCATATACTGTGGCATCCAAAGCATGAACCGCTTTCTGGAAAGTGCATACCAGAGAATAAAAAATGCCTTTCAAGTGTCCCCAAAATGCATTTACTGCATGTATATGGCCTCACTATATTGGCATTCAAGTGAACATCAAAGTGTATGCATTTGCCACTCACTTATGCATCCAAGATGCATCACCAATGGCATATACCAAGTGACATTTACTGCATCATTTTGCCAAAATGAATCAACTTGCCAAAATGCTCATGTAACATATTTAAAAATAGGGACAGCATGGCATTTGTGCCCAAGTAAGCTCCTCTTTCCACCATCCACTTACCTTTCTTTTTGGAAGTTTTCAAATCCCACCATTGGGTGGTTGAGGGGTAGTTGATGTGTGCCTTAAGCACTTGGTAGAGGGAAAGTTAGATGGGAAATATTCCTATAAGAAGACCTCACTTTCCCTCTACCAAGTGCTTAAGGCACACATCAACCACCTTGCAAGAATATTTCCCATCAACATGTATGCATTGGCCACTTAACAAGTATCAAAAATTGTGTCAAAAAATGGCATTAACCTCTTGTCCCAAATGCATTCATTGTGTATGGGAAATATGCATGCAAGAAGACCTCAATTTCCCTCTACCAAGTGCTTAAGTCACACATCAACCACCCAATGGTGGATTTGCCAACTTCCAAAAAGGAAGGTAAGTGGATGGTGGAAAGAGGAGCTTACTTGGGCACAAATGCCACGCTGTCCCTATTTTTGAACATCATTATCTTTGCAACAAAAGACCGAATGCCAAAGCTATAAACAACAAAGCTGTAGCTTGTAGGAAGCTCTACAACTTCTTAGTTAGCTACAGGTCCAAAATCCTTACGGATCCACTGGTATTCACACGTAAAAATGGCCTCCTCCTCACTTTTTCAAACTGTCAAGGGACTTGGAAAAAATGTGGATCAAGTTGTACACTCAAAGCTTCTTTGCCTTCATGAGCTCCCTCTCACCGCGTTCAAGATCCTCTGAGATTCCAAAGCTCCTTCTCAACTTTGCTGTGTTACCCAGATATAGACGAATGCTCCTTCAACGTTGTTGCCCTGGAACCAGCGCCTTCAACCTTCCTCACACAATTGTATAGCAAATGGGCTATTGCATACTTCTAGGAAGGCTGCTGCACTGATCATCAAGCCACCCTTATCATCCTACAAATGATAGGCTTGTGGGTTTGTTGCTACTTTCTCTAGTTGACAGAATGTGATAGATCGGGACCTTTTTTTGCTATGCTTCTGAGTGTATACTCACGGGCTACGATAGACCTATGTCTGCAACCTTCATATGGGCCTCTGTCAATGTAGCACCCGCGTCTGTGAGTTCGTCGGCTGTCTATGGCCAAAAAATTCACATCAACCAAGCCTACGATTTTCAAGGGAAACCTTTGATTTTTATATCTTGAGTGGTCTTCTAGTTCACTAGGGAGTCTTTGTCTCTTTTGTCCCTGTAGTTGGGGGAGTCCTCTACCCCCTCTACCTTTACTTAAGCTCTTGCACATAGGAAATCCTCACATCAAATACCAAGAAAATGGAATTTTCCCTTTCTTCTTGCACAAGCAGCTTTGCCTCTTTCTTCAAGATTCGATTTCCAGCTCCAAGAAATCTACAGGCCACTCCTGCTCTTGGGATGCACAGCTTAAAGCTCCACCAGGACCTCTCCTTATTGGCCACACTCCACCAACCTTAACCAAGCTTTGATACCAGTTGTTGGGAGGAGAAAGAGAACCGAGAGCAAAGGAGAGAGGGCTGAGAGTCAATAACATAGTATGTGGTTGGTGCTAACTCAACTTGATCGGTCTGAAGTTCTATTAAGAAGAATGGTATATGTGAACCTAGGCCATTGGCCTTTACCCCCAACCACACAATCATATCTCATGTGGAGAATAATACTGGCCATATGATCCAAACTGATTGTTTTTCACATATGATGCTTTAAATGATACATTTTATAAGGTGATGATGGACACTCTAGAAGGTTGTGAAGATTATGCACATGACCATATACATTGGTGGACTATGATTGATGCAAAAAGAGATGAAATTTAGTGTGATGGTAAGAGAAAGTTGGCTAGTTGGAGAAGTGGTCAAATGATATATAACCTAAAACTAAAAGGTCCTTGATAATGGACAAGTTCTCATACCGAGTAATCTTGTGTGGATTTTATTGTACATGTAGTGCCTGATTAAGGAAGCTGACCTAAATAAAACAAAACTATATGTGAAGGTCTGACTTAGTCGGCCCTATAAGTAGCTATATATAGCCTAGCTCTATACTTAAGATATATGACCTACAAGGAGCTTGTGACATGAACTTGATTTCTTGAAATGCCATCGACGACTAAATCAAATGAAATGTCATTGATTTCTCAAGAAAGCCGACCAAGTCAGTATGTGGACATTGAGACTGTATATCTACAGAGCGCTGATCACCATCGGCCGATGACCATATGTAGGTGTGTATTACCTCAGGACTAGCAAAGCTACCACTGGCTACATAGCAAGAAACCCTTCACCTTATGTATTCACTCAGCCTTACAAAGATTATCAAATGTTGGCATGGCATTTCAAGTTATTCAACTGAGTCCTTAGAATTGGCCGAGTCAGCTACCCGACTCCTAGTATATAAGTTGAATCGCAGAGGCTGCATCACAACTAGTCAAGGGACCTAGGTTCCAAGATATAGCTCGATCACATGCTCACAAACATGCATATTTCCAAGACTAGACTGGCAATGCTACAGTTCGTAGACCTATGAGTAAGTGAAGGAAAGCTTGGGGAGCTCACGGAAGTGATGATTTTTGCATGACACCTTCTCAAAGAGTCATTAAGATCCATGGAAGTGAAGGCATAGATCCGAAGAGGTGCCACAGCCGTATGCTAATTGACCACCTTCCTTAACGGACTATATGTTGGTAAGCCAGCATCCTTACGATTACTTTGAGTAAATTACAAGCTGTTCAAGTAAACATATGACACGTCGTAGCTTCTATTGAGCACGTTATCTCTATGTCTATATATTGTTTGTTTTCACAGTCGGAATAGATCACATGAGTACTTGGAAGAAAGTACCACCTAGGTCATCAACTCAATTGATGCTACATGATTATGCTTGGCTGATAGTTACTTATCGCCTTTTCTCTAGATACTACCCACTTCTCGGCTCATGCAAACCACATAAGTGCATGGAAAAATACTACCACAATTGGATGTGGGTCAATTGTCATCCATGGGTCTTTATGACAATCAAGGTACGTCATAGCAGACAATCAGCAATTGCATAATATTCATCAATCTTCTAGAGCTATCTACTCTTACGTTGCATTTACATCAACTATACCAATTATTCAAATTATTTGAAGCCACTCAGAGGTAATTGCTTACTCTTATACATATATTGTAAGCACCCTAATTCATGAATCAAGAGGATCGTGTAATTGTTGTGAATATATTTCTACCCAAATTAGTCGATATATTAGCCTTGGAAGAGCTTGAATGATAGGACATGGATACATTGAGTCTTGATTCCAATGGCTCAAAAGAAATCACAGGACTAAAACCAAAAAGGAGATCTTTCCACCCAATATTCACCACTTAATCAATTGGAAAAGAGGAACACAAATCACACCATGGTATAGCGATAGTAGACAGGGTACAATCTCCCCCCTAGATGAGTGGCTCACACTTCCTCATCTAGAGTATTTATAATACTTTATAAAAGCACAAGGAGCCAAAATTATGCCTCTCTTACAAAATAAAAGATTTGCTTTACATAGCCTCTTTGGGCCCAAAATTGATTTATGTCCTCTCTAACATATATTGCTTAAACTTGCAATATTAAAGAAATACAAAATTGGCCCATGGCCATAAAAGATGCACTGTGCGACACCTCGATTGGTACCCTCGCACTAACTCTAATCCCTGCTGTGAGTTCCATCACCTGTACTCAAGCCGCCATTTACATTAGTTATTAACAATTGATTGAATGAATCATTGAATCAATTGATCCCAGCATAACCACACTTAAAGTACAATAATCAAGCACAATACCAATAACACTAGATACATCAATATTAACATGGAATCATCCACAATACCAAACATTTAGCATGGCAAAACATAAGCTAGTTAGGTGTCCCCAACTAACCACACAAAGCATCCACTAGGACTCCCGCTGCCTCCAATGCGCTCTTATGGAGTATTTTGCCACCATGCTCACACTTGACTAAAATAATAATGTCCAAATCAAGATATATCAAAAATATAATTTTCATAATATCCCTCTTTCTTGGATTGCAACTAACCTGAGTTGTGTGTTTGATTATACAAATAGATGAGGTCTGGAAAAGTTTGAAAGAACTGCTAAGTCATCCATTGAGCATCATCTCTCGGATGATTCTTATATTTGAGCAAATATTCGGTATAGACATTTTCTTTTTGGGTCAAGGTTTGTTGATGATCAATAATGCATTCAGGTTCTAATATTCTTCTTCATCAACAATCAATGGGGCCTCTTCATAAATAGGATGTATAGGTAGAGGTCCTTTGAAGGACTTTAAGATGCTGATATGAAAAGCATTATGTATTTTCCAATTATCAGGTAATTCAAGCCTATATGCTAGATTATTGATTTTTAGAATCACCTTGAAAGGTCCATAAAAACATGGTGACATCTTGATTACTAGCCATTTCACAATGCTCTTCAACCTTCTTTTCTCAATCCGCAGAAGTACATAATCACCTTCTTTAAAAAGCATGTGTTTATGTTTCTTATTAGCTTGTTTTGTGTACTTCTCTTGTGCGATTGCAATGGCTTCTCAAACCTCTTTGAGAATATTTTGATAGTCATGGGTAAATGCATTTGCTACCTCAACTCTATGGGTCAATCGTGTGACAGGGATAGGTAAAACTTTCCCATAGATGATCTCAAAGGGTGCTCTTCCATTTGCGAAATGAGGAGTATTGTTGTAAGCAAACTATAAGAGGTGAAGATATTTGTCCCAAGTCTTTCGTGAAAAGTTAAGGAGTTAACTAAGTGCCTAGATTATGAGATAATGCAATCCAAAATTATTAGTCTCTGACATGGGATAATATAGGCTTGCTTACTAAATCAATCTACTATTGTCTCGGATCATGTCATTTTGATTCGCTGTAGTAGGAAAGCTTATTATGAAATCCATGGATATTTGTTCCCAGGGTTGCGTAAGAATAGGCAAAGGAATTAGCAATCTAGGAGTCTTTCCTTTGTAAGTCTTAATCTTCTAACAAGTGATGCATTCAGCTACAAACTTAGCCACACCTTTTCTTATAGTAGGTCAATGAAATTCTCTTGCTATCACTTGTAAAGTGGCAATCACTCCCCTATGTCCCATATATAGTGGTTAATGCAACAATTTGTTGTTCCCAGGGTTGCGTAAGAATAGGCAAAGAAATTAGCAATCCGGGAGTCTTTCCTTTGTAAGTCTTAATCTTCTAACAAGTGATGCATTCATCTACAAACTTAGCCACACCTTTTCTTATAGTAGGTCAATGAAATTCTCTTGCTATCACTTGTAAAGTGGCAATCACTCCCCTATGTCCCATATATAGTGGTTGGTGCATTTCTTCCATTACAATTTGTCTAAAAGGTCAAGTGATGCATAAATTTTTTTGATAAAAGAAGTATCCACAATTGCATGAATAGTCCAACATAGGATTCCAATTATTATTCTCTAATTTGTTCTATATATCAGAAAAGTCTGGATCCTTTTGATAAGAATTATTCATACCTTTGAAAGGCTGGGTCTCTATAGCAATGATGTGATTAATACTTGGCTTGCTACTAAGAGCATTAGCAAACAACTACATTTTCTTTTCCACGCTAATACTGAATGATGGGCTGAAAACTTTGCATAAATGATGCCCACTTGATGTGCTGATCAGATATTAGTGGTCGAGTCAACAAATGCTTGATACTTTATTGATTGGTTTTAATAAGAAACTCAACTCCCATCAAATAATGTTTCCACTTCGTAAGGCATGCACAAAGCGGTTAATTCTTTATCATATGTACTATAACTGCATTCCATTGGTTGTAATTTTCGGCTCTCATATGCTATAGGATGTCCATCTTGCATAAGCATGGCTCCAATTCCATATCCACTAGCCTTGGTTACAACTACAAAGGGTCTAGAGAAATCTGGTAGTTGCAACACAAGAGCTTGTGTGAGAGGTTCTTTCAAAGCTGTAAAAGATTTATCTTGATGCTCGGTCCATAAGAAATGCTTAGCTTTTCTAAGAAGGTTTTGTCAACGGATGTGCAATGAATGCAAAATTCTTGACAAACTTCTTATAAAAGCTACACAATCCTAAGAATGATCTTAATTCATGTATGTCTCGAGGTTTAGGCCATGTGACTACACATTCAATCTTCTTTGGATTTACTTGAATCCCATCGGCGGATACTATGTGACCAAAATACTCTATTTTAGAAACTACTCTTTTCAGGATTTATTCTTTTAAAAGTGAAAAGACTACCTTTACATGTTCCTTATGCTCCTTAATGTCTTTGATAAACACCAAAATATCATTAAAGAATACCACCACACAATCTTGGTGTTTAAGAAAGATTTGATTCATCATTATACTAAAAGTAGCTAGAGCATCAGTTAGCCTAAAAGTTATAACTAGGAATTCATAATGTCCTATTTGATTTCTAAAGGCAATCTTGTATATATCCTCTTCTACCATATGGACTTGATGATAGCCAAATTAAGATCAATCTTACTAAAGACCTTGGCTCCTTTCAATTTATCCAAAAGATCATCGATACTAGGGATTGGGTATCTGTTCTTCATTGTGATTTTGTTTAGTGCATGGTAATCTATGCATATTCGATAAGTTCCATTCTTCTTTTTGACTAATAAGATAGGTGCTCCATAAGGAGGACTACCTTGGTCTTATCAATCCTCTCTGTATTAGTTCCTTCACTTGCTTTTGAATTTCCTCTTGTTCTAGCTGGTTGACTTTACAAGGATCCTTGCAAGGTGGAGTATTCCTTGGTAGGATTTCTATCATATGATCTTCAGGTCAAGAATATGATAATCTGGGTGGTAAATCCTCTAAGAAGCAATCAAAAATTTGAGGAAGAAACTTTTGGTGTGTAGGATTAGTATTTGAATGAGTAGCTATTACCGTATTCACCAAAATCAAATATGTTTTCTCACGTTTCCTAATTTCTCTCTTGGCTTGTGTATGGTTGAGTAAAGGATTGATTTCAACTTTTATAGAACTTTTCATACATATTTCTTGTTTGTCCTTCTCAATCAACATCTGATGTGAGTCATAATCTATCTTAGGGTTATACTGATGTCTCCATTGCATTCCTAAGATGACATCAACTCCTTGTAGGGTGCCACTAGAAAGTCTCGTCTATCTTTGTAAGGTTTGAAATTTCTAGATTCTTGACTTCTCTAATGTAATTATACTTCGTTTTGGTGAAAGGAGCATAAACTTTATAATGAGATGGGAATGACTCTAGGTTTAGCTTTGCTAAAGCCCTTTTTGAAATGAAATCATGTGTACTACCATTGTCATGTAGAATAACAACCTCTTTACCCTGTTAATGACATCTTTCATTTTAAGAAGAGCATGACAATTATACTTACCTTCATATTTGGAGTGGCTTGGAGTCATGCCTCCCTCTTGCTTGGCTGCTTCGTTCACAATTGTATACACTTTTGCCATTGCAGTCTTCTTTCTTTCTGGATATTCAGTTGCTATATGTCCCACCTTGTTACACTTAGAGCACCTTATTCATTTCTTCTAAAAATTTCCACCTTTTGGCTTTTTTGTGAAACAAAACCAGCTTTAGATTTAAAGAAGGGGTTTTTATCAAACCTCCTCTTCTTATGGAAGGGTATAGGCTGCCATTCCAAGCTCTTCCCTTCTTTTGGGATTCCATTCTTCCTCTCACAATTCATTGTTGCAAGAGAAATCATAGAGTTCAGTGAACGAGCATGGAACATGTAAATTTCAGCTCTTAATTTAGATTTTAGACCGGTCATACTTTTTTTGTTGATCTCACTTACTGACTTTCTCTAAGGATTGTAATTGAATCAATATTTGTCAAAACCTATCATTGTATGTGGAATTTATCCAATTTCCTCAAAGGACCCACTGTTGTTTGGCTTTTTCTTTGAAGTGTGAGGAAACGAAATCACTCATGATAAGCCTTTGAAAAGAATTCCAAGATTTTGGTCATCTTTTACTATGCTTAGTGATGTTCCACCAAATTGCAACACTCTCAACTAAATGGTTTGCAGCACATTTAATTTTATCTTTTTCAAAGAATTTCTCCCTTGAAAAATAATTATCTTTAACTGACTAATGCAAGACAAGATAGTGTGTGCATCTTTCTTTCCATCAAAATTTTGAAATGAGAAAGCTTATCTACTTATCTTTCTTTTTTTGAATTCTATGCTCTCAGTGTAGCTTTGACTGTCCTAATAATAGAATCATCTTCGGACTCATCGTCGGATAACTCATCGTCAGATGAATGACTCTTCCTTTTCTTACCACGGAATTTCTTTTCCAATCTCTCCCTATGCTCACGCTCATCTACCAACTATGCCTAAAATGCATCTAATTGCTCTTGGAGCATGGGTGGTTGTGGCTGATCCCCCATGCTACTGTAATAAATACAAATAAAACGAAGCAGAGGGAAATAAGAATACTAAGTGTATGAAAATTTAAATGGACCAAAAGTGTAATTTGAGGGTATGGTAAGAAATGGATGGCGGATGATACTAAGTGTATGAGATATAAAGCAATAGAAATCACTTATCTCGTTGTTCGATCAAATGTAAAAAGGGCAAGAGTGGGAGATATGTGACCAATGATGTAACTTGAAGTCATTTTTGTGTTCAAACACTCTCCAATTAATTTCTCGGTGACTTTGTGGTTCCAATACCCCTTGTTGATTCGAGCTTTCTCAGATTCAATTGCACTTTTTGTTTTTTGGTCATGGAGTGGTCTCGCAGTTGTGCATTTAAGTGTCTTTTGTGAACCTTTGGGTTCTCTTAAAAGGGTATAAAACCCCCTTCTTAACATTTAAAACAAGGTGGCGATACCACTCTGGCCCTGCTTGGAACCTTCACCTTCATCACTCACCATCTACTATTGTTGCTCTTGCTGCTCTTCTACTGCTTTATGTGCAAGGCTAAGGGGGTAGGTACTAAGTACTTCCAATAAAGGAAGTTGCTAAAACAAATTTAGTAAGATCTGGGTTAGTTCTTATTTTGGTCAAACATTCCTATTTGGGTCTAACAAACTTAGGAAGTTGCTAAAACAAATTAAGTAAGATTTGGGTTAGTTCCTATTTGGGTCAAACAATTTAGTAAGATTTGGGTTAGTTCCTATTTGGGTCAACGAACTAAAAGTGGATGATGGTGTGATGATGTGGGTTAGGGCATGGAGGCAATCTCATGCAGAGACCTTTTAACTCAATGCTCGAGGCAGAGAGAACTCATGGAAACTCAAGTGCTGGATAGCCTAGACTAAGGAAAAAAGGAAATATGGGTTTAGGTAGAAGAGAAGACATGGTAGCATTTCATGTGTTTAGGAGTTGGGGACCACGTGGGGACAAGGGCACTTGTCACCCTCCCATGTTTTGGAATCCCTAAAAAGGGGGAACCCATTCTGGTTGCCAGGGTCTAGAGGCCATGGTCCAGGATGGGACAAAAAGAGGCTACTCCCATTGTAAATCCATCCTAGACCAAATGGTCTAGGATGGATGTAATGATAACAAAAAGATTCCCATCCTAATCCCATGCTAGCCCATCCATGTGCTAAGGCCCTATGTATAGGTGGGCGTGATTTGCGCGGTTGAGGAGTCTGCGTGCGACATATTGTAGGAACGTGCGCGGCCCAAGGGGATGATTAGAGGGTGGCTGATCACTGTAGCTATGCATTGCTTAGTACTAAGGCTGAGGACTAATGAGAGCTAAGTAGAGCTACTGGCACTATGAGAGCGGCATGGCCAATGAGGCTTGATAGGCTCCAAAACACACATGTGGGCACATGTGTGTTTTGGAGCCTATCAAGCTGAGGACTAACGAGAGCTAAGTAGAGCTACTGGCACTATGAGAGCGGCATGGCCAATGAGGCTTGATAGGCTCCAAAACACACTTTCTCTCCCCACGAGCTTTGATTCTACTTATGAGTTATGTCCTACTCTCAACTCCTGTCTCTTTCACTAGACTTCTCTCTTCTTCCTCCACAAGAGCATGACCAAAGATCTGATACCATTGAAAACGCACATTAGAGTGTCACGTGATGTTCAATAAATGAGGAAGGTTTGCACATGGACATTCAGTGGTATGTCCACAGCTTTAGACCACAGGATTACAAGTGCACAAGGGCCAAGGATCCAAAGCAGCCAACAGTAAGAAGTCCCAATCTTCAACTTCCACCACATTAGCAGATGGTGGCAAGAAGTCTTGAAATGGGCAATAGAAGAAGGATGGGATGACTAAAGATAGCAAATGGATATGGTGGTTTCTTGGACTCAACAACTCGAGCCACCTATGCCACAGAGAACCCACTATTTTTATCATCACATGTAGGGCCACAAGACGAATGATTGCCCACACTTCAAAATGCTCAAGACCAAAGGAGCCACATCAAGTGGTTCATCGATAGCTTCAACTCCCACGAGGATAACCTCAATGATCATTGAGGATCTTGATAATCAATAGGAGGGGAAGCCTAACACGTTTTCCACTATGTCCTAGTTATACAACTAGATCAGTGGTTAAAAAAAGTGCTTATCCTGGCAGATTCAAGGAGCTCAAAGGACAACATATCCAGCCAAGCCTACAAGTAGGCCATGTCATGGGTATCCATAGCCCATGGCCATGCTAGACTACCATGCAAGAAGCCACCTCAGGAGTAGTCCACATAGGTAGCCACATCAGTATAGCTACCACATGGGATTATTCAGCCATTAGGTGTAGGTCATGCGGATAGTGTAGGAGTACACACAGGTAGCACAAGAGCTACCATGTGGTAGCACTGATAGTGCTTATCATGTGGCCATTCAGCAATAGCAATAGGTTAGGATAGGATGAGGCTAGTCGATCAACATTTGGTAGCCTAGTCGGTATTTTAGGGGGGGCTATAGAAGTAGCCCCCTTGGTCCCTCATTTCTCATCCACTCCTCAAGACTTCAAGCCTTTAGAGTAGCTGAGCCAAGCGCAAACCAATAGGGTGCCTCAGCCTCTATAGGGATCTATTGAGGATTCACCTTATCTAGTTAGCTTAGTCTTTTTCAATATTTCCGTTGAGGGTTTCAGCCCCTCCATATAGTTTTATTCAGCCAGCATTCATACCTTTTAGTTATACGTTTCCTCTTTGGAGTGTTAGTGGTACATTTGGTGGATATACATGAGAAATTTGGCGATGACGAGGTCTAAATAATGACAAGGCCTCACACTTTCTTGAACACACAAATTGGCTATGGATGACATTCTTTTTATATGAGTTCCCTTAAGCCAAAAAGTTTTAATTACCATGGCTTACATGATATTTAATTGTGATTGCTAACTAGGCCCTAGTCTATTCCTTTTCTAAATGATATTTCTTTAAGTTAGGACTAGTTGGGTAGTACATTATATGCTTTGCATCCCTTAATCCCATGGTAGTAATAGAAATGGTGAAAAACTATTAGATTGTACTAAAATGATTGATCAAATAATCATCCTTTAAATGACCAGCCTAGACCATTAAAAAGATGGCCTCTCATTCAAACACATGTCCATGCTGAAACCCTTAGATTTCTTGCAACAACCTAACGGTTGAAGAGCATTTGATTTTTAAGAACTCTCCACTCTTCTTCCTTTGTTTTATAGGCTTCATGCATAGCTATTGAATGAGCATTTTCTATGTCTACCTTAAGAGTCTGGAGTCTACGAGTTTCTCCTTGGATTCCTTCTCCCTGCTACTCAAACTACATTGAGGATGCTCAAACAAGGATGCTCAAATCCACTCCTTTTTGGATTTGCCAAAATGTAACTAGCTATTGAGAACATTCCCACTAGGCTACCTCCTAATAGCCTCAATAAGATGGCCACTGTACATACAAGGAGCTGTGTGACAAATGTAGGACCAATCACCTTTGGGAGCCTCCTTGGAAGGCAAAGTGGGGCAAGTTTGCAAGGCCTACTACCTAGAAAGAAAGGTAACTCAACAAGGCACGCCATTGCTGCAGCAATGCATATGCAAGGCTTTGTTTGGCCATTGTTGTGCTTGTCTTGGATCAAACCTTGATTACTGAGATGAAGGATGAGGCTTTCACCAATTGATTCTTTTATGGCATGGTACTAGGCCCTAGAGAGAGGTGCCTTCTACGTCTCGACTCAGATAAGATATAAAATCATAGGCTGAACATTTTGTCAAATCATATAAGAAACAATGCCGATTCCATTTATGGTAGTTTGTTCATTACTGTTACATTCTTTAAAATTCCTAGGTAATTCCTTTTTCTTGTAGAATGGACATGTTCGTTTCATGTTATCTTGATAGAGAACTTGACTATGATCACACACCAGACACATTTAGGGCCAAGTGATGTCATCTTAATCCACCCACAGATTTGGAAAAGTTATCATGAAGGAAGTTGCTATTAGGAGATGCTTTGGAACTTATAGATTTGCGTTGAGCATTATGAGGATTTACATCACTCCCCTTTATAATGTGCAATAGTCTCTTTGAAAGAGAGGAGGACTAACTTGAGAAAGATAATTATTTATCCCTAAAAAAACCTCTCTATGAACACAAAATTTCCATGTCAATCTAAAATTGATTATAGCATCCCCCTAATTGAAGAAATTCCCACCCATTGCCTCCTCGCCACCCGTCCTCTCCTCCCCTGCTTTGGATTTTTTTCTTGCCTTACGCCACTCTTGCTTGCCGCCTCTCTGGATGCTTGCTTGGCTTTCCTTCTTGCCCCATTGCCACTCTTGCCTACCTCTCTACCCAACCAAGCCCATGGTATCCTCCCATGCCTCTTTCTCGTTTGGCGTAACACCCCTTATCATCATGCTTATTTTAATGATGCCTTCAGCGTTTGGCTTGCCAATGCTTTGTAACTTATAGATTTGCGTTGAGCATTATGAGGATTTACATCACTCCCCTTTATAATGTGCAATAGTCTCTTTGAAAGAGAGGAGGACTAACTTGAGAAAGATAATTATTTATCCCTAAAAAGACCTCTCTATGAACACAAAATTTCCATGTCAATCTAAAATTGATTATAGCATCCCCCTAATTGAAGAAATTCCCACCCATTGCCTCCTCGCCACCCATCCTCTCCTCCCCTGCTTTGGATTTTCTTCTTGCCTTATGCCACTCTTGCTTGCCGCCTCTCTGGATGCTCGCTTGGCTTTCCTTCTTGCCCCATTGCCACTCTTGCCTACCTCTCTACCCAACCAAGCCCATGGTATCCTCCCATGCCTCTTTCTCGTTTGGCGTAACCCCCCTTATCATCATGCTTATTTTAATGATGCCTTCATCGTTTGGCTTGCCAACAGAGACAAATCACTCTCCCACAAGGCTTATGACCACCTCATTTGGATGTGTCTCTTACATCTAGAGCACGGGCACCATGCAGTGGAAGGACATGATGAGAGAAGACCTCCTACACTCTGAGAATCTAGTCTCGGTAGACAACTTTGCTCGCCTTTATGGCATAGCTTTGAGAGCCCACTGATATCCTTCTACATGGGAAACGTCTTAAAGGAGTTGTGTAGCTCTCCAAATGCTCCTCAAGCATGAAGAAAGGATTAAGTGTAACAAGATTCAGAGATGGAAGCAACATATGACTGGGCTCTATGCTGCTACAAAATCTAGAAGAAAGGGCGTTGATGCATTGCCTTGTGTTTCTGGCCAACAAGTGTTCAAGAAGAAAGGGCATGGGACTTGAGACATTAGTTTTGGGCTTTGGGCTCTAGGACAATCGTTCTTGCTTTAGGCTCTAGCTCCAACACAATAGTAAGTACTCTTGCTTTAGACAACTTTGGACTTGAGCCATTTATGAAAAAAATGAGGGGCACTCAGCATAGCTAACGTTACATTTTCACTTTACACAAGGAGGTGGGCAAGCCAGTGAATTTGCTTGACGTTTTGAAGCATTAATAGACTTCAACCAGTTTGGTGGCATTTTGTGAGAAAAGAAAAGGGCCTTGAGCTTGTAAAAGGTAGACACCTAACAGGTGCTCAAAGCACTCTACTTACAAACCTGCATCTCAGTCTCCTATTGGAGTTGAGAATCTAGGATAATCGTAGATGTGACCTTCTCATGCAAATCTCGATGATCTTTTGGAAGGGTTTTGATAGGCTTTTGAAAACCCACTAGTGTTGCCTTGCTTTGGTCTTGTAGCAACGAAGCTATTTAGTATGAAATACAGCTATTGGGATTTTAACAGTGCATGTATATCATTTTTCCCAAGGAAGAGGTGGATGTTTAAAAAAAGGTAAATCTATCTTCCATTATTTGAAGCTCAAAAAAGAAAAAAAGAAAGGGGTTGGGAGTGGTTGCTTTGGGAACTGATTTGCATAGCTTCATCCTTGCAAGGATTGAAAATGCTTTGGCTGCCCTCCATTTTTCGAGTGGCCCTCTCATATCCTTCTCACCCCTCTAAGAGATTCCCCTCTTGTTCTTTCTCCTTGCCTCTCCTCTCAAAGATCCCCCTCCCTTTATGGCTCTCCTCTCTCGTCTTATCTCCTTATTGCTATCCGCTTGGCCACCTTCTTTGGTCTAACTACCCTTCCTCAATTCCTCCCATCTCACTTGAAAACTTATGGCAACATAGGAGTGATGCAAAAAGGCTAAGAAATGCATACCGAGATAGCCAAGAATGGTGATCTCTTGTTGGTAGCACTTGGGTGGATTGTATGCCAAAAAGAAGCAAAAGTAAGTACCAGTTTGAGACCTAATCTCATGGAATGCACTGTTCGTAGGATATGCTAAGCAAGGCTTGGTAAGGAAGTGCCAAATTGTGTCAAATAGATGCAATTGGAGGGTCTCTCTTCTGATGCTACCAAACTTGTTTTTAGTTTAAATGCTTGTGACAGCATAGGAGCCATTAAAAAGGATAGGGAAATGAATGCCAAGATAGCCAGATAGGGGCTAGAAATGGATCTGTTTTTTTCAATGCCTTAGTGGATATGTGTGCCAAATGTAGGTTTGTTGCCAAAGCATGGGAAGTGTTTCCAGTTCCAAATGGGGTCTCATGGATTGCACTCACAAGATATGCCAAATGAGGTCACATTATCTACCATTCATATTGTGTGCAGTCATACAGATCTAGTGGATAAGGGCCAATATTACTTTTAGGTGTGGATTATGGGATCACTCCAACTATTGATTGCCACATTGTCATGATGGATCTCCTTTGGTCGTGGGTCATACTATCTACTATTCTTACTATATGTAGTCATATGGATCTATTGGGGATAAGAACCGATATTACTTTTAGGCCTAGACTATGGGTTCACTTTATCAAGTGCCACATTGTCATGATGGAACTCCTTGGGTAGTGCATTGCAATTAGACAAGGAGATAGAGATTGTAAAGAAGATGTTTTTTTGTCCTAATCTTGTAGTGTCATACAATGTTGGGTGCCTATCGAAATTGGGGTAATGTTAAACTTGGAAGATTGGCCTTTGAGCATATAGTTCAAATTGGATGGTAAGGATGCAATGACAATTTGAGCATGCAGATCTCTTCTCATCTAATTGCTTCTAGGAAAAGAGTGTTTCATTTTTGTTGTTGTCGTTTTGAATTTGGAAGGATCTTCATTGTGTTTGACTCTCTATGCTTGCCATTTCTATGCTTTCCTATGTAGCCCAGCTACTCACATCACGGAGTCTTACGGTATGAGGCCCTATGTTCTGTCTCATTTATCAATCACAATTTCACCATTTATCTTCTACCAAGATAATTTCTTTTGATTGATTCGTTCTTTGTTTGTGCAAGCCATTGAGGAGAGATTCTGTATCGGCGTGGCAATTGGCTGGTAGCCCAAAATGAAACTATAACAGAGATGAAAATATGATAGCTTTTCTTTCTCTCCTTAATCTTTCACCTTGTGGTACATTCTCTCCCTCAACATTGCTATCGATAAGATGATCATGTTTCTTTTTTGCTTTTCTTCTTTGGTTAGGTTTGACATAGTCTCATATTTCTACATAACATCTCAGTATCTGAACTTTTTGTTCCTTGATAATAGATGGCTATTAGACATCAACGTAGTGCCGTATTTGGTATTTCGGCATAATACGTCGATCGTTTGATTTGTCATATAATATGAGTCATTTTTTGGGCCATACATTTGTGTATGGTGCTTATCTTTCTTCACTGGGTCATATCACTCGATTATAAGTGCGGTTAGATAAGTAAGACTACATTTTGACATTTGCTCATAATACTCGACTTTCAATGTCATTATAAGAGCTCCTTGTCCTTCTTTTCAAGTTAGAATGACTTTGCAAGGTGGTGAATTGCTTAGTGTTTTGTGTGTTCTTTTGGGTGGCACTTGGCAAGAGCACTAATAGCTCAAGGAATGTCACAGTAGTTATTGTTAATATCTTGTCTCTATCTTGTGAAGAAAATCCATAAGATTGCTCTATCTTCTCCAAAGCTCCTCCAGCTTCTCCAAAGATGCTTGATCTGTCTAAGGTTCTACTCATCCTCTCTAAGCTTCTTAATCCTCTCTATAATCCTCCCTATGGGCTTCTTTCAACTCTTGTTGCTAGTTGCCCACAAGCTGCTCATTTTATGGCAGTTGTATTTTTGTGGAATCTCTTATTGCTACTACCTTTTCTTAGAGTTGAACTTAGTTTTAGGTATTGAGCAGATATGGCAAGGCATAGAAGTAAGAGAGAGAGAGAGAGAGAGAGAGAGAGAGAGAGAGAGAGAGAGAGAATCATCTTCATCATAGATACTATATTCAAGCTTCATAAGTTCTTGTGCTTCCTCAAACATACTAGGGATCTTCAATCCTCGCATATAAGGCCTTCAACCTTGCATTGTTGTAATTTTCTTCTAGCCATGACATCTATGAGGTATTTGAAAGCTGCCCATGTGCCCCACCCAAGGACTAGTCGAGGAAATGGTTCCTGGACCCTATGCCCACAAGGCAATGGGGCTAGATGGGACTACTCCTGAGTGTTGTAATTTTCTTCTAGCCATGACATCTATGAGGTATTTGAAAGTTGTCCATGTGCCCCACCCAAGGACTAGTCAAGGGAATGGTTCCTGGTCACCTTCGACCTCTCTATGTGTGCCCAATCTTCGACCTCTCTATGTGTGCCCAATCCCTCACTCTCCTCTACTGCATACCTAGCCGCTTCTTTCTCAGATCCCGTCTCTTTGTCTAGATCTTTGGGTGGGTCAAACGTGCCTCCCTAAGAATGAAACAATGTAGAAAAACTAAGATCGTTGATTGTAAGGTAATGGTGATAGTCAAACAATAACTAAGAGGAATAAGGTATACTTACATGATGCGCCACCACCCTTTCCCAATCGATGTGGACTCCTTCTCTCCCCTTCTCCTTAAACCATGCCCTGGCTCCAATCCTGAAGGCCCTTTTGTACTCCTTGTTGTTAGGAGTCCTTCCAATCACACATTCCTATGGATCCAAATTCAAGTAGTTAGATATGAATGACAAGACATTTGAACGCTTGAACATATTAGAAATTCGACTCTTGAGCTTATGTCTTGGACTCTCTCAAAGAGAGAGATGGCCTTTTTTTTTCTATTTTTGCATGTACTTTGTATCATGCACTATATATTGTACATCACAAGTTGCACTAAGACATGGATTTTGTATATTTAGATATTGTATGTGATTTGCAAACTTGCACATAGTTTTACTATCAGAGGGAAGGTTATGGTAGCTCTAAAGTGCAAGCATGCTAAGTTCACAAAGGCACGACATAAGCTAGTTAACCAAATGATTTAACATCGATTATTGCTAGAGTAGATAAATAGTATGCATAAGAGGGAGAGATGGAGGCCACAAAAAAGGGCTGAGAAGATTGCATAATTTGAAGGCCAAGGTTATGGAGGACACGAAGAGGATGTTAAAAGATGATGCCTAGAATCATGTGCTTGTCGCCTTTGTGAATGGGAGTCTGATGCATTGATTTGGATTTAATCCCTCATTGGTAATGTCCAATCATGGCTTGGGCAATCGTGTGCTATAATACCAACATTTACATACAATGTTAGTGCATCATGGATGAAATGATGGGACGCAATATGGACTTCATATAAAACTAAAGTCCTACAATCTGACAAGAAGAACCTCTTGATTGAAGTTAGGAGAAGATGTCAGCATTAATGTTTGGATGGTAGAGGTGCGAGTTGAGTAAGATGAGGATGGAGGCACCAGAGTCTTAAAGGGAGAGGTGCCAAGAGTTAAAACCTAGGCTCGAATTTGCACATTACCCATTGTTGCAATCGGCACCTCTTGTTTGTATATGTAGGCTTAAATAACACATATGATATAGATATCTTACATTTTGAATATTTAATATTGCCTCCAAGTGACTTTAAAGTAGTGACGTATCTCTCACATAAGGACTTGCAAAATTACTTCATGGAAGAAAATATATTTACATTATGGGATTTATAAATTTGGATTGTTTTTACAGAGGGGGTGTAAGGAAATGCAAAAAATAGGTTACATAGGGATTTAGAAAAGAATCATTCAACACACGTGATATAGACATATTACACTAAGTGACCCCCCTGAGCCTAGAGTACACAAGACTTTGTCTGCCATGGGGATGTAAATAAAATCCAATGACTTGCAAGGTAAGCAAGGGTAGCTATTCTTGGATCAAGTGGATTGGGGACTAAGCCAGAGTTGGTTCACCTTTCTCTAAGATCAAACTCTCATTTTTCTTGCTTTCCAGCTATCCATACACCTCCTGAGAGCTATCCACACACCTCTTGAGAGCTAGTTTGTCAGATCTGCCATCACGCAAGAGCCTTGCCAGACAGTAAAATCTCTTGTATTAGATGCTGCTACATGAAATTGCACTCCACTAGAGCTTTTTTTTGGGAGCTAATTTGTGAAATTGCAATTTGCCTGAGAGCCTTCCAGGACATGCAGTGGTGATTGCGCATGTTTCCGAAGCTCTCCTCTACTTCTTGATAAGGCAATTAATGTTTTGCATTTTCCCAAGGTTGACCATCAGATTCACAATTTGTAGGAGTTGCTAGGGCTATCCAGAGATTGCACAATTTGCTAGAGAGGCCCTTTGGTCGATCATTTTTTGGTTTCCACTAGTCTGGGCTATTCTAGTGATCTCCAACAAGTCAACTTCAAATTTCTCATCTGCCAGGCCATCCAGTTGCTTCCAAGGTTGGCAAATTTCTCCAAGAGCTGTCCAAGCTTGACAATTTTCCTCCAGTAGGTTTCTAGGGTTGTCTTTGCTAATTTTTGGCTGTCCACATGCCAGAGATCTTGCAAGGGAATTTCGTTTTTCCATGCTTCTTGACTTTCCTAGGTTTTCTTGAGCTTTCCGATTGGTTAATTGCTTTCTAGGAGCTTTCCTACCGCCTTAGAACCTTTGGATCTTTTTGCTTTGCATAGCTGGTCTTTTTGTTTGCGAGGAACAGCCAAGTGTGGTCATTTTGTTCGCCTCTATCTTGCTAGGACTCCCTTGATGGGTATTAAAGACAAATTGGGCTGATTTCTCTCCTGCCAGGACCTCCCTAGTGGGTATCAGAGCTGACAGGTTAGAATCATTAGCCAAAATTGGATGAAGGGCTGCCATGGAATGTTGCACTAGATTGGGATGTTTTTTCTGTGATTGCATAGCAAGACAGAAGTTCCTATGAATGGATTATTTAGTTGGCTATCTATGGACTGATTCATTATTACGGTGCTTTCTTGTATTTAATGCTTTTTGAATAAAAGATAAAGAAATACCAAAAGGGGTGCTAAGTCTAGGCTAATCTGGTGTCTGATGCAAGACAGGGGTGATCTAGCTCTTGAGGGTTGTGTTCTAAGTTGATTTGGTTTGCTATGGGAAGTTCTAAGTGATTCTAAATTAAATATTTGCTGATTAGTATCTATTCACTACCCTTTGGAGATCCAAAATGGCCAATCATTACCATCTTCTTCAAGAGGGTGATCATGTGTCTAGGCTAGGACAGCAAATACTAGTTGTTGTAATAAATTTGTAGCCAAGAAATTTTTTCAGCCATGGCACATAGCAAGGATGCTGAGGCAAAATTGGAGTCTTGGGGTTATACTAAATGGTGGGAGGAAGATGATGAACAGCTCGTTCAATCAGAGCATGCCACTGAGTATTCTTGTCATGAAGAGGAAGAGGTTGAGGAGCCAAATGCAGATGAACAATTCAGGGCTAAGAAGAAGAAGAAGAAGAAGAAGAAGACGCATAATCTAGCACAATGCCTCCTACATCAGGTATGGGTAGAAATCCCCATAACTTTCCATTTTATGGTTTGAGACAACAGACTTTCCCTCTATCTTCTATGCTCATAGGTTACTCGAAGGTAGTTCAATGTTTCAGGCAATGGTCAAACAGCTTGTGCAAGGAATGGGGATGCCTAGAAATTTCCCTTATGGATTTCAACTGGGCATGCAAGGAGATCAAGGAGGACAGATGTTCGAAGGTACGCTGGCTATGATGCCTAATATGATGTATGGAAACATTAGGATGTAGGATGTAGAGACTACTATGCTTGGTATGATGGGGAATGTTTTGGGAATGCCTAGAATGAATGCAATGGGACTAGGAATGGTAAATACTACTGAGAATAGTGGACAGAGTGTCACAAATCTTGGCAATATGATGCAGCCCCCATATTTCAAAGCCATCTGCCTATGATATTCTCACACCCAAGGGGAAGCATAAAGATTATAAAGAGGGTGGTTCAGTTTAATTTTTTCCACTTTCAATGGGAGCCAAGATAGGTTGAAAGCTCTTACTTTTATTCAGCAGTTTGATGTAGCATACTCAGGTGGGAAATTTATAGTCATCCAAAATTTGTACAGTTACCACTTTCTTGAAGGGAATGCATTGCAATGGTGGAAAATTCTTCTCTTATAGTGGAGAGAACCCACCACAAGGGTGGGGTTTATGCAGATCTTTTTAGCTGGGTGGTTGACGACCACATTTGAAGTTGACATAATGACGGCTTGGCATAAGTTAGATGCAAAGAATTGCTATAATTTGGAGGAATATAACAAGAAAATTTGGGAAGCCCTCTTGCTAGTTAGCTCCTACCATTGTCTGAGTAGGTAGAGAAATATTGTTGTGGATTTCTAAAGGAAATTCAAGACTATTGCACAAATTCCAGGGTTTTTAACATGTCACAATTGAGCGAGAATGCAAATACAGCTTATGCTTTGCTACAGGGCATGACCATTGGTTTTAACAGCAGATGTGCATTGACTATCGTGTACTTAACAAGATCACAATGAAGAACAGGTTTCCCATTCCCCAAATTGATGATCTTATATACACACTTGAGGGGTCTTCCATTCTCAGCCGCATTAATTTGAAGACAAATCCGCATTCAACTAGAAGTTGTGCACAAGATGGCTTTTAGGACCACTTTTTCATGTCTTTTGTGGGCACATTCTTTGATGCCATCATTGTTTTCTCCAAAAATGAGGAAGAGCTTCTAAAGAATTTGGTGGTTGTGTTTGAAGAGTTGAGAAAGCATAAGCTGGTCATTAGTGCAAAGAAAAGTGAATTCTTCATGCCAAAATTTCACTTTCTTGGGCATATCATATCCAAGGATTGAGCTCGGATGGATCAAGAGAAGGTTGAAGCGATCAAGAATTGGCCACCACTTAGGAACATCCCATGAAGTACGGAGCTTTCTTGGGTTGTGCTCATACTATAGGAGGTTTATTCATTACTTTGTTGAGATTGCTTCACCTCTGCATGCTTTGCAAAAGAAGGGAGTATCTTTATTTGGACTTCCAAAGAAATTGAAACTTTTGAAGAGCTAAAAGAAAAGTTGTGTTTTGACCTTGTCTTAATCTTGCCAAATCTAAGAAAGCCCTTCGCTGTCCAATGTGATGCATGTGGCAACAGTATTGGACGAGTTCTTTTATGTAGTGTGATGCATGTGGCAACAGTATTGGACAAGTTCTTATGTAGGATGGAAGGGTCATTGCTTATGAGAGCAAGGTGTTGCAGCCCATGGAGATGAATTTTTTGTATGAAAAGGATATGCTTGCTGTAATTCATGCTCTTAAACAATGGAAGCACTACTTTTTGGGTGCTAATTTTTATGTTCAAACGGATCATTCTTCTCTGAGTTATTTTCTCACACAGAGGAAACTATATGAGAAGCACATGCACTGGGCCAATTTTCTATCAATGTTTCATTTTCAGATTGTGCATGGTCCTAGAAACAAGAATGTGGTTGTAGATGCACTTTCTAGAAGACCAGTGCCAGATCTAGCATCCAAGAAACCACAAGTTTCTACTATTTCTATTGCCTATCATGATGAGTTGGATGCCATGAAAGAGAAATATGCTTTGAATGATGACTTTGCATGGGTATATGATCAATTGTCTGAGGGACAAATGAAAGATCATTATGCTTTTTGAGATGGTTTTCTGTTGATGCATGGCAATTTGTGTGTCACAAAGCAATTGAGGGCCAAGGTAATGGCTGGACATATTCTGCCTTATGCAAGACACAAAGGAATTGACACGACTATGAAGGTTGTTGAGCACTTCTTTTACTCGCCAGCTTTGTGACGTGATGTTTAGGCGTATGTCAAGATATGCGTCACCTGCTAGAAAGTGAAGTATGATGAGTAGAAAACCCCTAGACTGTTACAGCCACTCTCCATTCTGGATAGACTATGGCAAAGCATTTTCTATGGACTTCATCTTTGATCTTCTCTGTACATCGTCAAGTCGTGGTGGTATGTGGACCATTATTTGCAAGTTTGGTAAATAGGCTCATTTTATTCCAGTGAGGAAGAAAATTTTAGCAAACTAGATAGCAAAGTCTTTCATGTCTCATGATTTTAAATACCACAAAATGCCATAGTCTATCATCAGTGAGACAGGGACCCGCGGACCTAGAGTCTTGCAAGCACCATGCTCTTAGGCTATGTTTCAACCCGTCCTTCCTCTGGAAAGATCCACAACAAAAGAACCATCTCGAGAAATGAAAGCCCAAGAATATCTCTTGTAACACATGGATCATGAACTCTCACTAGTCCACAAGCAAGTACTCTTCTAGCTTTAGTACACCTTGCCCACAATCTATCAATTTGTAGCCAAGATTTGAAGAAGCACCCACACTTCCCCTTCTGCCTTCAAAGAAGGCACATTCCTTCCAATCTCTCATTACTTGAGATATATGAAGAGCATATTGTCTCAACGGTATGCTATAGAGGTAAATTAATAACATCAAGTACATACCATAACATCGTACTACCTATGTGCATGCTCTAAAAGCAAACCATGCACCTCATGGAGGCACATACCAATAACTTGTGTAATCTTTGTAATGCCCCCTTTTGAATTACAACATCCAATGGTGAAACTTGAAACCCTAGGGCATTGAATGGGATCCACCCTCACATCAATATCAATAGTCATGCACCTAGAAGAGTCCAATCACTCCTTGTTGTCCTTTACCTTCATAAAGGTTTTTGACTCCCTGTTGGCCCACATCTCAATGTCAGACATCTTCACTATGACTTTTAGGTCTACATATCTGACCTCAGTAACACATGGAGATGTCACCAAGAATAGTTCTCCGATTACCACATTAGTTTTAGCTTTAGTTTCACCATCTAAATCTGAGTTGGACTCCTTGTTCTTCTGATCTACCTTTTCCTTGTTGAAAAATGAATGGTTACCTCCCCACTTATGAGCCCCCAAATGAGGCATGCATCGGAGAAGTGGACTAGAGAGAGAAGAAAGAGCATGTACTTGGCTGTGTAGAGCAGCAAGATGGCAAAAGAAAGTGGCACAAGGCCACCTGACTGATCTGCAGATGGAAAGCTAACATTGACAAAAGTATGGAAGGCTATGGGCATGGTAATGGCCTAGAAAAAATTGCCCACTTAGAGCTGGTGGATGGACCTTGGCAACAACACAAGGAGAGTAGAAAGAGGAGCAAGGAGGGCTAGCCCCTTTCCTTTATATAGGGGCTGGTTGGGTTGAGCCAACTAGGTCCGTTGCACAGCTAACCAAGTCGCATCACAAGGCTAGCAAAGGGGCTGCGCACCTACATTGAAAAGAGGGCATAAATCCCTAGTCTTGAGAGCCCTTCGAGGTGGTTTTGCATCAAGCTAGTTGTCTTGTCTGGGTCGGCTAGAGCATGCTGCTGATTGGTTTTTCAAGCAAGCCCTTAGGACTTCATACCATATCTTTTGGATCAGCCAATCCATTAGCAACAAAAGGAGCAATAGTAGGACTACCTTTGGGCCTATGTTTAGGAGGAGAAAGAGACATTAAAGCTATAGACCTAGCTCACAGGAGGCTACCAACCTAAGCTGTGCTGCCATGGGAGCTGAGATCATATATAGAAAAGAGTGAACAAGGGACTGCCACATGGACACCAGCAAGGCTGTCATGTGGGTAGCACTTCTAAGGACATAGCCGGAGATCCAAAGGGAGACAAGATGTCTACATCAGATGGAGATGATGGAAGGAGTAGATGGCAAGCCCTTGTGGCATGGATCTAGCCCAACAGAGGTATATCTGAGCAGCAAGATGACCCAAGTGAAAGACTCCTGCATGGAGAGGTGTGTAGGTAGGCTGAGGGCCTATAACAGGGGCTTGGACATGGTGCAACATGGTGAAATGATCTGGTGGGAGTGTGGGTAGGCACATGGATTGCAACACACCCTACATATGGTGCACAAAAGGGTGATATATGTAGTAGCATAGGTTGTCCTGATTGGACAACCAACCATGCCTAGATATGGGTTCGACTAGGGGTTCATGCCAACAAGGAAACAAGGGCTAGGGGCCCTAGTATTGTGATCCCCAAAGGTATCAATTTGTTGCATCTCATTTTGCTATCTAGCAATGCAGATATCATAGAGTAGAAAGTAGCAACATGATACCTCTTCTTGGGCATACATCCTAGAGGAGAAGAATGGACAGAGGAGCTACAGACTTAACTCATCATTGGCAAAAACCTAGGCTATTTTCCATGGCAGTCAGGTGCTGAGATCTAGATGGAGAGTCTACATAAGCTTGAGCTAGAGCACACGGGCTTAGAATTTAAAAGTACTCGGCAGATAGTAGGCGAACCTTTTGGTAAGATCATAGGACCACACTTTGGATCTACCTTATGTATTGTGTCCATAGCATTGGATGAAAATATATTAATTTGGTGGATTCTATATCTATCTTGGATCATTATCTATTTACTAGCTTGCTCATGTAGTACACACAATTTGAAAGAAGTTTTGGATTCCATGTGTGCACACACATATAACACTTTTGCATGAATTCCACTTAGGTCCACCATCTAATATATTAGTCTTTCATTGCATGGGGTAGGTACCCTCTATTTTCTATCAGGAAACACACAGTCATTGAAGGCTTGCTAAAGAAGCTCTTTGGATTCTAGTCATGGGCTACCACATGGGTAGTAAATGGGCAACACATATGGCTACAATATGGGAAGTAGATGGGATGCTACATGGATAGCATATGGGTTGCAAATGGGTAGCCCAAGTGCTACCACTGTGGGTAGCACACAGAGGAACCTACTTGGTAGTTTTGAGCTCTCTTGGAATGATAGATCTAGTATAGAATGGCTAGCAGGCTATCAGAGGCAAGGTGGAGTAGATCTATTTACTGGAGCATTGTCTATTTACTAGCTTGCACACATGTATGTTTAAGTACACATAAGGAAAGTAGTTTTAGATTCCATTGTACAAACAATTATGTATCAATACCTGGGCTATCACAATCAGTCTTCTAGTACCCTCTATTGGGGCTTTCTAACAAGCACATGGGCATCATACAAGCCTAGAAAAGAATAATGATGGAGCTGCCATGTAGGCAATAGATATGCTTCCATGTGGGTAGCATATAGTGCACAAAAGACAAATCATGGGGTTGCCATATGGGCAACACATAGGTTGCCATTCTACCCTTTATGGAGAAGATAGATTCTTGGACTTATATGAAGGGGATGAATTTGAGTGAGCGGATGGTTAATGATAGACTGACAAATGATCGATGGATAGACTGACGGAAATCCATCAATATCAGCATACCCACCCCTCGATGATTCAATTGTGTTCTCCAAGTCAATTTATATGATTGTAACTCATGGAGAATTGAACCCCAAGTAGAGCTGAATGGCTAGCCCACCAGGAAGTCATCCTTCATGAAAAGTGTTAGTAACAAAGATGAACAGTGCATTTAAAAAAAATCCAACTAGTGCTTGAAACATAATAAAAGATAATACATTTCAAATCTCCTCAATATTATCTAGCAACATTTTCTCATTTTTAAATTTTTGAAAGTTCTATCTTTGGAATTGTAACAGTTTCATGCTCATTAATGTAGTCACTACGTTTATAGTCTTCACATCATTTTCATCTACTTCATCAAAATTATTCTCATTTTCTTCAACATCACCTCCTCATTGTTGAATGGCATCATTATTGTTGTCCCTTGTGTGTCCTTCATGTTTGTCAAGACCTTGATCATTTATGGCTGCATCTTCATCATCATCATCCATGTATGCACCTTCAAAAATATGTCTCCCATGAGGATTTACATGTACTACATGTAGCCATTTCTCCTCTTTTGCATCTTTGTGAAAGAATGCCTATTGACGATGCTTAAGAAACACAAAGGCTTCATTTGATGACCAAAGTACTTCGGTAGAACTAATATAATAAGAACCATTTTTCTCTCTTCTAATTGTTGCATTGGGACCTTGTATATCACATGGAACCATCATACTTTAAATTGCACAATTTTGAAAAGCCTATAGTTGACTTCTATAATTTTCTCCAATACTAGAACATAATTCAACTCGTTGCCAATTACATTTGTGTCTCTGACACTTGCACGACTTTGTTGTTGAAATGATACAACAAGACCAGAGTACATGGTTATTTACCATCGATCAATTCTTTTAATGCAAAAGTGATGCTTGTAGGCCCACATACTACCATACACATGTGCCTATAATAATATTGAAAGAATGTAAGTCACAACACAAAATGTAAATTATCATCTAGATGCAATTTAAAAGACATAATTTAGATAGAGAGATGCATGAAAAAACAATTTGACCTACATGCCAATCACATCCCAATGAAATCTCTTGCTCTCGGGAGTCACATGGGATCCTTTAGCTCTCCTTTAAAGTGTGCCTTGCTTATGGCATCTTGGCACCAATCTAGAGTACACTTTTCTTGAATTATCTCTAGCTCACAAGGATATCTAACTTGCCTTCTACCCCTTTTGCTTTGTTTGAGCCTTTTTCTCTCTTATATCCTATTCTCCTTCTCATTTGTGTAGATGTCCATATTTGCATATTCTCTATCCATATTTGCATATTCTCTGAATTATATACGACAAATGTGGAAATTTGCTCTCGAGTTTAATGAGAATTTTATCTCCCTTACTTTTCCTTGTAACAATTCATCTGCTACCTTCTCATCATCCTCATCATCCCATATTCTTGGCTTGATTCTAGGACTTCATTTTTCAAATACTTACGAACATAAAAAAGAAATTCATGAGCAAGCCATCCTTGTGCCATAGACCCTTCCAGTCATGCTTTGTGACAAACAAATCCCTTGATGACTTTCATGAATCTCCCAAAAAAGAACATCCATCAACTAGTGACAACACCTGCAAGAGACATCTCATCCACAAGGTGCACTAGTATATCCTCATGTGTGTTGAAAAAGCTAGTTGGCAATTCTTTTTCCATTAAACATAAGAGCTCTATACACTCCATCCTCATCCTTGGGAGCTCCGCTTCTCTTAAAATTCACCTGTACAATGCCTAGTTTTGCTAAGTAGTCAAAATATGACATGGTGTAAAATAGATAAACCAATTTATAGAGACCATTTACTAATGCTTGCTTACCTCGCGACTATCCCTAGCTGATAAATGAATTCATGCAAACCTTTGGTCAGGCAATCTTGAATGGCTGATATTAAAATATGATGCCATATATATGTAACTGGTAAGAAATAGTTGAGATATAGTCATATATGAGGATCACTCAAGAATATTAACATGTTTCATATATTACAAGACCAACACGTAATAGATTATGCTAGTCGTGGCTTTTTAAGCCAGAGAATTGATCATCATTTTAGTAAACGTGTTCTTAAAAGCTACCATTCTTTCCTTTACTAGCTTATACTCATCCTTGGATAAGATCCATGGAGCTGTCTCATACGTGACTTGTTCATTTCTCCCCTCTTTGACCCCATAAGAAAAGTTTTGTATTAGCTAATTCAAGATCTCTTCTAGATGCTATTGTATCCATTTTGCCAATCATGTGCCCCCACAAAGCTTCCACTATGTTCTTGAACATATGCATGGGATCTATAAGATGAGCAATCTTTAAACATCTCCAATATGGAAAGGTATAGAAATGGACATGTCAGGTTTCATCCCTTTTGGCATTTCTTGTGGATTTTATTGTCTCTTTTCTTCAAATTTGGCCCACTTCTGGATATCTCCTAGGTGGGCATTGCCTTGTTTCTCGCTTGCTATCAAAATGCCACCTATCCCTCAAGCTTGAAAAATGACTTTTGTCGATATATCATATCTCAACAAAGGGTCACTATGCATGTCCAACATGCAATGAAGAATTGGAAGGTATGCTTATCAATGGATCAATATATATTCATAAAATACCATGGTGACATTAGAATATATACCTGAGCATAACCCTAACCCAGGATAATCATGAATTGTCCATGCTAATATGCCATGTAGAGTGACTAGTGGAGGATGATATGTCGGTCATATCAACACCATTACATAAAAGTCTCAACTCTTCTATTATTGTCTCCAAGTGCACGTCCATGTTTTTGGTTGATGTTTTCCTAAGAGCACACATAATATTAGAAATGAATATTTACAATCTCCTCTATCGCGTTTGGCTCTAACTTGTTCTTCCAATAAGGGTTCCATAGGGGATTGGCCTCGTCCTTCATTGTTTGTGACTGATGGGCCGATTTTCCAATAGGTTTACGAGCTTTTTCATTTCGAAAAGAGCCACCCAAGGCTGTCATGCTTCTTCTATGTGTTTCTTGACTGAGATTTGCAAAAGAAGAAGGCATGGACGAATGGGAATGAAGTTTGGCCTTCAGGTCCCATGACCTCTTACTCTTACGCTTGAGACTATTCCACCTTTGTATGCATTGACGCTCTCTTTCAAGATGAATGTCTTTATTACAGAATCAACTTATGGGGAGCTAAACAAGGAGATAAACTTTCTTCATTTTACAGTTTTTGCAATTGAATTTCTATGGGATGTAGATTCTTCTCTAAAGGCCGAGTGAAAATGTTCACCTTATTATTCCATTAGAAGAGAAATGAATAGAACACCAAGAGTCTCGAGTTTGTGGTTAGGTAATTGGGAGGAAAATGTTAAAGCGCTCGTTCAATTATTGTATTAATGAGAAGTGGATTTGAATCTATCCACAAGCTCTATGTAATCTAAAAAAACCAAAAACCCTAGACAACCTATTTTTAGGAGATCATAGATAATATTTGTTCATAATTGCTCTTATGAATTGGAGCATTAATGCCCACATGTCAAACATACATCTCATTTAAAAACGCTTCCTCTTAATAAGTAAAGATAAATTAAAAAAGAACAAGATTTAATTAAGATTCAAAAGTTTACGTCACAACTTCGATAGAAACCAGGATGCTGAGATGGAGGAGTTGAAAGTTGATTATCAACACGAATAGGTACAAGTTGAGATGGGATATCAGCCGACATTATGAGAGGTAGCAGACATCATCAGCACTACTTGCTGTTTTGGTATAAATTAGGGTTTCACGATCATCAAACACTGAGATGCAGTAGAGATGAAGCTATCATCCTTTGAATTGTGAGATGCGAAGTCGACTATGAACAGGAAATGGGATATTGTACTTTATCAACCACTGTTTTGGGATGAACCAAGGATGTAGCAGATGAAGTAATTCTTCACGTTATCGTCACTGCAATACAATCCGGGATGCTGGGAGAAGCCTTGTTTGGAGAGGAGCTCCCTGACGCCAGCCACAAGCTCATAGTTAGTGGGCTGCTGCTCATGCAGCAACTCAGCTGCAAGAACCATTTGGATGCCATTGCTCAATGCTCCAAACGCCCCATTGGAATCCCCGTCCTCAGGTATCGCGTCTGCTGCAGTCTCATACGCTTGGCATGCACTCACAAGAATGGCCATATCTGCCAAAGTTCCACCCTCCTTCACTCCCCCATACTCCCACGCTGCCTTGAAGTAGTCCCTCGCCTCCTCCTTCAGCTTCTCCTGCACATACCCTAGCGCAGCCATCCCTCCTTCTCCTCCGGGCCCTTCCTCCTGTTGCTGCTGCACCCTCTCCAACACCGACCTGATGAACTTCTTCACTTTGGAGCTCGACTCTTCCCTGAACATGTCGAACAGTGTCGTCCTGATCGTTCCCACGTCGATGTCTCCCTTCCCCGTCCTCTCCCTCAGAATTTCTACCAGTTTGGATAGCGGTAGAGACCGGGCCTTCGTAGTAGCTCTGGGTACCATAATAATATTATCAATCGGCTGCTCGTTATCGCTAGCATCTTCTTCAAGGCTAGGCAGGCGACTGCTGCCCGCTTGCCTGCGTACTAGGATTTCATCACCACCTGCTTTGTGATTAAAGCTGTCGCCAATCTGCTCTTTTTCGTATTGAATCAAGCCACCACTGTGGCAAGAGTCTGCTACGAGGGTAAATGTCACACCCTTGGGCAGGAGGTCCACAATTTCCCGGAAATCTTCATCTGCAAGTCCAGTGTGTACTCAGAAGTTCAGTTTCAAACTTACAAGTGTCTGTTGTGATATAGCAATGGAGATGGAGACACCTTGAGTTTCTCAAGGGATACCAAGCAACACCATTTTTTGTTAACAAGAACGTTAGCACGTCAGTCAGGCATACTTTTTGTCGACAACACAGTATATGCGAAGAATAATCCTAATTTGGCGTTAACATACAAGAGACGAAGAGCCACCCAAAAGATTACGGTAAGACGAGAAGCAAACCAGTCATAAGGTTCATGTCGCATGGCACTATGCACTCGTCGTACCCAGTACCATCGCTACTACTCCCACTCTCAGTAGGCACTCGCGTGCCGTGGCCACTGTAGTGAAAGAAGAGGATATCGCCCGCATGGGCAGAGAAGACCATCTTCAGCAAAGCTTTCTTGATGTTAGCTCCTGTAGGCTGCGTATAACGCTGATCGTTGTCCACGAGCACTTTGACGTTTCGTTTATGGAAGTCGAAGCGCTCGATGAGACATCGATGCATGTTCCAAACATCGTTCACGCACCCATGGAGCTCAAACTCTGTATCTGGGTAATTGCAACCGACCAGCACAGCTCTCTTTACCCGGACAGGATCGGCCGCCATGCTACGCACTTCAACGCAAGCACTCTTAGAATCTGCTTCTAGCTCCACTTTGTGGTGTAACGATCGTCGAAGGCAAATCAGTTTTGAAGCTCAGCTAGCATTCCGAGACATTCATCATATAGAAGCTTAGAACGATGACACACCTTCACCAGCTTGCGCCTGTCTCTTGCTCAATATACTACTGGCTGACTCTATGACGGGTAGTCACGTCACGTAAGATGTCCTTTCTTTCGTTTCAAGGCAGATCGAGGTACCATCTTCACGCCATTGCTTGCCTCGCCGCAAATCGCTGCGAACTCATTCACGCCGATCATGCTCACAATCAATACAAGTTGCATGGACGTATCGTATGAGAATTGGTCTAAAAGCATATTCCGCGAACGCTCAGGATACAGTTAACGTGAGCACTAAGGTTATGGTCTTTCCTCGACGCTAAGAACTCTCTCACTCCACTCTTCATCTACAGGAGCCGACACACTGCAAGAAGCTCTGTACACCCCCACCACCTCGTTCATACTGTGTGTCCTTGACGCCTCGATGTAGCTCTTCTCATCTTCACCATCCTTGCCCGGGGTCTTCGCGTTTTTTATCATTTTCCACGCGCACGAAATCGTATATACTTCTCGTTAGCTTTGTCTCCTTTGCGTGAATTCGTTACTTTCGTCGTATCCTCAATTGGCCTTAGAAACTTCGAATTTCATTCTCAAATAAGTGACTTGGCTGCTCCTTGCGTTCCTGTTCCACCAGTTCCTCTCGTTCCTTACCCTCGTCAATTTAATGTGTACCCGTTGGTAATGAAGAGTTGCGTGGTCTTGTCATATTATGTGCTTGTCTCTAGTTCCTCTGTATTCTTGGTGCATAATGTGCACCCCTTTGTGATGCAGACTTTCGTCTGCTTTTCATATTACTTGCCTTCTCATCTTCTCCATGCGCATAGCATGGTTGCTTTCGACTTTATAATTGCATTTTCTGTTTAGGTCTCTCCCCTTTTATTAAGGAGAGTAAGAGTTTAAACTTCTTTATAAAAATTAACAATTCATGTAGCCGGTGGAAAGACCTTGTGAGTGGATAAGGGTGTCTTTAGTTCAAATCCCCCTTTTGCATGAAATTTTAAAGTAGATTAATTGGGCTATCTCCACCTTTTCACCCAAGAAATCAATTGGGTTTTTCCATGGCCTTTTCAATTGTGTTCCACCTTAGGTTCACACTACAAGGTATTTGTTGATTTTCGATAGAAATACTAACGAAAATTACACTAATTTTTTTTTCACATGCAAAGTGTCAATAAATGTGTCAGTAGTACCATCGGTAAACATCTATTGGTATATATCGACACTAGTAAAGCGTCGGTATATACTGACACAAAACAGAAACTAAAAAGTATTTTTGTGGGGCAGAATAGGGCTTTAGTCCCACTATTGTATGTGTTTTATTAGAATGTAAGTATTACAACATGCCATCCGAGGTAGGAACATGCAAAATTTCCTAAGACTCTCAAATCATGTCTTATTACAAAATTTTCCTTCTGAAGACGGTAGTACAAAATTTGAATATGAGATACAAAATGGCAAAATTACCGAAGGTATGCTAAATATAAGGTAAACTACTATTTTTTTTGCCGAAAAAACAGTGCTAATTATATTACTTCGAGAACAAGATACAAGAGGTCAGCTTATAGCTGACGGGCTGCGTTCACAAACCGGACGCAGCCCTAAAAGGTAGCATAATAAATCATCCTCTCACGGAGGGATATGCTGAGTATGAATGAACAGCCATCGGGGTGGTGAGTAGTGCCACCGAAGGCCCTGCGTAGTCTGCTCGAAGAAGAGGCCCTGTGTGTCCCAAGCCCGGAGGAAGCGTCTCCGCTTCTCCTGACCAGCCCGAGAGTCTCCCTGAATCTGGTCCCACTGGCCTCTGAGGGTATGAATAATCTCGCTCCAAATCTCTGCCATGATCTGGGCAGTCGATAAGCTGGTGCCACCGAGGATCTGCGCACAGCGCGAGGTCCAGATGTGCCATCCTGTAATGCTGCTGATAATCTCCCAGACTGGCTGCCTCTCCCGAACTCCTGTATCAGCCTCTGCTAGGTGCTGTGGGATACCCTCGATCGGCCCCCACGTCCCCTGTGTGATAAGGAAAGTGGGGTCCTGCTGGCATGTCTCGAATAAGTGATGAAGACCAGGTGCGGTGCTGCACCAACAGAACGCACCCCAAGTGATCACTCCTAGCTCTGGTGCTGCGCGAGTAAGAAGCCCGAAAGTCCACCTCCACACTTCCTGGGCGCGCGTGCAGCTCCACAGGCAGTGTTTGGGTGACTCCTCATCCGCATGGCAAATCTGACAGCATCCGTCCTGGCCTATCTGCCTCAACCAGCTCCCCACTGGAAGACCTTTGTGGGCAAGAAGCCACAGGAAGTATGAGATCTTCCGCGGCCGCCAGCTCTCCCACAAGGCCTTCCAGAATGCCTGCAAAAAGAACCTGGAAATACCCTGTGCGTACCAGCTGGGTCGCTGGGTGGGGGGGCGGCTCTGCATCCTCCCGAGAACTCGCCTGCCCAGAGTCGTGCTGTAGGCGAAGAAGGAAGTCGGCCCCTGTCCTGTCACAATCTCTGGCCACCACCACTCTCCTGGGTCCCACTCAAGCTCTGACAAGGCCCGCCCCTCCCAGAGCCAAAGACGCCAAAGCTGCAACTGGTCCTGCTCGATACAAGGGTCGGTACGCCAGACCTTCCCCAAAAGGCCTACGACCCTAACCCTCTGCCACGGGAGTAGGGGGTCGATGAGCGCATCCTCTCTCCTAAGTCGTCCATCCCCTGAAACCGCGAAGAAGGAGATAGAGGAGTCATCCATACGTCCTGCGACCACCAGTGGGATGCCACGGGGGGTGAACTGTCCCAGCCAGCGGGTGTCACCAGGCATGAGGACTGAGGCTCAGGTGGAACCAACCAAGTAGCTGGGATCGCACCGTCGATCTCCGTGCGTCTCGCCTGGACTCCGCGTGCACCTCCAGCTACGTCTGCAAGATCGGCCATCTCCAGATGTCTGTACGTATCCCTCCAAACTCGAAGGGACCGGGCTGGCCCCCTCATCTAGCCATCCCACCTGATATGTGATCTCTCCCCCAACTGAAGGCCCTCGGTATCTCTGACCTGACCATTCCAGACGAGCGGCTGGCGATCGATCTCCTCCTGACAGCTGGGCTGGGACTGAATGAGACTGAGACGAAGCTGCCTCCAAATCATGAGGAGGCTACGAACGAGTGGGGAACGGGGCTGAGTGAGCGGGGCGGAAGTGAAGATCCACCTGAGGGACGGTAGCCACTCTCCACCTCGGCACGGGACACAAGAGCCGACTCCCTGCTGAAGTAACATCTTCCACGTCTGCCCCCCCGAGGTCAAACCGCAGATGACAAGCTTGCCTAACAAGGCCTGACTCTGAAGCTCTGGATCAATAACCCCAGGCCACCCTCAGCCTGCGGAAGAATGACTGTTTGCCAAGCAACCCTGGCTCTGGTATCTCTAAGACCATCCGCCCCAGACCAAAGGAAGTTCCGAACCAACCTCCTGAGCTGTGCCACGCTGGATCTCGAGAAGCACCAGCAGGAAGCCACATACCAAGCCGTGGCTAGGAGGACCTGGTTAACTACCAGGGCATGACCTGCGAGAGACAGCTTAGCAGTGCTCCAGAAAGCCAGCTTCCGTCGGATGGAGTCTAGCACCGGGAGAAACTGCTGAGCTGGTGATGTCTAGGCCAACCTGGAAGCCAAGGTATCTAGCTGTCTATCCCCGTGGAATCCATCTGAAACCCAAAAATCACCCCCACTGAGAACACGCCCCAGGGTCTGTGAGAAAACCAACTGACTTGTTCCAGTTGATTTTTGCACCAGCGGCCGAGCAGAAGACCTCCAGGGCCATCCGCACCCTCTCTAGCATCCTCTCATCATCCTGGACATAAAGGGCTGTATCATCTGCGTACTCCGAGTCCAGAAGCTCCGTGTCCTCCCGAAGTGGAAGGCGAACACCCCTGATCCCGGTAGACCTCGCCCGAAGGTAGTAAGTCATGGCCTCGGCGAAGAAAAGAAACAGGTAAGGAGCAAGGGGGCAGCCCTGACGCACTGATCTCTCCAAGCTAAAGCGCTCACCCATCCTGCCTCCAATGATGACCCTGCTAGACGCTGTCCTGTACAAAGCTGAGATACCCTGAATCCAACCTGCCGGGAAACCTAGCCGCTCCAGAGTCCCCTCCAAAAAGGACCAGTCCACGCGATCGTAGGCCTTCTTGAAGTCGAGAAGTAGAATGGCAAGGTGTGATCCACTGTGCTGAGCCCACTCCGCCGCCTCTGAAAAGGTGAAGACATTATCTAGGATACTGCGATCCTGGACAAAGCCTGTCTGAGTGTCATGAACGAGGTCTGGGAGTAGAGGCCGAACTCTGGCACTAATCATCTTGGCGAGGATTTTGTAGGCGGTGGTAAGGAGAGTGATCGGACGCCACTGGCGGATCTCCTGTCTATCTCCTCCCTTCGGGATGAGGCAAATCAGTCCCGAAGAGAGGCTCTCTGGCATCTGACCGCTGCTGAAAATCCCCTGCAGAGCTGCAAGGAGGGGCTGATGGATCTGGTCCCAGAAGGAGGTGAAGAATGCTCGGGGTAGCCCATCCTCTCCTGGGCATTTCTGTCTGTCGATAGCCATCAAGGCCTCCAGCATCTCATCCGAGGTAAACGGCGCCAACAACGTCGCCTGCATGCTAGGCTGGACCAGGGATGGAATGTGCCTCCACACCTCCTCACGGGCATGACTAGCACGAGGGGCAAGCGGCTCCTGCTGGAAGAGGGTCCTGTAGAAGTCAGTGGCCCACCCCAGGACCTCCCCCGGATCCGTAACGATGTGACCATCCGCTGTCCTGAGACTCCGAAGCTGATCACCTGCAGCTCTCTGGTCATGCGTCCTGAAGAACTCCCTGCACATCCGGTCACCCTTCCGGGCCCAGAAGGAGAGAGAGGCGTGATAGGAAAACTCTGAGCGGCGCTGGAGTGTCTCCTCCAGGAGGGCTCTGGCTCGAAGGGCCTGGATCCGAAGCTCCTCCGAGCCCGGGGAAGCCTGCTGGAGTCGCTGAATGGAGGCGAGGTCCCTCCGAAGAGCTCTCTCTCTACTCCACCAATCCTGTCGAACCTGTAGGGCTGCTAGCTGGCAGATCTGGCTGGACTCCTGCAGAGCCTGCGCAACTGAGTCCACCAAATCCGTGCACTCCCCCCAGTCTCTGTCCCAAAGACTACAAATACTGCTACGCACGTCCTCCCTCGAGAAAATGGAGTCGGGAATCCTGCATGACCGGGGGGGAAGGGTCTGGGCTGCCGAATCTAATGAGAGGAGTACCGGCGCATGGTCGGAAAGTGTCGTCCCTGGAACTATACCCGCCTGACCGCCTCTACTGATGGCCCAATCACTGACATAAAATCTATCAAGCCTCTCCAGGAGTCTGCCTCCTTCCCTGCGGAAGCCCCAAGAGAAGTCCAGGCTCCCGTGCCAACGCTGGAAGGACGGGTCTCTCCAACTGTCCCTACCTCCTATCGCGAATATGAAGGAGTCCCAAGCTGACTGCTCTGCCTGAGCCATACCTGTGAACTCCGGACCTCTGCCCTGCTGGTCCTCCAAGGTCTCCAGATTGTTGAAGTCACCTCCAACAATCCAGGAATCCATGTCTGGAAGAATCCCTGTAAGTGTCCTCCAGAAGGTGGCTCTGCATCGGAGGTCTGTAGGAGCATAAATGTTGAGTATTCCAATTTTGGATCCCTCCAAATCTAGGCCTACCCAAAGGGCTCGGCCTGGGATCAACGTGCCATGACCGAAAACTCCCTGGGCTAACTGCTCGCACACGGAGGTACAAACACCCCCACTCCTCCCCTGTGCGCCGATCGAGGGCTCCCAGTAAGTGTAGGAACGTCTAGGGAGAACCTTCCCGCAGCTACGGGAATGAGCCGCAGAGAGCTTGTGCTCCTGGAGCAGCAGTACATCCAAACGACCAATCACTGCAGGCTGAAGTTCCTGTCGCAAAATGAGCTTCCTGGGACCACGGGTGCCAGAAGAGTGAAACCCGTTCACATTCCAGGATACGAGGTGTAGGCTCATGGAGAGGGATGGGGAGCTGCGAACAACTGTCTGCTCGCGGTCGAAGTCGATGAAGAATCAGACAAGTCGGAATGGAGGCGCTGCCGCTTATGAGAAGGTTTGGAGGGGGAGACGGGGTCGTCCTGCCCATCCTTCAACACCTTCAGCAAAGGCGAGAGGCCTTTGGTGCCATGAACAAATGCTTTCTCGAGCCAGCTCGAGATCTCTGAAGTGGTCATCCCATAGAAGGTTCGGAGTTTCTGATGGGACCAAGCTCTGACATCCTGGGGGAGAGGCCATGACAGGGTAGGTCTGAGGATCACAATCAGTCGGAAGCGTTTGGCGGCGCAACGCCACCGCATGCGCACATCGCCCTCGGACCACTGAGTCTCGAGAAGCTACCCACCGGACGGGCCTATCCAGGAACAGACCTGGGCTGTGTCTACTCTCTGAGCGCCTCCCAAACCGAGTCGTCTGTCCAGGTCTCGGTGCCATTGCTGAGGAACGTGAAGGCGAAGCTAGGGCCATCCCTAGGGGCCAAGGCGACAATCTTCCCATCCACCCCTTTGCGGAGCAGGAAGATACTGATGTCAAGATAAGCCGGGAAGGTCCCAAGGTCGGCCACGTCCAAGTAGTCCCAGGGGCCAGATCTGTAAAAGTCTCGAGGAAGCTCTCTCTCCTGAAGCTGAGACCCGTCAGAGTCTGCCACTGAGGGGCTAGCGGCCATGGAAGCCTGCTCCAGTGGTGGTGTAGACTCCGGGTGCCCTGCCAGCGGGGGGGGAGGGGGAGGAGGCTGAGGGGTAGGCGACTCGGACTCCACGGAGGCGACTGGCGGAGAAGGTGGAGGAGGTGGCAGGGGCTGCCCTCGGCTGGGAAGCCGAAGGTGCAGCTAACACTGTAGAGGAGTCGAGGGGAACGGGGGGAGGGGGGGATGGGGATGCCTCTAGAGCTGGGGCTGAGAGGGAGGAGGAGGAGACTGAGGAGGAAGAGACGGGGGCTGAGGCTGCGGGTCGGGCGAAGGGAGGGGAAACTGGGGAAGGGGCTGGGACTGAGTGGAAAGGGGCGGGGGAGCGGGAGAGAGGGGGATCTGAGGCTGTGAAGGGCGGGCTGCCGTCGACGAAGAAGCTCTCCCAGGTCCCTGGGGCGGCTGCCTGTCAGGTCTCTGGGGTGCTGCTGCAGGAAGGGTAACCTCTGCCTCCTTGCCTTTATCCGAGATCTTCTTGTTCTTTCCTCTCTTCCTTCTAACCTCGGTCCAACCACCCACTAACTCTGGACCGGGCTCCGACTGCCTCGGCTCCTCCTGACGTGGCTATTCGGGGGGGGGGAGGGGGCGGAGGAGGCGTGGGCGGGGGGGGTCGAGATGAGCTGGCGAAGCGAGGGCAAGCAGCCGCCAAGTGCCCAAAGCCGTGGCACCTCAGGCACTGACCTGGCTGTCCGGTGACTATCATGCTCTGGGTGATGCTGCCGGCATCTGTCACAATCTCGATCACTGCAGGGAGAGTCGCAGGATCTACCACAACCACACGGACTCGGGGGGCTCCTGCCGTGGTCACCGTGTCAGCGAAAGTGTCGTGCATAACCCATCCAAAATGGGAGCCCAAGTCCCTGACAATCGGCCGCAGCTCAGCAGCAAGCCCTGGAAAAACTAGTGTCACTGGGTGGCGAGGTATACGGAACCGAACATCAAAATCTGCTGCGCTGAATCCACGGTACCACGGGACTATCATGATTATCTTTCCATCCACCGATGTGGGGGAACCGGCAATCAGGTTGCTCGCAGCTTTCTCATTGGAGAGTTTGAGCCAGAAGATGCCCCTTCCCATAAGGGCCACCTCCTCAATATGGCCATCCTCTAGCAGGAGAGTGGACTGGAGCCAGTCCCTGATGGCTGATCTGGAGGGAGAGTGTCCAATGACTCTACCGTAAACAGAGGTACGGGCAAAGTCAATGGCAACCTCTTGAACACGCGATGATTGTTGCTCTGTCAGGATAACGCGGTAGGCATCTGGAGAGGGAGGGTCCGACTGGGCCTCCGGATCTGGGTAGGGGGCCGCCATACTGCCAAGACTAACTGCAAGCTTCCGATGAAGAACAGGCTGCCACCCCAAAAGGGGAGACGAAGCGGGAGGGTGGCGCCTGGGTGTGGAAGGGATGGTTGCGGAGGCGGAGGGTGGAGGCGGGGTGGAGAAGTGGAGCAGAAGGGCGGGCGAGGCGAAGTGAGGGGGCGGGGGGGGGTCAGGGCGGGGCGGGGTGAAGGGTGCGGGGAAGGCGGGGGGCGCGGAAGGGCGGGGGGGGGCGGGGTTGGTGTGGCGAGGGCGGAGGTGTGAAGCGGAGGGCGGGGGAGCAGAGTGGAGGCGAGGGGGGGCGGAATGGGCGGGTGGAGCGGAATGGAGGCGGGGGGGAGCGGAATGGAGGCGGGGGGGGCGGAATGGGTGGAATGGGCGGAGTGGGGGCGGGCGGAGGCGCGGGGAACGGGGGGAGCGGGATGGGAGGTGGGTGAGCGAGGGGGTCGGGTCGGGTGAGCGGGGCGGGTGAGCGAGGGGGTCAGGCGAGGGGGAGGGCGGGCGGGGGGCGAGGGCGGAGAGGCAGGGGGCGGGGGATGGGGGCGGGTGAGCGAGCGAGGCGGCTGGGAATGGGAGGCGGGTGAGGGGGAGAGCGGACGGGGGGCGAGGGTGGAGAGGCAGGGGGCGGGGGTGGTCGCGGCGAGGGGGGGGGCTAGGGAGGGGAGGCAGCGATAGCGGTGGGGGGGGGAGGGAAGCTCGCAGGAGCAGCGATTGATGTCCAATTGGAGAGACGACAATGTACCTTCTTGGGGATATCATAGTCAATCATGAAAAATCCAGGCCTCTCGATCCCCAAAGAGACACCGGGGAGGTTAGGAATGTCGTCGAAAGTTCAATCGGTGCAAGAGGCCTTAAGCTTCACGTCCTCGAGACCAAGGGCGAGGGTAGCAGAAGCAGTCTGGGAAGACGGATCATACTTAGCTTTGACAGAGGTCTTTGTCATAGGGCCAAGATGGAGCAAGACGCAAGATCAGCACAGAGAGAAATAGTAACACAGCTTGCCTTAGCTCCTCATGACACTAGAGCCGCCTATCGTGCATTGAATGCACCTGGGCCGTGGGCTGGATGGGGGTCGTCCATGATCCGTGGGCGGTGCCCATGGTATGCAAGTCTGTAAACACCCGGATTAGCTCGGTTTGAGTTCGCATGTTTACACACTATGAGACACAATAAATGCATCTAAACCGTGGGTGAGCAATCTTGCCCGTCCATGAGCCCTGAGCGTGCCCGCGAGCGGTAAACACCCTGAGAGTTCACACCACCCCTCGGTCATCCTTTGTCATCCCACACATTAACTCAAAAGATTTGTGTCCCGCCCATGAGGTCGTCCATTCCATAGTCCAACCGCTACATGATTGCCTCCTAGTATAATGGTGACCAAGCGCTTTTGGATGCAAACAAAAAAGCAAATGATTTTTTTTTAAAGGGAGTTGGCCTCTCAAAAGGCAAATTTTGTACCTAGCTAATTTTTGGCCTACCCATGAGAAGGTTCCACTTTGAGAAGCTAAAATTGATGATTTTTTAAAATTCCCATTTGCATTTTTGGTGAGGGTAGCCTTAGCAACGATGCAATTTGGGCAAAGCAAAAATTAGGCATTTTTAGAATTTTGGGAATTGCATTTTTCCTATTGGACAATATGTTGATATGTGGCTTCTCTTCTTCATGCATACTTTAAATTGATTGACTCTCTCTCTCTCTCTCTCTCTCTCTCTCTCAAGTCTTCCTACACACCATCATCTCCACCTTTTCTCCCTCCCCCCCCAACACTCGCCCCCTCCCCCCTCGCCCCCCCCCCCCTCTCTCTCTCTCTCTCTCTCTCTCCTGCAGTCTTCCTCCACACCATTTCCAATGGATTCCTTTTTGTTTGCTTTTTTTATCTTAGGTAGGCCTTATGAATTATTAAATATTATTCACCTTGTTATGATCGTACAAGAAGGTAGCTAGTGTGATTGCTAAGCTTGTTGTATTGTCAAATCCGACTGAAAACAATTGCACTTAATATTTGTATCCTCTCTCTTTCTCTTCTTCTCCTTCTCTCTCTTTCTCAACCCCCTTTTCTGTTGCACTGTCTCATTGCCCTCTTGAAATCCTCCTCTCTCTCTCTCTCTCTCTCTCTCTCTCTCTCTCTCTCTCAGCTTTCAATTCGCCCCTTTTTCGCACACCATCTCGGGCAAGCCACATGAATGAAATTCATCTTGTTTTTTAATTACACTTGGAACGTTGCCTCTAAATGGGTATTCTACATTCAAAAATTCATTATCTACCATCCAATTTCCGGGGGATTTATTCCACCAAGTTTGTAATTTTGAGCTTCAATTGCTTCTGCATTGAACAATTGCATTTGATCTATAAAACTCCAAGAATTTGGAGGATTCATTGGAAAATAATAATTGGTAATACTTTATTAGCCCCTAAGCTTATCTATATTCATTTAATTAATCATTCTCCCCCGTGCCTCCCCTCACCCTTGCCTCCCTCTGCCTCTTTGCACTCCCCCTCTCTTGCACTCATCCAAATATGGAATGAGCCTACTCTGCTCTCATTGATCACCCCCTCTGCCCCCTTCCCCACATCCGCATCCCCTTTGCCCCACCCCCCCTTCCCAGCTCTCTGCCCTACGCTTCGACACTCTCGTCGCCCCCCCTATCACTGTGCCTCTCTCCTTTCCTGTCTCATCTACCCTACCCACATGTTGAGAGCTAGACACACATCACACTGCCATGCTCCAAGCCTCCATGATTCATTGTGTGGGAGCCCTTGACAAGCTAGCAATTCCGTGTGGCAATCCATAATGCTCCAAACCACTTGAACCGTCCTCCAAATCACTTGACTCACCCTCACCTCTGCATGATCCCTCGACCTCCTCTCTCTCCCCCACGTCCCCACCTACAAGCTCCTCCTCTTTTGTGTCGCCTATAGTTCGGTGGGGTCCAACTGGCCACAAATGACATTACAACCTAATTGTGTCAATGGTATGATCAAACATGCTTGAGAACAATGATGATTGGAGTAGACTTACATGATGAGTGGCTGCCATACCTTTGAAAATAATTCTCGCTCCTAGTTTTCGTGCATATCTATACTCCTTGTCTGTAAGGAAATTTTCCTAGGAGCTGGAATGTCAGGGGTACATGATCAATTGGATTGCGGTGGCTACTTGGCATGTAAGTTTACTCCAATCATCGTTGTTCTCAAGCATTTTTAATCCTACCATTGATTTTACAATTAAGCTATAATATTATTTTTTAAGTGTTTCATTCTTAGGGTGGCAGTGTGGAAAATCCAGGCGACACAAAGGAGGAGGAGCTTCTAGATGCAGACCTAAGGGAGTGAGAGGACACCGAGGGACCATGTAGAGGCAAGATGTTGAGAGATCAAGTAGAGGGGGAGAGGCTGAGGGATTAAGGAGAGGCAGGGTTGATTCTAGTAGTTGAGAATCAGATCATTCTTAGGGTGGCAGTGTGGAAAACCCAGGCGACACAAAGGAGGAGGAGCTTGCAGGTGCAGACCTAAGGGAGTGAGAGGATGCCGAGGGACTATGTAGAGGTGAAGATGTCGAGAGATCAAGTAGAGGGGGAGAGCAGAGGGATTAGGGAGAGGCGGGGTTGATTCTAGTAGTTCAGAGTCAGATTAGTAGTATTGCCTTTTTTTATTTAGTGTACCTTTGAAATTTTACCATTTTGTATTTAGCATACCTTCAACAAATTTTCCATTGTGTATTTAGCATATCTTCTGCAATTTTGCCATTTTGTATCTCAAATTTTGTACTACCCTCTTCAAAAGGAACATTTTGTAATAAGATATGATGATTTGAGAGTTTTAGGCAATTTTGCATGGGCTGTAACTCTTACCTTTTAATAATATACATACAATAGTGGGGTAGAATGGGGCTGAAACAAGCCATATTTTGCCCCATAATTTTTTTTAAAGATTATGTAAAGCGTTGGTATATACAGATGCTTATTAGTGTTAGTGTATATTGACACTAATATCGATGTTCATTTACCAATGATTTTTTGACACTTTGCATCCCATAAAAAAGAAACTGTGCTTTTGGTCGTTATTAGTATCATAAACCCTGCAATTTATGTGCCAAAACTCCATAATCACGTTTCCATCAAAGTCCATCACCCAAGTAATTAATCACTAGAAACCTCTTTACGATTTCTAGCTTTAAGTGCATTCTCAACTAGAGAGCCGTAGATAGAGCAAATCGTCGAACTTCACTGTTTTCCATTCAACTTTGAGGGTCCCATTTCTTGTCCACTTTCTAATAGAGGGATCCTATCTTGCACACTGGTCAACTATTCCTATAGCACTCCTCTCCCAAATTTAACTGGTCTCCTTCTAGAAATATTTAAAGGGAATGTCAAAGGATCTTCCTAAGAGAATAAAGACGTCCATATTCACCGAATACTCCCCACATATCCACCATCCCTCCTCAGATTCATAGAAGCCAAAAGAATCCCTAGCCCATTAGGGTCCAGCCCTGGTCCAACTCTAAATAATCTATAATTTAATTCTTGACCAAACAATCCCCTTCCAAAATGAGATTTGTCAAAAGGACAAAATTTGGAAGAATTTTTCATTCATGCTGAGTCAGAGAGTTCAAACACCTTACTTAAGCATATTGCAGCACAAGAGATCATGTAATCATGCTACATGAGAAAGTTGCATGGGAACCATTTCTCAATCTAAGAGCATTGACATATTCCAAATCATTCATTCTAATGTTTATGGTTATGCTTTATCATTGAATGAAGCTTTTTGTTTCATCATATTTACAAATGGTTCCTCTAGAAGGGCATGGATCTATCATCTCAAGAAAAAATCCAATGCACTCAATGCATTTAAAGAGTTCAAAGATTTAGTGCAAAAGGGAATTGCAAAGTGTATGAAGATCCTCTGATGTGGCAATGAAGGTGAATACGCATACAAGTCAAATGAGTACAATCAATTCTACACACGTGATGGCAAGCCTGTCTATGGGAGGAGTGCGACATGGTTTTTCATCAATTTGATGAAACAATCATTCTCAAAATGTTCTTCTTGATCATTTTGACCAATCGATTATTGGGTTTTGAGTTTGTATGCAAAAGTTATCAAAGATGCTTTAAAAAATTGACACTTCAATTTTGATGGATAAAAATGGCCTATGTTTACTTGTTCAAAGTAAAAGTTAGTCAAATTAGCATGATTGTGTTCTATACTAAAAGAGCTTCAAATATGTCTTCACACCTTGAAATTTGGGTAACATATGACAAAGTTACATGAGTCTGAAAGGAGTTGGGTTTTAATATTTTAGCTTTTTATTTTAGACCCCCCATCAAAAAGCCCCCCCCCCCCCTCTCCATGGGTCTCACATGCCCAAAGCATATGATTGGATAGGCCTTCCTTTGAAGTACAGTAATGGGAGATGGAGAATTCTATGGAGAAGGACAAATCTCCAGGCTTGGATGGGCTAACTATTGAGTTTTGTGTAGCTTTTTGGCATCTTATAAAAAAAGATTTAGTGGGAATGGCAAATGCTAGTGTGCCTTTCTCAAAATGGAAAAATAGATTAATTGGTTTATTACTGCAAGACATTTTGAGAACATTTTAAACATCTCTTCAGCCACCCAGTGACTTTGCTTCTTGTCCTTGGTTCTACCCTTGTCACATTTTTGGCTGTCAAATGCAAAGGCCTAAGCGTTTTATTTTTTTTCACCAACTATGGGGATTTCCTTAAAGCTTCATGTGATGTAAGGGTATTGAGGGTAGAGTTAAGGTTAGGGCTTATCATGGTTGGGGCAGGGCAAGTGAAAGGTCAAAGTGTTGGCTAATGATGGCATTCACGTGGTTGTGTTCCCTCGTTGACTATGACCCCCTCATTGACTGTGACCCTCGTTGCGTTTTTCACTATTTTGCTCCTTGCCAAATTTGTTCACATGTTTGTCACTTCATTTGTGTTCTCAACTTCCTATTTCATTTGTGTTGAGGAGCTTTGGGTAGAGTCTTTTTCTAGGCCTCTACTCATGGCCTTGCTATTCACACTTCATTTCAAGGCTTTATAAGAAACTTTGTTTCTTAAAGAGCGACCTTTGTGACTTCATTCTGGGCCTTCAAAAGAACTTTGTTTCTTGAAGAGTGACCTTTTGGAAGAGCCTTTGTCTTTTTGTGCTTTGGGGCTAGTAGTAGTCTATTAGAAGATGTTCTTATATGTTCCTATATATTTAGTTTGTTGCTTTAAGATGGTTTTGGCATTAGTATAACAAGTGGTATTCGATGCTTGTTGCCTTTGTTCTTTGCATCTTCAACATGCTATCACTACTATATAGCTCATGATTGATGAAGTTTCATCGAGAAGAAATACGTCCACAAAACTCTCTACGTAACTTTTTATTCTAAATGTTAATTTGTCAACTTCTTCATGATGGTGACTCCTCTTTAGAGAACTCTTATTTGTAGAGAGGCGACGTACGAGAGTGTTGAATTTGTGATTAGCTCTTCTCCTAAAATTCCTTCAATTGTTTGGAGCATAGCCACTAACCTACGGCAAGTGTTTTGATTTGAATTGAAGCCTTTTGTAGCTATAGCCTTGCAATTGACAATCTGGGCTGGATGCACGAAGCTTAAGGATGTTGCTATTGGAATATAAGACCTTTTAGATCTCATTCACATTGTTTACACACATATATCTGAAAGGTTACACCTCTTGTAACCATCATGCACAAATCTATGTAAACGATGATTTCATCCATCAATACAATCGATTCTATTATGCATACTCTAACATGTACATTTCTACATGGTATCAACAACAACTAGCTTGGTGCCCATGAAAGCCACACTTTCTACAAGAAAAAGGTCTCCACATTCTCCTTGAAGGAGTAAGTGCAGAAAAAACAAATCTGCAACACCTGAAGTCAGGTGCCCATTGGATAGTCATTTCTAGAAAGTGGGACACAATGCCAAGGTCCTTCATATCGAAAGGATGCTGGAGAGATTATTTCGCCTCAAGGATGAGGTTATCGCTGAGAGAGGCGAGGAGAAGATCATGAACGTAGATAGCAAGAAGACATAGAGCACCTCCATGCTCTAAGAAGTAAATGCTAGGGTCAACATTGAGTGGGCAAAAATTGTGGAGAATGAAGAAATGATTGACCGTTTGGTACCAGGCACGTGAAGACTACCTCAAGCCATAAATAGCCTTGTGAACTTTGTAAACAAGGTGGTCTTGACCAAGGATGATAAACTCCTCCGGCTGTTGAAGATATATATCTTCATTGATGTCACCATGCAAGAAGGTAGTTGTCATGTCCATATGGTATACCTGCCAACTGTGTATAACAGATAGAGCCAAGATGATGTGGATAGAGGTTATGCAGGCGACTAGAGCGAATGTGTCAAAAAAGTTGACTCCATGATGGTGAGTGAATCCCTTAGCAACCAAGTGTGCCTTGTAGCGGGTGATGCTGCCATCTTCGTGCCTCTTAATTTTGCACACCCATTTAGTGGGTATTGCATGTCATCAAGGTGGCAAAGAGGTAAGGGTCCACGTATAGTTGTGTAGTGAATAGAATCCATCTCTGTGTGCATGGCAGCAAGCCAGTGGGTAGAGGCAAGACATCATACATGGCTTGGACTTAATGTGATTGTCTTAAACCAGCCAAGTGCTAGTTCAAGACAAACAATTTACAACAAACAGCAAGCAGTTATTATTGACATAAATTGTGAAATTTAGAAATGAAAAGCAATATATTGTTATTTTCTAATTGTGAAATTCAGAAATGAAAATCAATATACTTGTTATTGTCTAATATGTGAAGTTGAGACTGCCAAGCTAAACCAGCCTGGTAGTTGAAATTGTGACAGTGTCCTAAACCATCCCGATGGTTGAAATTATGATTGTCCTAAATGTGTCCTAAACCATCCCATGGTTAAATGTCCTAAACGTGTCCTAAACTAGCCTGGTGATTGAAATTGTAACTATCCTAAACCAGCCCGGTAGTTGAAATTGTGACTGTCCTAAACTAGCGCGGTGATTGAAAATTGTTTTGTTTCATTATATACTTTAACTAGGCTATGTTTTGTCTTGTTTTAGTATTGCAAAAAGGGGGCTCAGTGTTCTATTATTCCCACATGTTGAGTTAGCAGATGGAGTTGTATCTCAAGTTTATGGATCAGAATCTCAACATTTCAATTGGGAAGAGAAGCTTTGAGCATTGTAAGCCCTGGCACATTAGGAAACTCAAAGACCAAGCCTCTTTGTTTTTGCAAAATGCACATAAACTTTGACTTGGCCCACAAGCTATGAATGACTTGAGATCTAATTGTGGTGAACCATTGCTCCATGGGGATTGATGCCCATGCCTCCTCGATGAATGCAAAGTCTGTAGGCCACTTAGATCCTCATCATGTGTTGCAAGAGAGAGCAGGTTTTGTAGCCTAAGATCTCTGTGGAAACCATTGATTTGTCCAAAGGGAGACTGTGAGTGGCATGAAATGGAATGCATTTGTGGCACATTCAAGCATTGCAATCTGAAGCTAAAGAAGAAGGCATTTCATGTTTGTCCAAATGAAATGAGGGAAGAAAACCAGGTTGCTCTAAAATGGAGGAGATTTAAAAATGTCAATGATGAAGGATCTGATAAAAAGAGATGGCTACTATTTTATAAGAGCACTCAGCTAAGGGAGCATATAGGTCATGTAGTTCAATCCATCCCAAAATATGTGCTTCATAATTTCATAGCCAGCTGGTAGGATAAGTAGTTCAGGACGTGCCTTGCCAATTTTCTGCATGACATTATTATATTTATTATAGATTTTGCTGAAAATTATTTATTTCAAGAACAAGATGAGATACAAAATGCTCACTGGTACAACAAGCATATAACAATTCTTGTGCATATCACGTACAGTCATTTGCTTGATTCTTCCACGCCTACTGCTAATCTGCTTATTGACTCACAGGAGTCCATGTCAGTGCAACGCACATACCATTTCTACATTTCATATGATAGGGAACATGACACCTTATTTGTGGAACATGCTTTTCTACTGCATTGGGAATGGCTGAAAAAGAAAAATTCCCATGCAAAAAATGTAAAACAACATTGGGTGTGGTCATATGGTGCTGCCTCTCAATTTAAATCAGCCCGTGGATTCTACTTTGTCTCAAGGTTCAAATCCCTGACCGATCTAGATATGATGTGGAATTTCTTTGGGTCTAGCCATGGCAAGGTTAAACATGATGGATGCGGTGGTGTTATTAAGCAAGCTCTATTTAAACACCAATTAATATGCCCTCAAGAAAAACTCAATGATGTCCATGATGTTATAACATGGCCTACAACCAACCTCTCCACAAGCACACATTCAACATATAGTAAACAAAGCCTTAAGAATAGTATAGTACACAGAGTGTTCCATGAAGTGAAAGTGGATGAAGTGCAAAGGAGAAGCCGGCACGATTGTGAGATAATTAAAGGAGTTCATGCTCTGCACAACATATGGGGCTTTTCAAACCACAAACTAATTAAAACAAGAAAACTTTCTTGTTTCTACAATGCATGCATCATAAGGGATCATGATGATTGTGAGAACATTGCAATTGTGAAGACATGGGAGCGAGTTCAAGTTTTCCCTCTATGTTTAGATGGAGTGACAAATAATGAAGAGAAAAATGACTCACCACAATTTGGGGAGAGTTTTGATGATCTCAATGACTATTTGAAAGAGGGGGATAACTTTGCAGTTGTTGCTACCTCTGGGGAGAATGAGGAAGATGACCCATAGTTTCTGTTGCAATGCATAGAACCTAAGCACAAGGTTGAGGAAACATTTAAGGATAATTGGGGAACAAACTATGAGAAGTGGGATGTAGTAGTCGGAGGTTTTTGGTACAAAAAAACATCCAAGAGAGGCCACAATTACGGATTGCTACATAAGAGTCCAGAAACATGTGTGTACTCTCATCTAGTCAGAGCTATTAAGTTTCAAATGCAGCCTGTGCCACAACAAAAGAAAGGCAAGAGTGTCTTTAAATTGGATTTAGACACGCATGAGCACATCTTGGGGTGTCTTGGAGCAGTGGATGAGGACGACTGAGATAGTACTAAGAAAATGTTTAGTCTCATTGCAAGAAAACAATATTCCACTTATCTTAGAAAATCGAAAATAAATTTGAGACTATGCTTCTTTTAATAAATCCCAAACTAACCATTGCACTTGTTTTTGTATGTAAATCCCAAACGGTAAATCCCATGCTTTTTTTTAGTATATCCTAACAACCATCGCGCTTGTTTTATTAAATCTCATAGTGAATCCACACATCCACAGGTCCATTCATCTTGTAATAATAGAAGCAAACCATCATGCTGGTGGTTGTTAATATCCTAGTGCAACCAACCACTGTGCCGACGATCACTTATCTTGCACTACTACCATGCTATCCCTGCACTATTGCTGTGCTCTCCTAAAATTTGTTGCACAGTGCTATACCAAAACAATCCCCTTTAGATTGGTTATCTTTAACCATCAGATTTCAACCACCGGGCTACTTAAGACATTTAAGTACTAACATGGAATCAGGTTGACACAAAATCACGTATTACGAGCACCATAGATCATGGATGATGGCATGTCGAGAAAGTCTACAAGTCCAAGAAATGCCTACAAGATTTTTATTTTTTCAAAATATGACGACATTTTGCGGCTTAAGGAAATTTCAAACTCCTAACTATCTTATCAACCTCTCTATAGCAGCATCTCCAAGCTCTTTAGGCTAGTCTATGGACTATCGCAGACCTCTTTACACACTCGGATCACACACTGCTTGCTTTTCTCTGTCGACTTGTACACCCATAGTAACTCCTCCTTTTAGTTGGGGTCCTCTTCATCTTAGTATTTGTGCTCTATACAACTTCGTGTTTCCATCATATCCTACCAAAAGAAAGCTACATCATGAACTTGACAAGTACCTTAAAGGAGCAGGAAAAAAAATAGCAAGGAAAATTAATATTCATGGTCTTTGCTGACTCTAAGTAATACACCCACCACCGAAGCACGTCCTCCTTGTAGCTATTTTTCTCCTTTTCTATGAGGAGGTCATCCAACATCGTTTTTAGATAGAACAAAAGCATTTCAAAGTCTTTGGGTATGCCATAGATTCGCAGTAGGTGGATCGGTGTATAGAGTTTTGGGGCTAGATTTCATAATGGGCTCTTAGTTATGTCTGCACTACACTTAAATAGGGAGAGAGTTCATTAGCCCGACCTTCTCATTCTTCAGTGTCACATTAGTCGTCTAATTGAAATCTTTCATTTCAAGTTAGTTGTCTAATTAGAATCTTTTGTCTCACATTAGTTGACTAATCGAAATCTTTCAGTCTCATATTAGTTGTCTAATCGAAATCTTTAATCTCACATTAGTTGTCAAAATCTTTCATCTCATATTATGGTCCTTGGCATGTCAAAGGACACTATCTAGTCACATAGCTGAGAAAACATTGCCCAAGTAAACTGTGGAGAAGATTAACAATTCAATAGATTACACACAGATTACATAGATTACATCTCAAAGACTCCTTTCCTTCAGATTACATCTCAAGGACTCCTTTCCTTCAGGGGGTTGGTTCCACATTGCTTTGAGTAGGTCGCCTTTTTGAGCTCCTTGATTACAGGCTCAGCCCTCTTTTCTCCTTTTCAGAAGGGGCCTAGTTCCTTCCTTCAGGGGCCCGTCCCCTCCCTTCATGTCGCTTCCTCTTTCCTTGATTTGAGATTTCGGTTGTAGCCTCGACCCTTCTTGCTCCTTTCCTGAAGGAAGCTAGTTCTTCCCTTTAGGCTCCTTTTCCTTGCAGTCAGGCTCGGGTCTTGGCCTTCTTCAATTTGAGCTCCTTGTCTTTTGCATTTTTTGCCCAAATGGAAAATTGAGCTACAACATCTACTTTCTCAGCGTAGATAGCTTTAGGAGGCAAGCACATTTGATCTGTCCATGACTTGGGAAATGGCAAATGGCATTTAAAAAGCAACTTTTCTTTTATGGCCAAAGTCATGGAGATAGATTAACCTACCTTATTGAAAGAAGCAATTCAAGTCCCAAAATGACAACATGTGATGGATGAGGAGTATAATGTCCTTATGAGAAATCAAACATGGTCATTGATACATTAATCCAACTAAAAATAGGTAAGTTGCAAATTCAAACTCCAAACTCAACTAAAACATAGAAATTGACAAATTAAAAGCCAGATTAGTTACCAAACAAATAGATTGCGAAGAGATCTATATAGAACAGATTGCGAAGAGACCTTCGCACTGTGACAATTGTATTAGAATAGTAGTTTTCATATATTCACATTTTGATTGGCCTATACATCAGATGGATATTAAGAATGCTTTTTGCAATGGATACTTGGACGAAGAAATATACATGACACAACTCAAAAGGTATGTTGTCAATGTCATGAACTCTTCTACTAGTTTTTGTACTATTTTTAGCATAATTGCCATATCTTGATTCTTTTATCAAATTTCAATGCTACAGGTATGTTAATCCTTTTTTTACTCTTTTTATATAAAAATAAACTTTTTTTTAATTGTATCAAACATATTATAGCTATGAAACAATAAACACTTTAGAGATTCAATTAATCAAACCTCTATATTTACAAATAATATCAAGAGCCTCATGTTGGTCATATCTCCCACAAGCAGCAAACAACGGACAGAAGAGAGGGTTGTCATAACGCAACAAAAAGCAATCTTGAGATGGTAGTGATTCTTCTTGTGAGGGCTATCAAAGTGACTCACTACCCAGCCACGGGCTCCTCGAGAGCTCTCCCTACTTCATGTAATAGAAACATCCATTTTGTAAAGATTCGATTATCTCTTTCTTTATAGTTTCATAAATGTTAATTAGACTCAACCTTTGCAAAATACATATTTCTACTTTGTCTTATTTTGTGAAGCAATTTCCAAACTTGGCCCTTTTTTGTACTTTTTTGTTCGGAGCCCTAGAAGCTGCTCCTTCAACGGGGGATCCTAAGAAGCACTCGTCGCACAGGTGGACAATGGCAACAGTCTCTCAAGTGGATCCTTTCAGCGGCTCTCCTCACAAGGAAGGGCTCTCCCCTCATGAAGAGCCCTTTTAGGGTCTGGCAATGGCTAGCTGGGGGCCTCATCCGGTCTAGCCCTCTTGTAGGGAGGAGCTGATCATTTGGCACCCAAAGGTCTGAGACACATAGAGACGTATGCTAGGCCAACAAACACATATTGGATGGGCGCAATGGGATAGTGACCTGACTAAATCTTTCGAAGTTTGGAGCCGACTCCCTAGGGATGCAAAGACTAAAGGATAGACCCTTTCGCATTCAAAAGGGGAAGGTACACATAGAGCTTAGATTGATGTAGTGATCCCTGCTTCCTAGTGGGAAGGGCAACACAATCCTAGTTTGGGCACTTCTCACGAACAAGAGTGCCTCTCAAGGTTTACTTTTTTCGAGAGACCCTTGTTTCCTTCCAACGCTAGTTTTATAAGGTGGGGCCTGGAAGCCTATTGCAAGTTGAGAAAGATAGGGATAAAGCGGCCCTAGATGGTTTGGAGTGGCAACAGATCAAGGTAGTAGGCCGCTTAGGCAAGGGATTACAAATTAATCTAGACACAACCCCATCAACCCCGAAGAGAGCAATTTGGCGTCTGCGGCTTTGGGAGGGCTGACCCCTTCGTGATATTCAATGGGACCCGAGGGAATGGTTCTGGCCAACCAAAGTAGGGCACTCAAGCAAGGTAGAGGAGGTGCCCTTTCTTTGTACATGACTCACATTGACCATCGTCTTCGAATAGAGGCAATTGCTTGAACACCCTCGAGGGAGCGCTACTGGGTTCAACAAGAGGTTCCTCGAGAGGTCGTCTTTCGATTTTGGCCTCATCTCTGGACTAGCATGAGACCACGAAAGATCTCCTATTTCTTCTAGTTGTTGGCCCATGGGATATCCTATCGACCTTTGGCTAGAGCAGATGCGCGTAGATGGCAAATGCTTTTGTTGCATAGAGGGAGTTCTGGGGACGATGCCCCATTGCCTATGGGGATGTTTTACAACTCAGAGAATTTAGTTAACAACCTTTAGGATTGTGGCCCACACACAACGAGATACATTGAGACTTCACTTGGGGGATGGTCGAACGGATGGAGGACATGCCTTCTCGATTGACCCAATCTCGCCAACGTACATGGTTAATGGTTAGAAGGTCTTTCAGATAGAGACTAATGAAGGACATGCCTTCTTGATTGACCCAATTTCGCCAACGTACATGGTCCATGGTTAGAATGTCTTTTAGATAAACTAATGATCCGTCGTTGCCTTTCCCTCTACGCTTGACGCCCTTAATAGAGGACAATGTTTGAGAGACAATATCCAACATCATTGACTAAAACATATGGGTAGTGCGGTGCAATCCACTGATGTTGAGGTCAACAAATCACTCCATCGGCTATCGCCATCTAGCAAGACATTATCTTTACCTTCCACGTAATTTGGGAGTGCGGTTGAGAGCAACATCAAGTATTACTCAATCGAGTCCAACCTGTCAAAAAAGTCCTTGGTGTTTATAACTGATAGAGTCGACCTCCATGCCACCCCAAATTTCACAATGTCCACACATAGATCCAATGCAAGATCCGTGGTGTACCCTTTGTGATACCGACACAAACCCAACCTACTCTCAATGAATGTTATCTTCAACACAAAACCATGTGGAGACTTTCATCTTCGAATCTCAATCATGGAACTCAATTGAAGATCATTTGGATCTCTACCAAATGCATGTTACGAGGGATCGCCCCATCTTCTTCATCAAGTCTCACAACTTGCAGTTTCAAGTTGTGTTAGGCAGATGTCTCTTCCGATTAAGGCTCTTCCGATTACGAGGGATTTCAAGCCATAGCTTGTATGTTCTCAAACCATATAGCTTTGTATCATGATGGCTGAAATGCTTTGTTTAGTAGAAGTCTTTCTTGCTACCATAAGCAACATGCAAGTAAGGCCATCAATATCGCTATAAGGCCTCTTCTATGCATTGTCTTCCTCACTTTACTACTTCTTGCCTACACTCTACCCTATTTACAACTTACCTCATATGACTAATATACCTCCTCAATGCACTATCTCCTCACCCCTACTTGTTGCTTACACTCAAACCTATTTACAATTTACCTTCATCTACTGCTCTGTTGCAAGGTAGTATGTTATGCATTGTAAGGACGGCAAGAAAGTTCTTCTAAAGGAAAGACATCTGAAAAGGGAGCAAACATATCTAACAAGTTCCTTTGCATGACATACACCCATGAGGGCACAACTTACAAGGTCCAAAGTGGAAAGAAATAAGACCTCTCATCATGAGGGCCCAACGGAATGTTGTGCCATTCAAGGGTGGAGTCGGGTGAGGACAAAGGTGACATGGGAAACTAATATGGGGTAAATAATGGAAAAAGTTGAAGCTGAGCAAAAGAACATACGTGGACAATGCATGCAGCTACAAAGGGATCTCTCAGCTCAAAAGAACTCCACTAAAATATAGAACAAATATGTAACATACACAAATGACCAAACAAAATATGATCATTAAATATAATAAAAGGCCATGCAAAGAACCAAGTAAATATTGACAAGTAACTCACAATGGCACACCTTAAGAACCAATGGCACCTTAACAGATGCACCCAACTGCACACCTTAAGAATATCCTGAAGGAAACACCAATGTTCCAAATACTGCTGCCTGCAGTTATGTAGTTAGACATTCTCCAACTTAATCTTTTTAAATTACATCTGTACAAAAAATGCTCAAGGCAAGGAACATTGCCACCCAAAGCACATTACAATTGCCAAATTTACACCCTTCGGGGTGGATGCAAGTCAGTATACAATACTCTGTTTGTACAGTCAAAAGATTGACCTTCTACTTGCAGTTGAGCAAAAAATGAAGCCTCTACCATGCAGGCCAGCATCAAAAAGTGAAGCTGCAATTTATCAAGCAGACCAGAGACCTAAAGTCTAGGAGTAGATCCAGGCAGAGTAGAAGAGAGCTTCCACCTTTAGCAGGCAGCTCATTTGTAGGCTGCAGCTGCATGCTTGCTCTCCATGGATGGAGCAGGTAAGCCGTGACCCCCAATTTGAGGTGGACCACTGAAGAATTGCCTCAATGGAGGCAGCCTCCAAGGGGAAGCTGTGATTGATAAGTAAATTTTTAAGCCCACCAGCTTTCAGTTTTTTATGTCCATTCTGAGCTTAACGGAATAGCATCTTCAGCTCTTCTATTCTTGCTGAGCGAATCTCCTGATCTGTCAGAGCACCTGCAATCATACGTTGCTTTCGTGCTTGAACCTGCAGCATTCTCTGCTCCACTGTTCCCTGTCAAAACCAAGGGTATAATTGGATTGCTGCTCCGTCCTGAAAAGACATTAGTCAAACTGTACATGGAGTTTATCAATGAAAGTGTCTGGTGGGTACCTTTGTTATAAATCGCTTGATCGAGACCTTTTTGGTCTGACCAATTCTATGGATTCTCATGATTGCTTGCTCTTCCACAGCAGGGTTCCACCAGGGGTCCTTAGAGTATCAAACACAATGATTCAGAAAAGGTTTGCATGAAAATCCCACATTATAACATGTGTAATAAAATGAGAAGTACCAGAAGGAAAGCATTGGATGCAGCTGTCAAATTGATACCAACACCTCCCGCCTTCAGAGATATAAGCATCACCTGAGATTAGACAACCATTCATTAATAACAATGTTCATGAATACGTGCAAGGCTATGATTAATGCTTCCAAAATATACCAGTATCTTAGGATTATTGCTGAATTCCTTGATCACTTTCTCCCTCTGCTGTTGATTCAGAGTCCCATCTAGGCGGACAAATACAAACTTCTGTCTGCAAAGAACATTCACAAGCCAATTGTTTCAAGAAAGGTGGAAACCCAGTATCAAGCATTAGTTCCGAACAATCTTTAAGGGTTTTAATGTATAAAGTCACATTCGAAGTATAATTAGAAGAACAGGAGAAAACCACTAAAACATCACCTGTTTAACGGGATCTGCAGGAGATCTAAGAATGAAGTCCACTGGCTGAAAACAATACTCTTAGCTCCTGATTTTCGTAGAGCTTCCAGCTCCCGCATTAACGCTGTAACTTTGGAGGATTCTGTCCAGTTCTTTTCTATATCAATTCGAAATCTACTGTCTGTTGGAGCTGTTATTATATCTTGCCTACCCATCGGCTGCCTGAGGATGACAAGGAAAGGTTTCTCTCTCTCTCTCTCTCTCTCTCTCTCTCTCCAAACATGCACACGCACATGCATTATGCATGTGTGTGTGGGCACGCACATGTGCGTGCAACATGAAAAAGGACAAGTTTTTGGCATTCAAGAATCAAAACCTCCTTTCTTTTTTACTGCTCCACAAATTAAATCCTTTTCTGGGGAGTGGAAATCCAAAAACATTTGGTCAGTCCATGGCTACATAATAATGATTTGAAGCATGCCTTTATCGGGCTCATTAATCATGTCCTTATTTTGTAGTTGAGACATGGCCCGTGAGTTCACCGTGGAGATGCACATTCTACAAACTTTGGCCACTAGACCTTTCGTATCAACTTCACTAAAGGTTCACCTGCATGACAAACCTCTCTCTTTATGTGATTAACCCTCGCCCCCGCCCCCCCCCCAAAAAAAAAGCATCACACGCACATCTAAGCCAGGACATGTTGGATTAAATTGTTTTGTCACAGCAAGAGTTTCTCTTTCTCATAAGCCCGATCAGTCTGTGTGGCTTCCCATTTAAAAACCAAGTCCACTCTATCTCGGGTTGCTACAGCTGAACTCCATTTTCCAAAAGTTGTGTCAAAAGATGACAGAAAAGGAGTTGTAGTCACCGTGCATTGCCAAGCTAAGCGTTCTAATGCTAAAGCACCCATTAACATGGACGCAGAATTTACATGCTACATACAGGCCAACATGCCACCCTGTATACCATTTCTCCAAAAAAATAGCATAGACTCACACATGAAAAAAGCAGAAATTGTAAGAAAATAATACGACGTCTGTGCTCAACAGATAACAGGATCTTGTACGCAAGAGAGAAAACAGATAGTATGGAGAATCAAAAATTTGATTACTGTAGAACTGATACAATAGATGACACTGACTCCCAACCGTGTGTTTCTGTGAAAGAAGCTTCGATGGCGAGCTGGAAACAGTAGAGGATGGAGGCTGAATGCTAAGGAATCAGGGTTGCTGTAGCTAGTGATGAAATGGGCTTCACAGGCTTGCTCTTATATAGCCACCAATCGTAGTCGGTTGGGCTCAATTGGGTGACCGACCCAGTCCGTCCAAAATGGTCAACTGGGGGTCGATCCCGAAATAGGCCACCGACCACACGATAGAACCGGTGCACAAAATAGAGTAACTAACCTACGGTTACCGTTCGGCCCACGGCCATCCGAGATCATCTGGGACTCTAACCGAGCCCCACAACCCGAGAGTGGGCTGCCCCAAAAAATGCTCCGTCTACCCTCAATGCGGTCAGTCATGGGATGTCTTCCCGCACTTACATGTAGCCTAGTTGGCAGTGTGTCAACTCCGTCCAGCCATCAAGCCACACATGGCCCCCATTTGGTGTCTAAACCAAGACCTACCGGATAACCGAGCTACTCAAATGCCTTCTCCTCATATGGAGGGCTTATAAGTAGAGTTAGTTGGTTCTCGCGTAGTTACATGAGAGTGGAGCATTGATATCTAATACCTCTTCTCAATGACCACCCGCAAGTGAACTTACTTTTTCGGTCCAATGCCAAGTCGATGAAGATGCCTCTCCAGCAAGTCTCTTTCAAAAGCCTTTGTGAAGATGTCCACAGCATTCTCTGTAGTCGGACAGTACACCAAGTTTACCTCTCCATCCATGATGAGCTCGCGTACAAAGTGATATTGAATCTCAATGTGTTTTGTGCGAGTGTGGAACACACAGTTCTTTGCAATCGCCATGCAACTTTGATTGTCACATGATAACTGCGTAGGCTTGTTCTGTACTATACCCATGTCCCCCAGAATCCTCCTCAACCACACTACCTCGCAAGAAGCAAAGCATGCTGATTTATACTCAACCTCGATAGAAGAAAGAGCAACTGTGGGTTGCTTCTTGCTGACCCATGACACAGCTCCAAATCCAAGTGAGAAACAGTAACCTCTCACTGATCTCCTGCTATCCACGTCTCATTGCCCAATCCGAGTCACAAAATCTAGTCAAGATGTTGCCATTGATATAGGTAATGCCATAATCAAGTGTGCCTTTGATGTATTTCAGCACCCGCATCCCTACCCTCCAATGGTTCTCCCGAGGCTTATTAAAAAACCTGCTTAGTACACCAATCGCAAAGCTGATGTCCGACCGTGTATTGCACAAGTAAATCAAACTGCCCACAAGCCTTCTATACTTCGCTTCGTCCACCAGTGGTGATGAATCCTTGTTTGAGAGCTTCACGTCAACCTCCATAGGGGTACCAACTGTCTTGCACTCAATCATGCCAAATGCCTTCAGTATCTCTCAAGCATACTTCAGCTGTAAAATGAACATCTGTTTCGGCTCTTGCCAAACTTCAATCCCCAAACAGAAATGCATCAGTCCGAGGTCTGTCATTTCAAACTCTCTTCCTAGCAAATACTTTGTTTGCGAGATCTTCTCTTCATGGTTCCCTGTTATGACAAGGTCGTCCACATAAAGGACCAAGATCATACACTAGCCTCCTCCTCTGAAGATATACAAATTTACATCTAATGGGCTCCTCCTGAACCCATTTTGCAAAAAGTAGGCATCAATTCGCTGTTACCACGCTCGTGGGACCTGTTTCAGTTCGTAAAGTACCTTCTTTAGTTTACAGACTTTACCTTCTGAGCCGAGGATCACAAAACCTGGTGGTTGTTCCACGTATACCTCCTCCTTGAGATCCCCATTTTAAAAAGACGGATTTTACATCCATCTGAAACACGGGCTAACTTCCTTAGGCAGCTAAAGCCAAAACACTGCAAATTGTGGTTAGTTGAGCTGTGAGAGCAAAAGTATCATGATAATCAAAACCATGTACTTGTGCAAATCCTTTTGCCACGAGCCGAGCCTTGTACTTATCCAACGTGTCCGTCGGACTTGTACTTGGTCTTATACACCCACTTGGTGCCAATTACCTTGCATTTTTATGGACGATCCATAAGGTCCCAAGTGTTGTTCTTTATTATGGAGCCATACTCCGACTGCATAGCCTCCATCCACCTATCATCACCTGTGTCTCTTCAAGACACTTGGATTCATCAGCACAGATCACTTCTGTCATCAAAGCATAGTTGACCAAGTGTTTCTGTGCTCTTCTTTGCTCCTCTAATCTCTTGGACCGACGGTGTTCGCCGACGGTTCCTCCTCAATGATTGGAGGTTCTCTGCCGTTCAAAAGCTACTTTACCTACTTCGGAAATGGCTTTTGCCGTTGTGATTCTGCAGGCTCTTCTTCATCTTCTTTATCTTGAATACTCCCAAGCACCGTTGGGGTAGTTCGGTCTGCTGTTAGTAGTGGTACTGGATGGATATCCTCGTCTTGGTTGTCTGAGAAGGAAGCATCCTCCTCCAATTAATGCGGCTGTTCTGAGAAGACCATATCGTGACTTACTATTACCTTCTTGGTAACAAGGTTATAGAGACGGTAACCCTTTGTCTCTTTACTGTAGCCCAAGAAAATACACTTTCGTCCCATTTGGTCATGTTAGCATCAGGAACATGCACAAAACAATCACATCCAAAAACTCTGAAATGTGCAGCTGAAGGTTTTTGACCAAAAAAGACCTGCAATGGAGTCATCCCGTTCACAGCTTTCATGTAGCTACGATTCAGAATGTAAACTACAGTGTTACATGTTGTAGTCCAGAAAGTCTTTGACAAATCTTTCCCTTTCATCATATTCCTACCCATTTCACAGATGACGCACATCTTGCGTTCTACTACTCCATTTTGTTGTGATGTATGTAGCGGGGATTTCTATCTCTTGATCCCGTGACTTTTGCAGTAACTCTCGAATTCAGTTGATGTGAACTCTCCACCTTTGTTTGATCTCAATTTCTTCACCTTCTTTCCCGTTTCTTTCTCGACCATTACATGCCATTCCTTGAACTTACTAAAAGCCTCGTCTTTAGTCTTCATGAAGTATATCCATATCCTTCTACTGTAGTCGTCGATCAGCGTCATGAAGCAGTAGGAACCACCCAAAGCTTCCGTCTCCATCTTTCCGTAGAGGTCCATGTGAACGAGCTCTAGAGGAGCCTTTGCCCTGCTGGCCTCTTTAGAAAAGAGTTGCCGATATTGCTTGCCCATCATGCAAGCTTCACATACATCGAGCAGATCTGAAATTTCTGGTAGGTCTGCAATCATTCCACTTTTATGCATCTCCTTCAAAAAACTAAGGTTTAGATGACTAAACCTCTCATGCCACAGCTTAGTGTTCTTCACATCGGCTCGAACACTGAAAGCTGAGAGTTCGTAGATGTTGCGCCGTGTACCTTTACCATCGACCTTTCCTTGAAGATCCAAGATCTGTGCACCATTCTTATCGAATCGAGCTTTGAGGTCCCGATCCGTGATCGCAGAAACGGACAACAAGTTCCTCTTGATATATGACACATAAAGAACATCGGGCAACGGTTTTACAACTCCATCTGACTTGAGAGCAATCGTACCTTTTCCTTTTGCTGGACATTTTACATCATTGCCGACTGCTACCAAGATGTCATTCCCTACCGACTGTAGAGAGGTATACCAATCCTTCCGACTGATCATGTGACGCAATGCACCACTGTCAATGATCCAAGGTTCATCCACAGGTACATGAACTGCCTCCGTGCAAATCTCCTCAATTGCTACGAACAGCTCTACTGGTGCTGCCTGCATGCTGTTGCTAGACTCTTTACTCCGTTCTTCTCATCTGCAATCTTCTTTCGACACTCATTCTGCTTGTGCCCTGCCTTATTACAATACAAGCACTTGATCTTCTTTTTCTTTTTATCATTAGAAAAAGATGGGTTACCAGAGTCCTTACCCTTACCTTTCTTTGATCCAGCATAGAAAGCCAAATCCTCTCCGATCCTCGTCTTTTAACGCATCTCCTTCAGAAGCATCGCGCTGAAATCCTTAAAGTTGAGAGACAGATTTTTGTTCTACGTATTCAACGCTATAACAAGACCGTTGTACTTTGGTGGGAGAATCCGTATACACCTTCGTGCTAGATTCTCGCTGGTGATGGTGATGCCAATCGTAGTCATCTGATCGCGCAGATTCTTCACTTTGGTGATGAACTTCTCTACCACTTCAGACTCAAACAATTTCTCGTTCGCAAGTTAAGTCTCCAAATTCTGAATCCACGTCTGATTCGTGGTCTCATACTGATTTTTCAAGACCGTCCATGCCTCCTCCGTTGTAGTGACATGTTGAATAAACACCATGACAAAATCACTTACACTGCAGACAATAAAACACAATCCATCTGCATTTCTTCTTGTCCACGCGAGAATCTCATTCGCAGTTGTTACTATCTATTATCCTGCATGCGTTTGATTCGTGGTCTCATACTGATTTTTCAAGACCGTTCATGCCTCCTCCGCTGTAGTGACATGTTGAATTAACGCCATGACGAAATCACTTACACTGCAGACAATAGAACACAATGCATCTACATTTCTTCTTGTCCACGCGAGAATCTCATTCGCAGTTCGTACTATCTATTGTCCTATATTAGTTGGATCCAGTCTTGCAACCGGCCTCACGTCCACCTCAGTAGTAGTGTCCCAAAGCTCATATGCGCTTAGGATGATCTTCATCTTTAACTTCCAGAGTGGATAGTTAAAGTCGTCCAACTTTCCAACTTTCCGCTTTCGCCGAACGGTGGGATTCGCAGTCTTGCAGACTAAGCCATCTCTCACAATCTGCTCGCAAACAGAAACACACTACCAAATCTTCTTGCTAGAGTCTAAGCTCTGATACCATGTAAGAAAACAATACAACGTCTGTGCTCAATAGATAACAGAATCTCGTACGCAAGAGAGAAAACAGATATAGTATAAAGAATCAAAAATTTGATTACTGTAAAACTGATACAATAGATGACGCTGCCTCCCAACCGTGCGCTCCTATGAAAGAAGCTTCGATGGCGAGCTAGAAATAGTAGAGGACGAAGACTGGATGCTAAGAAATCAAGGTTGCTGTAGCCAGTGATGAAATGGGCTTCACGGGCTTGCTCTTATATAGTCACCAGTCGCAATCGGTTAGGCTCAATTGGGTGACCGACCCAATCCGCCCAAAACAATCGACTAGGAGTCGGTCCCGAAATAGGCCACCGACCACACAATAGAACCGGTGCGCAAAATAGAGCAACTGACCTATGGTCAACGTTCGGCCCACAGCCATTCGAGATCATCTGGGACTTCAAACGAGTCCCGCAACCCAAGAGTGGACTGCCCTAAGAAATGCTACGTCTATCCTCAATGCGGTCAGTCATGGGATGTCTTCTCGCACTTGCATGTAGCTTAGTTGACAGTGTGCCAACTACGTTCCACCATTAGGCCACACATGGTCCCCATTTGGTGTCCAAACCAAAACCTACCGGATAACCGAGCTACTCAAATGTTTTCTCCTCATATGGGGGGCTTACAAGTAGAGTTAGCTGGTTCCCGCGTAGTTACATGAGAGTGGAGCATTGATATCTAACAAAAATGAGAGGAACAGTGACAACGTTGAATTTTTAACTAGGGATGTTCAGTCAAGTCTTAAAAGTAGGCTTCACACCATGATTTGCCAACAACCTAGATGCATCAAAACATGATACTAATTTGTTTAAAACTGAAATCGCGTCTTTGCAATTCACAAAGTAGGTAAAAATTTGAATCCACAAATCGTTAAGTAGAGAGGCATTTAAATCAAATCGTTTGGCATACTAGACTCACCTACAAATAGGACATACTCCACTTAAACCAGAGCTCCAACTTGCTAGCAAACATTCCCGGCACATGCAGTGGGCACAAGGGGTGAGTATAGCATCTTCAACAACTTCAAGGCAGATTGGGCATTCTCCTTTATTTCCCTTTCGGAGGTCATCGACCACTTCTTGGACATAGGCTTTAGTCAATGAAGCACGTTTTCCATTCTCCCCCATGTCGCAACCTCCATCAAGAAATCGCTTAGCAAGTTTGTCAAGGTCTGCGAATTCCCCAGTATCACCTCGACTGTACGAGGAAACAACCATTTAAAGTTAGACCCAAAGAAGCACATAAACAATAAAAAAGTAATTCAGATGAACAAGGAAAAAAAAAGACCTGAGAACAAGAAACGGATGATCACAGCATTGCCTCATCCTCAAGAGCAGTTCTAATATAGAGGCGTAATTATGCAAGACTTTACCCTGCTCGACGAACCTATCAAACTTGACCTGAAATAAGGCAATCCAAAATTTAGTCAGCAGTGCACCGCAGATGTCCATCTGAACTCTCATCTATATTTCAGTTACCTTTGACTTTTTGTATAAAGCATCGTAAAAATCTTGTTCAGCTTCTGAAAGTTCGCATTCAACTATCTCCATCTCGCTTGGTGGCAGTACCAGAATTGGCCTTCGAGGAAAATGACACCATTTCAGGTAAAACTATTTTCAGCATTTCGCAGAACACTCAGAATTCGCAGCATATTCAAAACAAACCAACCAAATGAAGTATACCCACACTACGTCTCGAACTTTACCTTCCCTCCTTATCAGTAGTATCTTTCGTTCTTCGCAACATGAGTGGCCTTAAAATGGCCTTGAGCAGTCTCAGGCCACGCTCATCGCCTTCTTCAAAGGGCTTTTGAACCAACTTGTACCACCTGTGCATATTTTAGAAACCTCGTTGCAAAGTCTTCACCCTAAAATTCCTTTCTTTCCTTATTTATTTCTTACAAAAGATAGAACTCACTTCAATTGGGAAATGTTTCTACCAAATTTACCACCAAAGGGCTTTTCATCTTTTAAGAGAACTCACATAATTCAATTGGGAAATCTTCCTACCAAATTTAACACAAAAGGACTTTTAATCTTTCTTACATATGCAAAACTTGTAATCACATGTTGCCATTTATTGTAGTATCAGTAGAGAATGCCCGTTTCTGTAATGATGCATTTATAAACAAGTAAGAGCATCAAGAGCATGTAGCGCCAGCTAAGAGAAACCATTACCAGCCCCAATTACTCCACGGTTCCACTCGAAGGAAGTGCAACAGGCTGAATGCATCCTCTAGTTTATTCTGCAAGATGTATCACAATTACTACGTCAAATATTCAATTGCACTAATTTGCTGTGAAGTAATAGCATAATTTCTATAATGCCTTTAAGGCAGAAGATTCTGTTGACCTGGATTGGTGTACCCGTCAGGCACCAACGAGCATCTGACATAAGATTAAAAGCAGCTTGAGCAGATTGACACTTGCTTGCCTTGATTGTGTGAGCTTCATCTAGCACCACCCTAAACCAGTGAACTGACTGGATCAGCCCACCACCCTGAGATTTTAAGGATTAGTCTTTGTTCTTCTAAACCCCAAAATCATCACAGAGAAATAAGAGCACAAACAGCCGATGAATGCAAAGAAATGCCGCAAAGGACTCACCTCACTATTAAAGTCGGAGGCCAAAACTCCATATGTTGTTAATACTACATCGTGTTCGAGAAGAAGATCCATGTCTTTTGTTCGACTTGAGCCATAGTGGGCATATACTGAGATTGTTCCCGGCTTGCTATGAGTCTCTATTTCACTCTACAAAGATAAAATAGAAAGCCATGAAGTATTACCATACAGCCAACAGGAAGCACCAAATAGAACGAAAGTTGTTTTAGCTTTACCTTCCACTGTCCTAGCAAGGTCATTGGACATACTATCAATGTGCCACCACCTCTCAGAAGAGGGCCTGGTTTTTTCCTGGCATGACCCTTATTATGTGCGTACTTCCCTGGATCTGGTGAAGAACGTGTGTCAACTGCTACACCCACAGAGCCTCTGCCCAGATTTGAAAGTAACAATGCAATCGTCATAACTGTTTTCCCAAGTCCCATTGCATCTGCCAAAATCTTCACATACAAATACCATTTAAAAATACAGCATTCGCAACCATTTAACATCAAGCACATTTCTGCAATAGCACTAAGGGAGAAAATAAGCTCACCCCTCCCCTAGCCATCTGCAAGGCACTTGGAAAATCCATTGTAGCCTCTCCTGAGAAAACATTCAGATAAACAGCAGATGCATGCCTGGCAATTTCATTAGAAAGAAATCAATACCACTTATGGTTGGATATGAGGTTGGATTATGTGAGAGTATTGGTATAGAACCTTACTTATCAGCAAGATGGTACGCATCCCAGCATGGATGCAGCGTTCTTGCTGCATCTGCAAGAGCAAGTCCAGATTCCAACTTTGTCATCCAATATAGTGCTTGCTTTTGATATGGCCTCAAATCACATTGCAAGGTGCTTGGCGGTTCCATCTCCTGCAAAAATTTGACTTTCAACAGCAATAAAAGCAAACACCCTAACAGGTATGGGAAGATATGTTAAAATCAGTCCAGCCAACTTTTTCATATGACGTCAACAGCCCTCCATGATCATCCTCATGGACAAATAAAGCATGACATGTGCGAGCATGTTGCACCACCAGCACCCATATATGCAAGGACCTTTGGACATATAAACCTTCTACAAGTAACAAATCTTGTCCCAGAGTGATTAAGTTCGTTTCTAATTGGACCTCTAGTGGCTAGAAAGTAGCAAGAAGCATTCAACTGTCTACAACAAGCTCCAGTGTAAAAGAGCACAAACCTGTAATTCACAGCTGTCGGCTGTCCCAACCAATTGGTTGATATCAGCATCTGAGAGAGCCTCCTCTGCTTCATCTGCTTCCTTTCCATTAGAAATAAGATTTATTCGTTTTTCAGCTGATAGTGTCATTTCCTGTTAAATGTGCCCAATAGTTAATATATGCGGAATCCCAAAAGAACAGGCTTTAATGTAGCAGACTAATGTCTCTCACCTTAGAATCCAGAGAACATTCCCTGCTGTCCAAATCCTCTGCCTTTCCGTTAGAAGTAAGTTTCACTTGTTTTTCAGCAGGTATTGTCTGCTAAACGTATTAACAGTTAATACTAAAAGCACTCCTGCGAAAATGGGCCGGAATGTTAGAAAACTAAGTTACTCACCTTAGCATCTAGAGAACGTTTCCTGCTGTCCAGATCTTCTGGGGTGAACTCCGCCTGTGATTACCAAGCAGATGAAAGACTTCAAAAATACAATAGAAACGACAGCCCACTTTTCAAAACCATCATATTCTAGTAGGCAAAGTGCCCTGTTACAAGATAATACAAAATGCCTCATTCAAGTGACTCCTCACATGCACCTCATCTAAGCCTGTAAAACTAGGTACCTTCTTGAAAGGTTCATTGCCAAGCAAGCGGAACAGTGATGGTAATGGATGGATAGTCTCCTCTGACAACGAAGTGCGCAAACTAGTAGATTGACCAGCATACTTGGTGAACAAAGATTGACTGGCATATAGACTGTCACAAGGGGACCAAGATAGTTCAAATACTGGGGTGGATTGATCTAACACTTCAAAAAACTGAGTATTTAATAGGATTTTTTCATACCGAATATTCAAAGCAACATTGTCCATCAAAGAAAGAACCTCCGGTGCAGCCCTACAGGAGCCTTCTATCCTTATTTTCCCAGTTGATATCAGCGGAATCAAGCACTTGGCCCAGTCTGCAGGAAGCCTACCGATCTGCAAAGCAAAGAGAAAAAAATTAAGCCACTTGAACCGGGAGGCCTCTGCATCAAGACAAACAAATAAGTTGACTGAAATAAGGGAAAAGAAACTCGTACTTCTCCTGAATGCTTGCTACCAAATCTCACTATGTTCAGAGCGCCACCAGGACCCCTCCCACGTCCCCAGAAGCGTGAATTAGTGCTCTGGTTTGACTGCTTGGGAAATGTCAACGAAATGGCATCCCCTGACTTTAATTTTGACCCTTTGCATGTAGAATAAGCCAACACCTCAGTTTCACCCATAAACCACCATTTGACGTCAGACCTGTCTATGCCTGGCAGTGAAGGATGCCTTACAGACAAGAGGCTGTCTTCATCTATGTCATGACTCATTGCTTCAGAAATGGCTCCCTTGGCATTGCACGAGCTTTTTTGCGGCCTTGGAATCCACAGCTCTTCTCTAGAAGGAACATGGAGCCTGCTTACAGAATCAGAATTTTTCTGATCCAGGGAGGCTGGCCTTTCTGAAAAGGTTGGATATAGCAGTGCGTCGGATGTTGAGCTAGATTCACAAGAATGAGAACTAACAGCTGGAGGCTGTGTACATTGGGCAGAATCTTGTATGCTTGAGGTGGAAACGCGAGCACCAGATCCAGCTGTAGTTCGTTTCACGTTAATTTCACTGCCCTTGTATCCAAGGGTATCGAACAAAATGTTGAAGGCCAAAGTGACGTCATTTTTTGCGAGATGAAGAGAACGAAACAAGTCCATATCGGATGGCCCCGAGCCCAACACTGCTCGCATGACTTCTAAGTTCTCATCACCAACTTTTTGAGCCATCTGAATTAACAATAATGCGACCCAAAAGAAGCATTCAGGACCTAATAAGTACTTTCCGTCGATAAAATGCCCTCAGTGATGTACCAGTTCAATTGCTCACTATTGCCAAAACAGCCAAGCCCACAGTACAATAGTAAATTCAATCGAACAAGAAACCCCAATCTTTTGAGGATATCAATCGTGTTAGGCGTGGAAACAATCTAATCCGCTCGATGAACGCTATTGACGTTTCGATACCATAGGAGAACTTTGAATACGTTGACACACCTAGAAAGTCTTCCCGCAACCGCCCTTCAATTGCTTCTTGGACGACGGATACAGAGGCCTCCGAATCACCAGAGCGAGGACATGACTAGCGGTGCATGAGAGGAAGCATCAGACGATGTCAAGGATGTGGTGATATGGAACAATGATGGAGAGGAAGCGAAAAGGGAATCGATAGTGCAAGCTCCAAGTTGGAGAGATTGGCGAGGCTGCAAACCCTGCAGAGAGCAGCACAATCCAATCCTACACGACAGGGAATGGCACATTGATGTTTGTTAGTTATTCGTATACCGGTGGCGGGAATGAAAATTTTAAACGCCAATTGTTTGGAATTTGCAGTAGATGTACATATCTTGCAAGAAAACATTTTTCTTCGCAAATCTCTAAACTTGGGTTTCAAAATTTTGAAGGTATTTTTTGAGAATTTGTAGATCTTTGGCCTGTCCCTCCCGGGTAGGACTTAGCGACTATTTGAACTTTGTGAAAGAGAAGTTTGACGGCTTGTACCACCTTGTTTTCCATAGGACTTTTCGGTGTGGTGGATGGTTACATGTTGCAGTTGTATTCGAGTGCTCTTCATGTAAGAATCGGTTGTGTTTGGCACTTGCTTTTTTGAGTATCGTTCCTACTCAGAGCTTGTTAATGGAGGGAGCGAGAATTTTGCATGCTTTCTCGAGTTTAGATTGAGCGCCAGAATCACAGATGGTCGGCGAGCCAGAAGCTTGTAAAAGTCGCTTGGCTACTCAGTATGACTTTGGGATCTTGCCTTTGGCCCTTATTCAAGTTCCCAATGTACCACCACCATCACCGCACAGTTCTTCCTAGGTTCGTTAAGGATATTCACTTTCTCTTCGTGTAACAACCCACTGCAAATTCACATTATGATGGAATTCTTCACGTGACAGAGGTAGGGCAATGGATCTGCTAAAGTCCCAGGAGTGTTGGTGGGCTAGCACAAGAGAAATGCATTGAAAATCCAGATTGGTAATGAGGTACCACAAGTAGATCTACGCTTTTGCGATGTAGTCAAGACTCTTGCTCGTTACGTTGCAATGTTGCATGAGTTCTATAGAAGCTGTTTAATCTAAGTACAGGTAGCAATATTCGTCTGTTTTGATTGTTTGCATAATTTGATAAGTCATTCATCAACTAGCTTGACATCTGGATCTCAAGGAAACCAATTTCTTGCATTCGACCACTTGCTGAAGGTGAGCATGCTACTTAAGAAGTTGAGCTATGCGGGCAAGTTGCACTGTTCGAGATTGGAATCTCCCAAGAATCGAGGGCATGTAAAGGGTCAAGCGTGCTTGAAGTCCTAGAGCATCACCAATGTAGTAGCATTAGTAGAAGTAGCAGCAGCAACACACAAGCGTGCAGTACAACATCAGGGTGTGGGGAGGGCCATTTATCATAGATGGCAAAACTTGTTTTTTCCTTCCAAATAATTTGGCATCCAGGCAGGCCTAATGAATTGCTCCAATGTGGGTGCACCGTTGTGTTGTTCTGGTTGTGGAATGGATCACCTTTACAGGGATTGCTCAATGCATAGACCAGCAGCACCAGCTACTACACCTCAGAATGCAAGCTTAATCTTCTCAGTATTGGGACTGGCCAGGTTCCTCTGTATCCTTTCATGTAATTACAAGATCTCAAGCCAAGGCCTTTAATAAAGAGATGCATAAGCAAGCAAAAAGGAACAAGGCTAGTACGTCACAACCTAGAGAGGCAACTCCATATATGTGTGGCAATGCTAAAGGCACCACTAAGATTGGAAAGGGCCATGACAAGGTAATCATCCAAGACGGATCTAATGAAGACACTACCACCCTGGCCACATCATCTTCTTCTAGAGGTACTTTCTCAATTGGAGGCTTGATTAGTCCTCCTCCCAAAGAAGTTAAGGAATTGCTAAGAACCCTATCCAAGGTAGAGTCACAATGCCTAAAGGTCATGATGAATACTCAAACCCCTTGGTAGCAAAATAATGCCTTATCAAGGCACAAAACTTGGTGCATGAGTGCCAATAAAAGTTTGAGCAAAGACTCGAGGCAAGCAAGGAAGTTGATACAACCAATCCAAGGCACAGGAAGTCAATCAAGCCTCTAAATCCTTGTGAGTGCTTGAATGAGTGGAAGAGGAAATTACCTCATGCTCTTCAATGGAGGGGTTCGCACTAATGCAGCAGATGTTTGAAGAAGACCCCACCTTGCAATAACTAAAGGAGAACGACAACATGTCCTTCTAGGGATTTGAAAAGTCAAAATCAGTTGGCTTGGAACCAATCACCACGCCCTAAAACATTGATGGATTGGCCTCATTAAGATGCCAATTGCGGTACTATTACATGGTAAGTATTATTCTTGTACAAAGCATCCATTTCTTCATTCATAGCAGCTTGCCATTTTGGATTGTCTACTGCGTCTTCGAAGTACACTGGCTCTTCTATAGCCATGATGGTAGTCATAAGAGCATAGTTGGTAGTTTCAACTTGAATTGCTTTGCCTTTCTGAGCATATGTCAATCTGGTTGGTGGTTTGTTTTCCCTAGTAGACCGTCTGAGTTGCTGTGGTTCTTCTTGGGGTGCTTCTGGCAATTCTTACTCTTCTTCATCAACCTTTTCTGTAGATGATTGAGTAATCAATTCATCTATCTGCTATGTATTTGAGGTTTTCCATTCTAATTCCTTTCGGTTGATGGGATCATACAACTTGTATTCTTGTTATCTTCACTGTAGCCAACCATGATGCATTTGTGTGACTTCGCATCCAATTTCGTGCGAGATGATCGTCATGTATGTGGGCATATGCTATGCAACCAAATATGTGGAGATGCCCAATGCATGGCTTGTGTCCAATGTATGCTTCATAAGGTGTCATACCCTGTATCGGTGCGGTAGGAAGCCGATTAAGCAAGTAGTTTGCAAGTGGCTATTGCTTCTACTGAGGAGTATCTGCACAAGCGAATTGTCTTTGAATGCTGTGACTTCTGCAAAAGTTCATGAATGTTGAAGACATGTTTTCACCTCCTCTATCTGATCTCATGTCTTTTATCTTTTTGCCTGTCTAGTTTTCTACCAAGGCTTTGAATTCTTGAAATCTGGAAAAGATCTCAGATTTCTCTTTCAAAAAGTAGACCCAACAATATCTGCTGTAGTCATTGATGAAAGTCAAGTAGTAAAGTGAACCATTGATATTGTGGGTCTGAGCATAACCTCATACATATGTATGTATCAAATCAAGAATACCTCTAGCTCAAGGGGTGCTTTTGTCAAAGTTGGTTCGATTTTGTTTATTGAAGCAGCATGCTTGGCAAACTTTTCCAAGAAAATGTAGCTCAGGAATTCCAATTGCCATGTTTTGATTCCTGAGCTCTATCAAGATTTTGAAATTGGCATGTCCATATCTCTTGTGCCATTTTGCGAATAGTGGAATCTGTTGCAGTTGAGCTGACATGTCATGCATATCTCGTATTATGGCTAGCATTCCAAATATGCATCCTTCCTTGACTGCTTTTCCTACTAGTTGAAATCCTCTGGATTTGTCTCTGATAGTGCATTCATCTCCATCGAAGATGACTCAGTAGTTGTGTTCCATCAGTTGACCTACTAGACAAGAGGTTCTTGCTGAGCTTTAGAACATAGAGTATATCTTTCACCAATCCTTTCATACCAATGAAATTGTTCATAGGGATAATGCATGTCCCTTGAATTGGATTTGGTGTATTATCTACCATGTAGATGAGATTCTTTTGACCTTCTAATTTCATCTCTGTGAACCATTCTTGATGCTTTGTCATATGAGATGATGCACCGTTGTCGATGTACCAAGGATCTTGATCTACTTGGTTGACTTGATTACTAAAATACTCTTTTGAATTGCAATCAGTTTCTAGATACATTGTATCAGTTTTTTGCATTTTCTCATTTGCAAGGAACATATTCCCTTGTTCATTTGCATAATGACTGTGACTAGAATTTCCACCATGATGATTTCCTCTTCCGTGAAAATTCCCTCGATTACTGCTGTGGATTGACTGCCTTGGTCATATTGCTTCTTGCAGCAATCTCTTTCATAGTGTCCAAACTTATGCCACTAGTTGCACTGAATGCTTGACACATTGGTGGATGCATTACCTCATCATTGGAATCTTTCTCGATTGGAATGATTTCCTCTTTGCTGATGTTGATGTTGTTGATGATGATTTTGACTTTGATGCTGATTTTGTTGCTGATGATGACCACTTCATTGGAATGATCTACCTTTGTCTTTACCTCTACCTCTACTTCTATCTAAAGCTATGAATGCTTGATCATTGAAAATGACCTTTGCATGCGTGAATGGCCTGCGACACTATGCTACACAACCACACATTTGTATAGCGTATCAACATACAATGCCACATTAACTTTTTAACACTCTTTTAAGCCAAATTTTGGAAAGTTCTCAAATGGTAATAACTTTTTATCCATGAGGAAATTTGAGGCGATGAATGTGAAAATGAATACTAGATCATGCTTTATGCAAAAGGGAGACAGTGGCCATTGATAACAGATGGGTTGAACTCAAATGCATAGTTAAGGGAATACAATTTACAATGGCTTCCATTTATGTTTCTACTACTATTCAAGACAGAAAGAGAACTTGAGATTCCTTTTGAGAATGCATTTTTGCTTAGGGATTTGATATGGTTGAGTCAAAATAGATAGATGGTTGGTAAAGGTACATCTATCAGAGGGATAGAATACTTGAGATGGGAAGCCTTAAAGGACACTTCATCTTTTTGTCCATGGCGCTAAAGGCATATTTACTTAGTCAAATAGACACATAGGGGATTGAAGGAGGGAAGCAAGATTAGACACAAGTCACATGTCTCAAGACCTGTTAAGCAAGGCTACTAAAACAAAGTCTTAGACTTTCTCCTTGCTTGATATCTCCGATCATAAACTGCTACTGTTGGTCTATGATTTTGGTATAGGAAGGAAGGTTGCTTCTTGGTGATCCCTGCCTTTTTTATTTAAACATTATCTAGAATCAAATTCTTGTAGCATGGAACACTCCATGGCAATCAAGAATATCAGCTATTGCAGAGTGTCAACAGAATGAAATAGAGCAAACCCAAGTTAGTCTAAAGAATGCTAGAAAGAATAGAGCTAAAATAAAAGCACATTGGATTAATAGAATTGCAAGTATTGTTGAAGCACTGGAATTGCAAGCCAGATAAGGAAATGTTAATGCTTAGGAAAGAATTTTGCAAAAAAGGAGATTAAGAGGTCGGAACAAATTAAGGTGCAAGATGCCAAGATTTACTTTAGGGAATTGGTAGGTAAATTTGATAGATTTTCAAAGGAAAAATTTAGACCAATCTAAAGAAAAAGAGACATTGAAGAGGTTCCACTACTGGTCAAAGATGATAATGTTGTTGCTAACAATGAAGAAGAAAAGTTACTCTTTATTGGACAACACTTTCAAAATATTTTATCAGAAAGCATTTAACTTATAAAGGTGATTACAGCCAAGAGGCTAGGAAAAAATCTATGCAAAATTTGGACAATTTTTTTCTCAAAACTCCTTTAAGTATTAGAGAATTTAAAAGGTCTATTTTTTCAATGAAAGATGGTAAAACTCTACGTGATGAGAACATCTTGCCTTTGAATTTTATAAGACATTCTGGAAGGTTTTAGGCTCAAAGCTATTAGCAATTTGGTAGGAAAGTATTCAAAATAAATAGTTACCTTTCTCAAATTAATGGAGGAATAATTAAGCATTCCTAAAGATGGTAGGAAGGATATTCATAAGAACTAGAGACCTCTCACCATGCTAAACTACAGCTATAACTTTTTTTCTAGAGCACTTACCCTAAGGATCCAAAGAAGAATGGACCCTTGGATATTATAGGAGCAAAAGGGTTTCATTAAGGGTAGACATCTTCTAGAATCATTGTCAATTTGTGGGAGGGAAGTGAATATGCCAAGGAACCAAAGCAAGGCATATGCTTTTAAAAGGTTGGTTGAAAACACCTATGATAGGCTTGATTGGAGTTTCATACTCTAGACATTGCAAGACATGGGATTAGGAGCTATTTTTGTGTCATATATACAGCTTCTTTACCGATGCTTTAGCTAAAGTACATGTAAATGGGGTTATGAGATAGAGCCCTTTCTCAGAAAGCAATCAATTAGATAGGGATGCCCAATTGCACCCCTTCTTTTTTCTATTACAGAGCAAACTCGCTGGGGTGGCTTTTACTCTACAAGGTATAGAGGGGGACACTACGTGATATTGAACTTCCTTTAAGTAAGCATCTTGCAAACCAACACTTTGTTGATGATCAAAATTCGACTCCAAGAAATACCCGTCAGGTTGTTAAGGGAGTGCTTGACTGTCTTGAATTTTTTTGTAAGGTTTTTGGTTCTCAAATAGATCATTTAAATATAGGATATTTAAAATGTCTGGTAAAAGTCAAGAATTACTTAACTCATTGGGATGTCAAAGAATACGTAGAGAGACTGTTTTTAGACTCCTTGGCATATCAATGGGATTTGGGACTTCTATGAAGAATAGATCGGAGTGGGTTAGAAGCTTGATAAGTGGAGAGGCTTTCAATCCAATCTTGGTGGGAGGAAGGTGGTCCTAAACCATGGTATTTACCCCATTGTCATTTTCTAGTTATCTTGTTAGTACCCATCTAAGACTAGTTTGGACAAGTTTATAAGTAAGTTTAAATCATTTCTCTAAGGTGGGACTAAAAGAATTTCCAAAGTAAGATGGGAATGTTGCATCAGACCCAAAAAAGAGGGAGGCTTAGGAGTCATTGATATCAAGTAGGCTACTTCAAAATTAGCTGCTACATGGATATTCAAAATGCTTTTACACCTGATTTGGACTAGGCCTAGCTCTTAGCTAGAAATCTTAAGTTTCTCAAGCCTATTAGAGCCCTAAAATGGAAAAAATTTCCAACTCTATCTATAATTTGTCCTTTTGAACCTTGCTCAACTAAAGGAACTAGTTGTAATCATTATGGACTACCTTTGAGAACATTAAGTGCTATCTAGTTTTTTTTGGCAAGGGGGCTTTTATGAGCCTTGACTCCACTTGGGTATTTGTAGTACACAAAAAAACCTCTCTCTTTTTATTACTACAATTCTCTTGTTCAAAAAGGGATTACAATCCTAGGGACAAATTTGGATAAAGGATCAATTTAGATGGATGAATTGGCTTGAGACTAAAAGGCAATTCAGACTATTAGGTGGTAGATCTAATAAAAGGAAGATTGGCTCTATGGGACAACAATTTGCAATGAAAGGGTGGTACTATCTTGAATCATAGGATGGATTTTAGTTGGGTTGAGTCTCCCCATTTTCTACCCATCCCAACTTCTTTAAAGTATTCATCAAGTGCTAAATGGTAGGTAGAAGCTAGGGGACAGTCACAACTCACAAGACTTGATAAAATAGGTTCACCATAATTTGCTCAAAGGAGATCCCTAAGAAAATGTCTAACTTCTGTGGCTCATCTTACACAAAACAATTTGGAAAAATGATAAAGGCTTAGAATTGGCAAGGGAGATGGTCAAGTAGCATATGCTTTGTTCATAGAGAGGACTTATTCCACCCCTTTCTTGCATTCCCTAATGTTAGGAGACTCTAAAATGCAATTAGGTGAACCTATTAGTTGGAAGTCTATTTTAGTAGGGCAAGCTAAAAGCACATATTTTAGAGCTCATGCTTTATCGTACATCTATGTTTCTAGGAATGATTACCCATTTAGCAATAATGATACTAATGTTGAAGCTGTTTTATTGAATTGGATCACAGGAAAAGCTAAAACTATCCCAAGCTGTCAGACTATACAACAAGGACCATGTAGATGCCTTTTAGAACAAGCATGCTAGATAATGCCAATACAAGGATACTCTACATATTGCCTTTGATTCAAAAATGTAATGATGCTGAAGCTTAGGTTGTGTGTTGTGTGACTTCTTCTTAGATGGATGCTTGTCTCTTCACAATATGTGACTTTGCTCATGTGACCCTACTGGCTTTTTTTGTACACAATAGTTTTCTATGCTGTATCTTTTTGTGAACTTGACTACTCCCTCAAGATGAGGTTGAATGTAACATGATCTTCATGTAGATACCTTATTCATCTAATATAATATAAATATCTTTTTTTGCCCAAAAAACAATCCCCACAGTAGTAGCTCAAAGGATAATCCCTGTAGAGTCAAATAAAATGCTAGCATGAGCCCCATTGGCAACGCATAGCATTTAGCACATGCTCAGGCTATTTCCAATTTTAGCATTCTAATAGGTAGAGACTCTTAATGTCACATGAGTAAGTCGATAGCATAGAGCACCAAATAGTTTCCAACATGGAGCTATTCACATTCAGATCATAGAGATGATATTCTAGTCATGACATAGGATGAGATCTATGAGTGGAGAGAATAGTTGGTATTCTCATTGATTAGTGGAAGTGTTGTAAGAGACCCCATGCATGTTTGTGGAAGCCTACTTATCTCCGTGTGCTTCGTGATTGTCTAAGGATGATCAAGGTATAACGCACAAGAGTTCAAGAAGATCAATCACTTTATAGAGTCACATTTATTAACACACTACTCTCTTTACCCAATGAGTTGTGTCAATTAACACCATGACTTCAATTAATCCAAAACCTTGTAATGAAGCCTATTACTAAGATAAAAGCTTTTCACATTTATCACTTGCAATACTTTACCCATTTTTGTATTGAGGGGGAGTGTTGAGAATTATACATCAAGTTGATCAAAGGGGTTCATGTGATTGTTGGACGTGGGATTTGGAGTAGAGGATGAGGACTTGGTTCCTATTTAGTGGGTGGTCACCCCCTTGTATTGCTTGGATCATCCTAGCACTCGATGTTTGAGGGTGATAGTCAATACTAGTTTATGTGTTGACTCTATCTCTTTTATGTGTTCCTCCACTCATCTCTCCTCTCCCGTGTGAGCTCCTTCCCTTTTGCACTGCCTTTGTGAATTCGAACATAAGCAAGGGCAAACACAATGTGCCCATTGACTCAGTTTAGTCCTTTGTATGCTTTGCACTTTCATAATTAAGAGGTGATAGGAGATATAATTTTATGCCTACTATTATGGTACTTGATAGTTGTAAATAACTAGTTTTGCTTAATGCTCTATAGTATTGAGGCATGGATAGCTCATATGAGTCGTTGGAGATGGCAAGTATAACTCTCAATTAACTTGGAAGTCCCTTAGCTAATTTTGGTTATTCAATCTATGCCCATGTTTTACAAGCACTACCTCCATAGAGGTATTGTTGTAGTGGAGAATTGGATTATCCTTTGTGAATTTCCACTTAAAAGAAGTTAATTGAAATAGGCTGCTTTTTAAGGTTTTAAACAAAAAATGCCTTTTAGTTTATCCCAACACTCTTTTAAAAACAAGTTGAATGATATTTAATAATTCATAAGGCCTGCCCAAGATTTTAAAAAGCAAACAAAAAGGAATCCATAGGAAATGGTGTGGAGGAAGGCTTTAGGAGATAAAGGGGAGAGAGAGAGAGAGAGGCGGGGGGGGGGGGGGGGGAGGGAGAAAAGGTGGAGATGGTGAGATAAGAAGGGGAGAGAGAGAGAGAGAGAGAGAGAGAGAGAGAGAGAGAGAGTCAACCACTTTAAAGTATGCATTCAAGTCCAATGAAGAAGAGAAACCACATAACAGTGTAACATCTAATTCGAGAACTGTAACCTCAAAAAGAGAACTCTAGGGAAATCTTTGAAAGATTCCCTCTTTTTCATGAGAATTTTACGTTTTTTTGAAAAAGATGGTCTTTTTACGTGACAGTTTTTGAAAAAATACATAAAAACCATGCTTTTATGAAATTTTGCCAACAAAGTTTTTTTGGAAAACGGGCACAAACACCTACACTTGGAATACCAAAATTGCAAAAAATACATTAATTTTTTAAAACCAATATAATAAGGGCCTATGCATCCAATGCACATAAAAGGACCATGGCATAACACATTTCAAAATCCTAAAAAGGTACAAATCACATTGTTGCACAAACATATATGCCACCGATCCTACAAAGGACAGTACTCATCCTTTGATCCTACACCTTCAAATGCACTAGAGCCTAAGCTTTGTGTGGTAGAAGTTGAAGATTCTTCCTCCTCTAGGCTATCCACTAGAACATTCTCCGAGTCAACCTGGGCAAGTTTAGTTGCCACCCTCTTTTTTGCATGGCATGTTTTGGCTTCCATTTGTTCACTGCATCCGATTAATGTCTTTGGAATTTTTTGGGATATTATGTATTGTGTCTCCTTTGGCAAATACCTGGCTTGTGTTAATTGAAATGCATTTACCAAAATATCTACCTCATCCAATAGTAGAATATTAATTCTTGGACAATTCTTTGTCGCCCTCTTTCCTTTTTGGCCATGCTTCCTTGTTACCACCATCTCTGGGTTATATCGACCCGTGAAAGCATCCACAAACTTGGTGAAAAACCAATGCATCTCTATTGACTTGGTGTTTGAACCTTCCTTTTCGACTTTCATAACTTTAGCAATCCAAAAAGGAAATCCACTAGGATCATCTGTTGCTAACACAGCAACCATCATACCCCCATTGCCAAGTCCTCGATGCTACCACTCCACATTTCTTGAACCCTTTCCTTGGCTTTTTTGGACTTTCTTGCTCCAAGGTACATTTCTCTCTCCTCCCCAAGATAGTTCTTCTTTGAAGGTGCTTGTAAATGCGCACTTGAAGAAGCATTCATACGCGCATTTACAAAATTTTATTCAATGCATTGTGGCCAACTAAAATCTGACACATCTTGGGGGTCATTTAGTAGGTGATTGATAAGTATTTGGGATGCAAAGAATGGATTCCACCATGTCCACACATCTTCAAAATATGTTGCAGCATGCTAGATTGTTTCTCTAATCTCATTGACAAAACTTATAGGATTTACATCTCTCCCCTCCTTCATAGCTCGTTGCAACTCCCTCACTAATTGTAAAGGTTGTAAGGGTGCCACATACAACTCACGCTTTGGAACACACTTCAAGAACTTCAATCCTTTGATTGGAACCCAAGTCGGTGATGTGGAATAGGACTTCCCCCATAACAACATCGTGCCTTCTTGATCTTTCTTCATTCGAAATTGGTGTTGAAAGCTTAACTCGTTAAGCTTCTCAATACATCGATCAATTTGCTCGTTGTCATGAAACACAAAGCGTCTGAAATCTATTGTTTTTTCCATGTTTGCAATTATTGATTTTGGCACATATGCATCCTATAAAATGTGGATCATTGCATCCCCATCCCATGCTTCTTTCCTTCTTAGCTTTACTGAGAACCAGCTAAACATTTGATCAATATGGTCATGTGTGTGACCCACCATAAGGAATCCTAATTTCACTTTTAGAAATATGCCTTTCTCCACAAGCATGCAAAGATATGCCAACACAACTTGATTCTTGTTCTCTCTCGATGTGTTATCAAGTTGGACATACAACACTTTTGAAAGAGGTTGTATAAGATTCCTTAATGCATCATTAAGAATGGAAACTGTGAGATTAGGATCATTTCTTACATTTGGTGTCGTCAGATAAACCTTGGGGATTAATTCACCATGATAGATCATGCATCCAACCATGTGATATGTGATGAAGTTCTCCTCTTTCAAATCCTTGGGCACTCATTTGAAGTGTGGAAGATTGGTGTTCTTTTGATCCATCCCATCAATGATGATGGTTATGTACTTATCAAGCTGTTGGTAGCTCTTCTTGCGATGCTTCACTAACTTCTTTCTTTCTAGAGCTTGCATTTCTCGATGCATTTGCAACTTTGCGATTGCTTCTTCTACAAATATAGAAAATGATTAGATGTTGCAAGTAAACAATTTTTGTCAAAACGAAGCAAAATTTCACTGCATCATTACACACCCCTCTCTCTTGTCCTTGACTTCTATTATGCAAGGCCTTCAAGTCTGCACATGTGGCACACACACCAAAGCAATAAAGCTTTACACCAAAGCAATAAAGCTTTGGTATCTTCACATTGTTGAATTCATTCTTCCAAATCCTACAAAAATGCTGGTATGTCATGTACTCGTCACCTACAGTAACCATGGCTTCCTTGTACATGGAATGGATCTCACGCTTGGAGAAATGGTGAGTGCAACTGGTCACTATTTGGAAGAGCCTCGGCATGTTTTTGCACAGTCTTGCAACCACAAGCATACCATATTGCCATGTGGTCCAGGCACTCTCATTTGTCCTGCTGTACAAATGTGGGGGTCTTTATAGAGGCAGGCCTGTAATCTTTTTAGCCTTTCATTGCCAAGACAATGTGCAAGTCTATATGCTTTGCGACAAACAATCCTTGAACTGAATGAATACTCAAACACAATTTTGTTTATATTGTTTTCCCTAGGTCTTATAGACCATGCTAAATAAAAAGTTTGATCATCTCTATTCATTTGAACATAATTTTGCTGTAACACCCTTAATTTTGCAACCTCAAAAGTGACTAGGCACATTCTGCTACAACAAAGAGTATTGTAGGTCTCTTTCAGATGTGCGGTGTCTAGCATTATATGAGCTCTCCCTCATGTGTAGCTAGACTTTTTGAGGTCCACATTCATTGGTCTTCCCTTTAGTCTCTCCTCAATAGATGAGATTGAATTCCGCTTCCCCTTATGTGATAGCCGAGACAGTTGTTGAGATCCATCTAGATTAGATGTCCCTTGTAAGAAATAATTTCTAGCTCCAAAAACAAAACAAAGAGAGCCATTGAATGAACTTAGACATGGACCACATACCTGATAATAGTTGTTGACCTCTTGTGCTTGCTTCGACATCTAGCTTAGGTGAAGGAGTAGGAGATACATCCAAGGTGGCAAAAGAGGTTCCACCACTACTACAAGATACATCCAATGTAGCAAAGGAAGCACCCTTGGAACTATGAGAAGAAGAAATTGAGATAAACGTAGTATCAAACGAACCTCCCATGCAGAACTTTGGAAAGCTTCAAAGGGGACACCCCAAAAGTGCCATGCAACAAGGAAAGGTGGAAATTATATGCCTGACCATGAAAGTCAAGGTTAGGTTTAGGGTTTTGAGCATAGAGAAATTTTTAAAAATAGAAAATTTTCTCTATAACATGAGATTCCCACATTTGTTTTTCATTATTTCCAAAGACACCCAAGAGTTCAAAGAATCACTAGGTATGTGCAATTTTCTTATGCTTCAGTGTTTTTTATTTTTAATTCGGTGGTGAAATCAAATTTTATGGCGTGCTTCAATATAATTTATTGTATTTTGAAAATGGGGGTGGTGTGTTTGAATATGATTTAAAGTACTTTATGTTTGATTTTTTGAAAACACATTGCTTTGATTGCTAGTCTATCCTATTTACTAAAAATAGCAAGAAACATTTCTAAAAATAAATCTCTATATTCTACCCCAATCCCTCCTTGTTAGTTACTCTAACCTCTCCATCTCTCCCTCTACGTGTCCACCCCTCTCAGCTCTCCAACTTTGCCAGGTAAGCTCTCCATCTCCTCATGCAGTTGCTTAATTTTTTTTGGACTAAAGGGAGTTTTTTCTTCCCCACCATCTTCTTCTTCCCCTATCTCCTTCTTCTTCCTCGCCCTTTGATTCGCCATCTTCTTCCTTGCTCGAGCTCCCCATGCCTTAAGCCCATGCCCGTTCGCCCGGTCGATGATATCATTGACGGGTTGGTAGCCCGATCGATGATATCATCGACGGGCGTTAGCCGAGGGAGAGGAGAGAGAGAGTTAGGGAGAGAGGGAGAGAAGGAGAGAGAGAGTTAGGGAGTGGGGAGAGAGAGAGATAGAGAGAAATAGGGAGAAAGAGAAAGAGAGGGAGAGAGAGGGAGCGAGAGAGAAAAATAGTAAGAGCGGAGAGATAGAGAGAAATAGGGAGAAAGAGAAAGAGAGGGAGAGAGAGATCAAGAGATAGCAAGAGGGGAGAGAGAGAGAGAGAGGGAGAGAGGGAGAGGATTTGTCGGTAAATTTTATTTATTTTTTGGTTGATTTGTATTGAAAAGTAGAATTTTCTCTTCGAATTATGGAGTTGTTCTTTAGTGTTTTTAAATTAAATTTAAGAGAGGTGTTTTGGCCATAATTTTGTCATTTTTGCATTGTAGTGTTGTTACTTTTCATGATTTTTTATTTTTTATTCTCTAGTCCAAAATCATGTTCCAGTAATAAGCATGTCTACATCATTTTCCATGAAGAATGTAGATGTTAGAAGCTCAAAGTCTTTTTAGAAACCATCGAGCTTGTTGTACTAGCTTTTGTTTTTTTCAACTCGAGATATTCTCTCCATGATATCATAATATTTTGACATTGTTTATGTCTTTTGTAGGTATCATGTCGAATAAACAAACTTTCAGAGAAATCCACGTCTTTGGAAAGCCCACATCGGAGGATGCTTCCACTAGGATCCAAAAGATAAGGGTGGAAAACAAGGGCACCAAGGAATCAAAGAAAAGTGCCAAGGATCCAAGTCTTGAGGTGCAACAGCTTCAATAGATTTATGATGTTCCTGCTCCGTTTGATGAGGTTCATTGTGCAAATTCAAAAATTATGGGACATAGCAAAAGTACACAATAACATTGATTCAAAAGGTCATCAAAGTTGACATTGATACGGAAGAGATGACTCTATTGCTTCCAAAGACACTTCCCATTGGAAGATCGGTTTTTAAGCCAATAATAAAGATTAAAGATATCGCAAGAAGTGAGTCCAACGAGGAATGTGTTGAAATGCTTGGGATTGATAAAAATAAGAAACCTATTGTTTGTATTGTTATGGAAGAGAAGTTCTCTTTGAAAGCTGTTACTCTGCCCACTGTAGCAGAACAATTAAAACAAATCAAAGAGGAAGGGAAGGTTAGTTACTATCCATAAGTATTTTCTAATTTTCTTTGTTTATGTAATTTCTTTTGAATACTATGAGAGATTCAATTTTGTTTTGTGTGTCCAGGATCTTATTTATCACTTGACAAATCAAATTGTGGAGGTTGATGAAATAATCAAGGAGATGGAGGTATCAACTTCCAATAGTGATTTTGAGGAGCATACAGAGGAGGGTTATGAAGAAGATACCGCAACATCACCAATCAAACCAAGAGGTTCTTCAAAGTCAAAAGGAAAGGATCTTCTTGTGTTGAAGCTGAAAATTTTGGCTCTAATATAGAAGGATTAAGAACTCCCATGGGTTCACATGGATTGAGAGCACCTTCTCTTTTAGACCATCATGGATTGAGTGCACCCCCAAGTGGGCATGGTTTGAGTGTCCCCCCAAGTGGGCATGGTTTGAGCACACCGCTTCAAAAAAAACAACCTCTATTGGCTGCAAGTGCATTTTCTCTTGAGTCTTATGAGGATGTTGTCGAGAAGACTCCATCTATTGCACAAGGGAAAAAATGGAGTAAATCGGGATCAAAGGCTCCAAGGAGAGTACATCCATTGGATATCATTGAAATCCCAACCAGTGGTGAGTTGCAAGTACCAAGAGCTGACATTGGAGATGGCACCTCAGATACACAACAAAATAGAGTCTGAGCAAAGGTACAACCGATGGAGTTTCTTCTTGCACATTGATCATGTTATCAGACCTCCTATTGATCCTAGGACTGAAGGCCATTTGAGGTGCAAAAAATACATCCTTTCCACATTGAGAATTCGAAGTCACGAATGAAGGACAATCTGCATGCACAATTTGTGAACTACATTGTGCTCGTGGATCCAAAAGATTGTCCAAACAAGGCATCTTTTGTATCGCCAGAAAGCAAATGATTATAACTACTTTGTTCTTGGAGGCTCCCTTTCAGCAAAGGCAAAAAGGCAGTTGAATATTGAGTTTCTGTGCAACTCTCATTACAAGACATGTAATTGTACATTTTATGCTGGTTTGACTGATTCGGAGGCAAACTTACTGGCTTTTGATCACAATAATGATAATGAGTATAGGAAGTCCATGTCTTGGATAGAACAGGTTCGTTTCTATCACAATGAGTTCATTACGAAACTCAATGAGATTTGTTCTTTGATCACTCCAGAGTTTCGCTTGTCTTTGTTGATTGAGACTGGGATTTCTGCAACAATTAAAGATTCGTCAAGGCCAAGTGACAGCTTCAGATCATGGGACAGGATGTTTCAGATTGCATTTCATAGTGAAGAAGTTTGGGATTTGGTAAATGCAATTTTTTCAAAGTGGGAGAATTTTAAAATCAAAAGGCAAAAAAAACTCATACTTAAAGGAGTCAAGAAAGAAACCTAGATGTTGAAGGCATTGCTTGAAGAAATTTGAGCCACAACATGGAAGAGCATGTAGGGAATTAAAGATGAGATTCTAATTAAGTCTGTGCTTGGTAGAGTGGTGTCTGGGGATCTCTCTTTGGATGAAATGGGCAATGAATTTGATGAGTAAGTAAACTTCTCTCTTTTGCATCATGTCTTTCCTTGATTTTACATTAATCTCTTTACAAATAATCTTTCAGTAGACTTTGTTTCAACTGTAAAAGTGCAAAGAATTTTACATGTGTTTTCAATGCAGGCATAAAATGTACATGAGAATGCAGGAAGCAATGATCCAGCAATTGAACATGTCGGATTGGAATGCTGTTCATGGGAGGAGTATCCAGAGAGCAGCAAGATGGAGAGCTTGGCTCCATATTTGAATGTATTTAAAAGCATGGTATGTCAAATTTGGTATACATATTCTAATGGAATTTTTTCTTTCAAATTGTAGATTTGAATGTTTAAAATATTGAACTGTTATTTTGACAACGACCTTCAGAAAAGAGGCAAGAAGGGATTTGAGAGTAGTATGATGCCTGCAAGCTTTAAGCAATTGATTGACTGGGCTATAAAAGAAAAAGAGCGTCGAACTCGACAACAATCTATCACTCTTAGTGATGACATGTTAGAGTGTGACAGGGGGGAAAACCATCCACCAAACTTTTATCGTGTGCTGAATGGAGATTGCAATGAATTGTCTAAGATAGTTCCAAAGAATGAGTACACATTGGTCATTGCAGACATACCATAGGGATTTAATATTCCCAGATCCACCTTTGATGAGGTCCCTTACAAAGCAAAGAAACCAACGAGTCTTCTTGACCAGTTCATGTCAATTACATCGGCAATGCTTTGGCGTGTCGTAATTTTTCATTCAGACTTACAGTCTAGGGCAGTGATGAGGGTCATCAATGATAAATGTGCTGGACATGAACACCTTCATTGGTGAGTGTAGCAGCAATGAAATGCAAAGATTTTTTTGGGTTAATTATTATTGTTATAATTGTATTTTCTTTTGATAAATTTAAAACTTATTTTTATTGCATGTCATAGGATAAAACCCAATGTGAGACAAATGAAAGGACATCGATTCACATCTCTTACAGAAAACATTTCAACTGGGGATTGGTCTGTGGATGGAAAAAAAAATATTGGTCACATCAAATTTCCCTCATCTGTTCCATTTAATCCTGATCATTTCATTATTCCAGCTATTAACGAAGAAGCTCAGGCATGTGACCATGGATAAGAATAGGGAGATAGTAAATCCTTATCTCAAAAACCATACTTCTATTTAATCAGCTCATAGATCTATTTTCAAATAAGCATGAGTGGGTATTCGATCTATTTGCCGGTTCAGGCACAATCATAACATGTGCCTTAAAAAAGGGTCAAAATGTAATTACAGTTGAAAAAGATCCTATTCAATGTGATTATATAAAGAAGAGAGTGACTGCTATTCATTACTTACCTGATGAGCATCAGGAGCTTGGTTTGAAAGGTGGGAAGTTCGATGCAGATTCGGTGGTAGCCTCATCACGGGAACCCCAACCTCCCGAGATATTGAAACCCGGTTTTACGGAGGCAAGCGAGCTAGCTGATACATGGGAGAAGGAGGTTGTGAAAGGGAAAGTGATTGAGAAACCCATACAGGAAACCTAGAATGGGGAGGGTGATGAAGATGAGGTGGATGACACATATGGGAGAATTGTGTAGACTCTAGTTATGGAATTGTATTGCTAGTTTTTTGTATTTGAATGGTTTCAATAGACAAGTGTTCTTAGGACATGTTAGAATCCTTATGCTTTGAATGTTTTGAACATTTAGTTGTTCCCATTAATTTGTTGTTGGGGATGGTTATGAAGATGATATAGTTGACACATATGGGAGAATTGAGTAGACTCCAATTATATTGATAATTTTGTGATTTTGAATTGTTTCAATTGACAAGTGTTCTTAAGACATTTGAGAATCCATATTCGTTGAATGTTTTGAAGGAGGCATTTACTTTTTCCCATTAATTTGATGATATTTTTTTACTCTTTCAGTACTTTATGTGATACTACAAAGTTTAACTTAAGAATTTTGATAAGGTTATGTTACTACACACAGGATTGAAAGTTGTATCATGTAGTTGTTCTATTGAAAATAAAAGGTCAAAGGAAGGAAAAAAATTACAGACTTCTTGATTTTTCTAAATACATTGACATTGTCCTTTGTAGTCGAGGTCCTTCATAATTTGCGGGCATTATGTACCAAAATTGATAGGATTTAAAGTGTTTTGAAAAATTCACTACGCAAAATATGACTTTTTTTTAAAAAGTCATAATTTTAATGAATTTTTAAGGGAATTTTAAAATGGGTACCAACGTTACATACCTGAATTAGATGTTACACTGTTACATATCAACATATTGGCCAATAGGAAAAATGCAGTTCCAAAAATTTAAAAATTGCCTAATTTCTGCTTTGCCTAAATTGCATCATTGCTAAGGCTACCATCCAAAAGTGGCACTTATCACTATATTAGGAGGTGCCTACCACTATTTTAAGATGCTACCACTATATTAGGGTGGTTACACATTGCCCTCACGCTTGCCCATTCAATCTGAGGGATGGGTGGGTGTGCTTACACACAGAGTGGACGAGCAGAGAAGAAAATGCTGCAGTTTCACACTGCCATTGCTTGGCCAAACTCCATGCACGAGGATTTTAGGATTGGGTGCGTGTCCATCTACCACCCCTTTATGCATCGCCAAGAAGACACCTTTTTGGCAAATAAGAACTAGCTCTAGTAAAGGCAATGGTGACTTGAAGATGATTGGCAGTGTATAGGGAGCTAGGTGGGGAGGGCATTGAATTCTCCCCCCACCACACCCCTTTGTCTGCAATGGTGTGTAAGAGTCTTGAGCATGCGTGGCGCCCATTCTTTTCTCCAATTCATCCATTTTTGGCTTGCCCTTTGGGTAGCCTTAGCAACACTTCAAATTGGGCAAAGCAGAAATTAGGCATTTTTAAAATTTTTGAAACTCCATTTTTCCTATTGGACAATATGTTGACTCTTCCTCAGTGGACTTGAATGCAGACTTTAAAGTGGTTCACTTTCTCTCGCTCTCTCCCCTCTTTATCTCCTCAAGTCTTCTTACACACCATCTCCACCTTTTCTCCCACACACCCCCTCCTCCCCCTCTGCTCTCTCTCTCTCTCTCTCTCCCCCCTGTGTCGTCGTGTGTGTGTGTTCGATCCCTGTGGTCGACTTCAGATATGCCTATTGTGTGTGTCTTGGCATTGTTGGTACGAAGTAAAAAACTCTCTCTCTCTCTCTCCCCTTTATCTTCTTCGGTCTTCCTCCACACCATTTCTAGTAGATTCCTTTTTGTTTACTTTTTTGATCTTGATGAATGATTAAATATCATTTATCTTGTTTACAAAGGGTCTCTTAGCTCGGTGTGTAGCCATCCCTATTGGTTGAACTCCAATGGAGTGGATGGTTGTCTTGTCGAGATCATCACCCTACCTCGCCAAGTTCTTGTGGACCACGTGTGTAAGCTCCTTAGGAGGCAATCCACAAAAAAAATAAAGAAGGGCGGGCTCAGGTGGGCAGTTCCAACTTTAATTATGTGGGTTTCCTTTCATCGGCATGTGCTTCGTCCTCGTCGTCTTCTTCTTCTTTTGCAAAGTCACTTGCGTTTGGAGCAGCTTTTTTCGTTTTGCTCATTTTAGAGCAACTGCATTGCTTGCCCTAACCATCGCTTCACCTCCTCATCGCCATGGTTGACTCTCATCATCTCCTCCCCTACCCTCAATCCCTCCTCCACCATCGCCACAAATCTTCCGAGTTCTTCCACTCTGCTTTCTTCTCCTCATTCCTCCATTGCCTCGATCCTTCTCGCTATCCTTTCACCTCCCACACCCATGATTTTCATCGTCGCTCGCATCCCCAGCACCACGACGTCGCTTCTTCCTCCAACCCCCAACCTCCTGCTTCCCAGGACCCCGACTTTTGCCCGGATACTTACCGGAATGACGATAGCTGGTGGACTGTTCTCTTGTCTATCGTCAAGATTGCCACTTGCTTCACATCAATGCTCATAACCACGACCATTTGGACCGTCATTATGCTCATCCTCTTACCGTTTCCGTACGCTCGAATCAAGCAGGGCAATGTTTACGGCCATGTGACTGGGAGGATTTTGGTAAGTTACCAGAGGTATTACTTGTTGCTATATAGCAGCTTTCCTCCATAGATCTTCGTTGGTTGAGGCTGGGGACTTCTGTTTTCCGTGTACGCAGACCGTACTTGAAGGATCCATTCGTTTTGGATTCTTGAAAAGGTTCCATTCGTAGACTTCTTGTACGTTTAAGTCATCATGTTTCAATTTAGGACAAGAGATTATTGGACGGTCCCATTTCCAGAGCATCATACGTCAGATCTGATTGCTAGATTCTCAATTTTCATCTCACCGGCATTCCTCTTTTCACAATGAGCTTTCCGTGCATTACAAACGGAAAACTGGCATGCTCGTCAATCAATGACCATTGAATTCTGTAATGATATCAGGCATGTAATTAAGTGTTTATAAATCAATTTTGTGTCTTTGTAGCTCGCTGGATTGAATCACGTCTTCCCAAAGTGAAGGGGTCCTCACCCGGCCAGGCATTGAGTCGTTCAAAAGCTGGCATCGAACCTTGCCACTAACACTTACATATCACACTTTGAAGTTTAAGTATCTGAAGTCTTGCCCTGGCTAGGCAATGCTCTAATTGAACTTCCATGATTGTAGATGTGGATTTTAGGAAATCCGGTGAAAATTTGTGGAAAAGAGAATGCGAACTTAAAGGCAATTTACATTGGCAATCATGCTTCACCGTTGGACATATTCTTGGTGATGTGGCTGACACCAACAGGAACTGTTGGAGTCGCTAAGAAAGAGGTAACCCCAGGATGTCTTTATGGAATCCAATGTATTTGTTACTTAAGCCAGCTTTGTAGCCTTCGAGATAAGTGTTGTTTTTCCAAAAGAGCGTTGAAGATAATTCAGCGTTCAAAGTCACGTTCCTTTTTTGTCGTAGCAGATCATCTGGTATCCTCTGTTCGGACAACTTTACGTATTGGCAAATCATCTTCGAATTGACCGCACAAATTCCAATGCAGCAATTCAATCTATGCGTAAGGTAGGATGGGAGGTCGGGGAGCTTGTGCACTCTCTGCTTATTTGCACTATAGGTACCTTTCTTTACATTCTAGTGTCTTCTTAATAGACATGAGAGTATGATTGACAATAAACTCCAAGCTCGTTGTTTGCAGGTAGCAAAGGCTGTGGTGGATAGGAATTTATCATTGATCGTATTCCCTGAAGGAACACGATCAGCAACTGGCAGGCTTCTTCCATTTAAAAAGGTCCGCAGTCTTCTACTTGACGAAGTCTGAGAAGCTCACCAAAGAGTTGGTCTTGAATCTACTAAGCTTGTTTTGATGTCTGATGTTTCAGGGTTTTGTACATTTAGCCATTCAGACAAAGCTGCCAATTGTTCCCATGGTGATAACTGGCACACACCTTGCTTGGCAAAAAAATAGTCTTCGGGTACGCTCCGCCCCACTAACTGTCACCTACTTACCTCCTATAAGGACGGATGATTGGACAATTGATCAAGTCGATAAGTATGTGGAAATGCTGCATGAGTTGTACGTGACGCATCTACCCAGTTCACAGAAGCCTTCGGAGAAGTTGCAACATCCTCACGGATAATTACAGTTGTATCACCGTTCTCTTTGCAAACCACCTTCCTCCAATTATGTTTTTCACAGTGATGCTAAAGTTGATAAGCTGTGTGCATGAGCAGTATTACAATTGAATTCACTAATGATCGAGTTGGTTCAGAAAGCGGATGATTCGAAGACTTTTGTGAAGTCTTGTATGGTAGTTCTACCACGAATCGTGGACGAAGAAGCGGCAGTCATTTTTTGCGTAAAGGCTGTCAAGTACCTGAGGGAGTTTCATGTCTCCCATCAAAATTCCATAATTGACAGATAATTGCCATCCAGCCCTTAGTACATTTCAGCTTACGGTCCAAAAGCGACATTTTGTACTCCCAGTTATTCATCACTAATATAAGATCAAACATCTAAAAACTAGATTTACAGCCTTAGACGGTTTCAACCTATTACAGATGCACACCATAGAAAGCACGTGTTGCAAAGTATTGTGGAAAGCACGTGTTGCAAAGTATTGTTGTTTTCCTGAGTAGATGAGCTTATGCTTGGGTAACGATGAGAAAATAAGTCTAGCTTTGCTTACTATTTTTATTTTGTTTGACAATTCGTTAGTTCCCTTCTTGTTTTGATACAAAATTTAACTTCTAAGATTATATGTAGCGCATGAACCACATGAGGACCACTCCCTAGGCCATGCATACAGAAGTCATTCTATACATGTGAATGAGTATTCTCATCTATTCCCTACCTTGCGAGCAAGGAACCAAGGACCGCTCCCTATGCCATGCCTTGGGGGCAGGAATAAGATAAGAGAGAAAAATTACATCTCTAATCCAAAGCACCAAGGAACCAAGGACCACTCCCGATGCCATGCCTTGGGGGTGGGATTAAGATGAGAGAAAAATTACGTCTCTAATCCAAAGCATAAGAAATGGCCCGGTGGTCCTACCACGAGCGGTCCAATTCCTTACAAAATTTACTACTAGTACTAATAAATTTCATGGACGTCTTTTTTGGTTGGTATATTGTTTGATAATCATTTCATGAGAGCAATATATTCGTCATCCATGGTATGTTGCCACTTTGCATTGCATCCTTGAATGTTGCATTGAATGACATGGGTCCTTTTATTTCCATGACTTTAGCCATGACATGAATGCAATTTTACTTTTGTATGCTTATAATTGCGGCTTTCTTTTCTCTAAATACTCTTCTCAATTGTGAATTAGAAGATTTTGGAATGTCTGTTGTCTTAAAGTATCACTAATTTCATGCATTTTTTTCTTACATTTGCTTTGTATATAGTCACAATGGATTGAATGCTTTTTGTATATATTGATAACGTAATTTTTGAATAATTGGTATTGATGGACATGATACTAAAACAATTATGGGTTGATCAAAGTAAGGGGTTGTCTCATCAATGATCACGTCTTTGGAAAGAATGGGCTTCCTTCTATCTAGATTCCATAACTTTAAATTCATCACCATTGCTTTTTTTTTCAAGACCCCTCCTTAAGAAATGAGTGGCTAAGTAGCATCCCCCTTGAGAAGTGATAGCCTAAAAAGGGCGATAGTGCTTTAAACTTGGTGTGAAAAAATTAGCCATAACTTCACAAAATGTTTATTTAGCGTTACTAAATGGCACAAAAAATTATATCAGTTATCTAATTCATGTCTTGCCATTTGTTTTAATATGCTCGATGACCCAATTCGGACTCATTAATCAAAAGATATAGGCCATCATAGTTTCGGTATTTTTTATGATCAACATATTTTTTTGGAAAAAAATGTATACTATGGTTACTCAACTTTTTGTCCCAAATAATATTCATCACTATAGATTGTGAAAACACATTTGATGGATTGCATTTCTACTCTATTATAGAGTTTATCTAGGTTGTACAAGAGAGCCAAATACTCTCAAAGTAATCAATTGAGGTATTTACATTGGTGAAATCTTCTCTAAGAGTAATATTTTGCAAAATTGCAATTGGACTTTTGTTCAACACATAGACTACAATTCTTTATGCTTCTACCTTCTTCATCTTTTGTGGTGAAAATTTTGGGTTTTTCTTCATGGAGATATCATAAATACAAGTTTCCATTAGATCTTTATATCAAAATCTAAGCACAAGTTTCATCAAACAAGTGAAACAAAAAACATCTCGACTCATCCCCTTAGAATTGGAATGATTCCATGTTGTCACATAGCAAATTCCAAGCATACTTGATGGTAGCAAGTTGATGCTTAGCTAGTGTGATGTCCTTGAGCCTGTTATGAGGTATAAGAAATGTGCATCACATTCCTAAATGACTTTTCCCCTATCCTATAGATACAATCTATTACGATTGCATAGTAGAGCAAATAAAAACCCTTTATTAGATACCATTGGGTTTATTTATAACCAAATGAACTATGCATAGCATGCTGCTTCTCAAAGTCAAACCAATTAGTCTTGTATCTTGGTGGGAAGTCTTCTAGTAGTATCATTGTGAAATTAAAGGGAAGGAACCCCACCAATTGATGTACACCCTCCCCAAAAGTTTGACCATTTACAAGTTCACGAACAAGTGAGTAATGCCTTCTAGGTCCCTCATGCACCTTTGGCATATCTTGTTGCCTCTACCAATGGTGCAACTCTGCAACTTGTCCACACTTCGTAATATATAATCAACCATAGAAGGAAAGACCTTTTCTCAAAGGTGCTTTTGTCCTAGATCCACTTAAAAACTCCCTTCTAGTTCAGCCACTTTCCATTGAGGGTGGCTATCATTTCCCTAGGGTGAAATGAGAAAATGGGTATAGGAGTTGGGCTCTTTTCTCCTAGCCAATTATATTCCTTGATAAAGTTTGCCTACCAAATTTATGTTCTTCCTTGGATTGCAAAAAAGTCAAACCTAAACTTATCTCTTAGCTTTAACTCCTACTTCCATCATATGGATGAGGAAATTTCTTTTCATCCATCACGTATTTAGCTGATTCTCCTATGACTCTATTCTTTCCTTCTTGCAACTCCATTTTGTTGAGGAGTATAATTCCAAGCAAACAGTTATCTTTAGATCCATGATGTCAACAGAATTGATTGAACTCATTTGACTTGTATGCTCCTCCATTGTCACATCATAGGATCTTTATATACATTTCAATTTACTTTTCTAGTAAAGCATTGAACTTTATTAATGCATTAAATACATATGGTTTTTGGTTAAGAAACTAGATCCATATATTTTCAAAGTAATCATATGTGAAAATGAAGAGCATAATGCTTTGGTCAAGGACAAGATTGAGGCATAGCCCCAAGAAATGGATGATCTAGAATATGCCAATGCCCCTTGATCATAAAATGGTAAAAGGCTAATGGTGTAACAGTTGCTTTCCCATGCAACATGATTCATGTAAATGTTTTTGAAAATATTCCTCTTGAAGCATCTTTGTTTGCTTCAACAAAACCAAGCTTTTGAAATTCAGGTGTCCAAACCTCTTGTGCCATAATGTACTAAGTTATGATGAGCAGCTAATTATGATGTTGAGTAGTTGATAAAAGACTTTGAGACATTTTCAAAACAAAGAAAGAATCTCCTATGCTTTGTGTAACTCCTTCATCACTCAGAAGAGGAATATTACAAATTTTCAATTTTATGCATGGTAGTATCACCCATAATGACTTTTTTTTTGCACTCTTGTTTGGATCTATTTCAAAAATTGTTCTTGTACATGAAACAAACCAATTTTGGCACTCCATTTTTGCCCCTTGGTGCTCATTTCTAGACCCTAACCCCCCATCTCTACCTCCCAACATATCACATGTCTCTAGACATTTTTTATCATCCAATCTATACCCCTAAATTTCTAGCCGTATACCTATATGATGCCCATATAGCCTGTATGAATGTTTATACAGGGCTATACAACCCTACGCTCTCTCTATGTATTTCTTTGCATCCTCCACATAGAGTCGCCCCCTTAGCCTACTCTTTCCTCCCTTCTTTTATGTCCCACCCTATCTCAGTCTACTCTTCCCCTTCTCAGCTTACTCTTCCCCTTAGTTTTTTTCTTTGGCTTTTTCTAGAAAAGGATATTTCTTCATGCGTTTCAAGTCAACCTCCCATTGTAAGATCAACAAATGGCTCACCTCACCAATCATAAGAATGTGACTTTTTGAAATTATGACTTGTAGCAACTATAAAAATATGTGAAGCAAGAAAACTCCACTGCACTCTTTGCTCACATTCAAGGATCCCACCCTTGACAACTTCAAGCTCAAGATTGGATACTCTTTGCCTTACCTTCTAACCTCTCCAAACACATATTTGCCCCTTATTTGATGTTTAGATTATGATCAAAGGTCTCCCTTGAAATTGTGTATGCCATGTAGACATCTAGATTGCCATATGTCCTTCCAAAGGAGCTATTTTTTATTAGGTAAACATTGCAACATAGTTCCAGGCTAGCCCTCTCCTCAAAGATGGTATTATTCTCTTCTTATACCTTGGACTTTGACCTAACAGAGTAGGATAGGCAAATCACTTCTTTGTTTATAGTATTTTAGGCATCCATCACATTTATTATCACCTCCTCTCCACCATTGTTGCATCTTTCCAAGTGTTCACAAATCATATCTTTGTTTATTTAGCTTTCGGGGCTTCATCAAGTTTATCAGCATCTCATCTCCTCCACAACATTAGTGCATCTTTGCATCCTTTAGAGTGGTTATAGAGGTACCTCCTCTTTTAGTTTTCCTTTTATACCAATAGAGGCAATAAAATCTAATGGAGTCTCTTGAATCACGGTCATTGTTGTATACCTATTCTTCTTATCATGATTCCCATAAGGGTCCACAATAGATCCCCCCTAATGGTCCACCATAGACACCAAAGTCGAATCAGAGATGGATCCTCAAGAGATTTGTTTCAAGAGCATCCGAGCCTAAAGAAGACATGAGGAATAAGTTTTTTAAGCACAATATGGTATGATAGAAGCATCTTGCACATAACTAGAACATTATGTCATCATGGAAACTCAAGATGTGGGGCCTCTAGGTAGGGGCATTTAACTAGATGACAATGTTAACTCAGCATGTTGTGACAATGTGTTATTTCTTTCCATGTAGTGCCACATGGGCTTGGCATCTAGTGTTTTAGAATGATGTAAAGGCTTCTTGGCGTACTTGGATTGAGTCAACATAATCTAGGAGTTAAATCTCTTGAGGTCTATGTAAAGAAAGTGATGCAACTAGCCCATATCCTTTCATGAATAATTCAAATGTTTTCTTTTCTTTGACTTTAGCAGCAACAACCAATGATCCACATGAAATTTTAATAAGTCACCCAAAATAATCATTAGGACTTTAATACTCTTTTTTGTTTAAAGGACCTATAGGCATGGATTGCTAGATACAGTGTGAAATTTGTGCTACTGTAAAATGGCATCAATCTTGCCATTCCATGGTCTAGAAGCCTGCTTCAAATAATAGAGGGACTTCAATAACTTACATTTTAGATGCTTCTATCCTAGGACTTCATAGCCCTTTGGCTCACTCATCTACGTACCCATTCAAGAAGGCACTTTTGTTTTGCATTTGACAATTGCACATCTAAAATAGAGCTACTATGGTGATAACAATACTCATTGTTATCATTTTGGCAACTACACAAAATGTCTCCTCATAATCTACACCTTACTCCTCATAATCTATACCATACTTCTGATTTTGTCAGTTGGTGAAAATGTAACCTCATAATCTAGACCATACTCTTGAACATAACCCTTAGTAACAAGTCTAGGCTTGTACTTGGTACCCTGATCATCAAAACAAGGCTTGACTTTATAACCCATTTATGCCAATGATGTGTTTTCTTAGAGGAAACTTCTAAAGTTTCCATGTGTTTTCATCCATGATTGCTATTAATCCATGGAAGATTTCCATTTAAGTTGTTTTATAGCCTCATGAAAAGATGTAGGCACATGGATCTCCATGGCCTTTGCCATACATGCATAATTAGTGGTATGAATCCACCAATCAAGGGTCTTTCCTATCATAGATTGATCTTTTTAGCTATATAAAAGATTTCTATGAAGAATGAATATCATTGATATATGTCTAAATAATAGACTTCCCTTTCTAAAAGGATGATCCAACCGTTGGATCCATGGGAACAATTTTCTAAGTCGCTATGAACTATTCAATCCTGGTTGGAGTATCATAGGACACATTTTTTATATGACTTCATGGGCATTTGAGTAGGCATGGCAGTAATAGTAGGTTGATCATAGATAGGTTTTTCATTAAAAATACATCATGAGAAAGAATGAACCACCTTCTACTAGAGTCCACCTTTTATGTCATAGACTGATATTTTTAGGTATACAAAAGATCTCTTTAAAAAATCAATATCAATGATGTATGTTTGAATAATAGCCCTCCCTTTTTAAAAGGATGATCCAACCATTGGATCAATGGGAAAAAATTACTAAGAATTTGTGGACTATTCACTACTAGATGGAGTATCATAGGACATTTTTTTTATGATTCCATGGGAATTTGAGTGGCTACAGTAGTAGGTTGAATGTAGATAGCTTTTCCATAAAAAATACATCATGAGAAAGAATGAACCACCTTCTAGTAGAGTCCAACAATCTATTGGCTTTCTATTCTCATCACTATAGCCTATAAGGGCACATTTTTTGGACTTCCTATCTAGCTTTCTTCTCGATCAATCTAGAGCATAAGCATAAGTTAGAGAAACAAAATTCCAGTATGAGAAATCTTGGGCTTCTCACCCATAAACAGGTCAAGTGCAATATTCCATAAAGCAATAGTTGGAGACTTTTTCATGAGGTATACAATCATGCTATGACGTTCAACCCAAAAACTTATGTAAGAAATTTATGTCATCCATTGTATACTAAGATAATTAATAGATAGCTCTAGTTTTCCTTTCAATCACACCATTTTGCTAGTATATGTGCATGTAAACTCCCTTTGAATCACATGGTACATTTGAAAGTTGTTTAACATATAAGACCTATACTCACCACCATTGTTGCATCTCAGAGTCTTGATGTTCTTAACAAGGGGTTTAAAAAATATAAAAGTATTCCAATGCTTCAAGTATTTCTTCAAAATCACTAGAAAAATAATCAATTACTATAGTGTAATACCATTTTCTTCAAAAGAATAATATGCAGAGTTGCCCCAAACATCTATATGCACCAATTGGAGTACATCTATAGTTTGGCATTCAAAAGTTAGAAAAGGATGTCTATGCTAATTGTCCATTTAGCATGAATCAAAGACTCAATGAGGATCATGCAATGTGTGTAGTCCAGTGCCATATGTTTTTTCACTTCACAATGGAATCAAAATTCTTGTAATTCAAATGACCAAACCTTTATGCTATAGAGTGCTCTTGGCATGCATGCTACCCTGATATGCATTGTTGGCTTAATGAGAAAACCCATTCATTTGTCTAATGAATATTTAGCGTATCCCCTTTATTGCCTCTAGCAATGAACTTATGTTTAGCATTGTCTTCATTGAGACTTCTCTTTTGTTGAATAGCACATAATGATCATTATTTATCACCTATCCAATTGATAGTAAGTTTTAAGTCAAAGCTAAAGCATGAAAAATATCATTTTGGGCTCTCTCTTATCATTGCTTAATTTATATGGGGATAGACCCTATATATCTAACGTTGTAGGGATGCCCATTAGGAATAAACACATGCTCTTAAGAATTTTTATGTGGCTATAGAGAATAAAACCATTTGTGAAGTCATATATGCTATAGCCCCATTGATGTAGTGGAATTGGATATGCTTTGTTCTTCATGTAAAGAATAGTTTCCAACCTATCTGTGATGACAATTTTGTGACTCATCTCTATGCTTTCTATAGTGTTCAACACCTAATGCTCAAGAGTACCATAGTAGCTATAGTTTCCATATCTATCAATGCAATTTTGCTCATATTGAAAGCATTGAAAATCTTGGAAATCTAGATGCTTCTAGTGAAATTTCCTTTGAACTTGTTGTTCCAAGTATTGAAGGGAATTTTCTATCTATTTTGTTGATATATGTTTCTAAATACAAATTTTTGTCTATTCTTGTAATATGATTAACATATTTTAATATTTAGGAACCGACTATAGACTCAAGAATATCCTTAACCTTTTTGTATATTCAATTGATTTCTTCCTTAATGGAAACCATGCGTTCTAGCTATAAATGATTGTGACTATTCTGTTAATGGATCCTTCTCTATAGATTTGTTCTTGCATTTTGCATGATATTACATTCTCTTTTGTAACTATAGTAGTCCCAAACTACTTATACTCTCTTCCCAAGCTATTCATGGTAATCTCAATAAGGCATGTATTCTTTGCCTTGTGATCAACAACCTCAAGTTGGTTTGAAATATCTTTCAAAATTATCAAGTAATCTAGGTTAGGATTTTATGAACATCTCTTAGCTATATTTAGCTTGTTCTCAAGGTAAAGAGCTTGAGATTCTTGGTAGCAAGTCTATTAACCATTATATTTTGAGGCGATAACTAGAATTATTTTGTCTTTGATGATGAGGATGATATCATCCTCAATATTTACCTTGATCATATAATTATTTCATCCCACTGCTTTGGATTTCTTGCATTGAGTGTAGGAAATGATTTTTTCCCATTGACAATATTCCATAACCTCATGAGACCAAGCAAGTTATCTATCTTGAATTTCCAAGTTCCAAAGTTGCTATTATCTAGCTTGCTATTGGAATCAAGGAAGGTAACTTCATCATATACTAACAATCTATCAAATGGACTATTGTCCAAATAACATATTGCTAAAACAATTGATGCATAAATGTTTGTAATAGAAAAAGAATAGGTAATGGCTCAAATAGTTGAAGAAAGTGTGATTTGATGTAAGCTACAAGAAGACTAGAAAATACATGTATAATTGCCTAATTTAGGGATTGGAGATCTAAAATTATTTTGAGTTAGGAAATGGAACCATGAGAGATAGATACTCAAAAATCAAGAATGTCATTTAAGAATGGATCTAGAAGGACATATAACTAACTATAGTAATTGATTTTGGGACTTATGTCTAAAAATGAGGGAAGTCTGTACAAGTTTGGAATTTTGAATTTCCAAACCTAGAAGAGCTTGTGGAGAACCTCATATCATCTGAAGAATTTTAATATTGGAAGCTTCAATAATTGCTAAGGAAGTCCTAATAAATTCCTTTACAAGTCACAATTGGCATGAGTGGGAAGACAGTAAAAATAGCATCACAGTTGGCATATGTGGGAAGATAGTAAAAATAGCTTTTTGACTATATGTCAATTGGAAAAATCTGCAAACTTTGACATTTAAGATGAGAAATTTGGAAAATTTGACATCAAAATCACTAGAGTATGCTAGTTGACATGAGAAAGGGTCATTCTCTAAAATGGTATGACTCTCTTGTTCACTCATGGAACATGATTAGACTAATCTGACTCATCAATACATTGGGAATTTTTTGGAAGAAAAATTAATGGAATATTTATAGATTTGGTGACGAAAATGAAGCAATTGTTCTCTATCGAGATGATGGTGCAATTGATCTATTCTCTTGTAGGATAAAGTCTACCAACATCATGCAAGTTCTCACCATAAAAATCAATGCTAAATGGATTAAAATCATGTTAACTTGCAAACAATAACATGAAACTTGCAAAGAAGTGGTAAGGTGTGTAATTGAGACTATCCGGTGATAAGATCATGCTATTTTTTAGATGGAAAATTTGGAGGCTACCAAGTCTCTTCTTGGAGTCCTAACACAGCTTCAATGTGTAATGTGGTTTTCATATCTCTACTCCTACACCATTGCCTAGTGAGATCTGAGTTAGAATGATACTCAAATTTGATCAACTAAAAGCCCAATTAACTGAGTTGTAAGGATGAGGGGAGACACCATTGTGTCCTCCTCTAAAGAAAGAGGTAGTATCACTTGCTACAAATGTGGTGAGAAGGGGGAATCATTGGCAAAGGTGCACTAAGTTAAAATGTTGATTGCATTAGGGTTGGAAGAATAAGGTCCAAATATATGCCTAGAGGTATTTGGTGCAAAAAAAACATGGAAGGATAGCAGTTTTGCTCTCAAAAGACCAAGCTGGCCACAAAAGAATGAAGACAAACCTAATGCACAAGGCAACCTCAAAAGTCTAGAAGGAAATTATCCCTAGGGATGCATTACTAAAAAAACTTATATTGAACCTATGTCACATGTTGTTAAAATTTTAAGTACATTCTTTGAGGCTTCATCTCCTTGACTTGAAGATTATTGAGATAGATAATTTATTGAGAAAAGTTATCCTCCAAAAAAATCTTGCCCAATTTTTATGAGACATGACTAAGGAAAGAAATTTTGCCAAAGGTGATGTATGGCATTATGTGCTAGGACACATCATTAATTAAATGTCAATCCAACCCAAATAGTTTGTCAAATAGACTTCCCACTTTAGACTTATGTAGTTTATTTTTATTACTAGGGTGCAACTGTGATGAAAGCTCTCAAGATCCTATGGATCCCATCCAAGTCTATGCATGTCATGTTCTTGTGAATCCAATCTAATGTTGCATACTTTTATTATTTGAGCATTACTCTAGCTTTCTCTACAAGTTGTACGACTCTTTTTGGCACTATAATACTCACAATCACCCTCTCCTTATCAAATTGCCTTTATTCCTCCAAGATGAATTTGCTTGAGAAATGGACATCCTCAAAGTTGGTGAAGGTGGGGAGTAACATTTTGGGTTGAAAAAAAATTCTAAATTTCCTCATCTATAATCAATACTTTCCTATGATAGAAAGTATCAAGGGGGTTCACTCTAAAAAGATGAAACATGGAAAAGTAAAGCTATTGTCTTCTCTAGCTAATAGCATTGCCGATATTGATGCTCAAATTTATGGCATCTTGATGAAAGAGAAAGGGGTTAATGAAAGGGCTACGAACAAGTCTTGCCTGTAATGTCATGTTGACTAATGTGTATGATAGCCTCCACTATACTAAAAAGACATACTTTAAAATCAAGGTTTTTGATGGCTACCACATACCACTTGATACAGTAGTAATTACAAGTTCTTGATCTTGATGAAGCATTTCATGTTTCACTTATCTTAGGCTAAAGTTGGATTAGAAAAACAAATGCTACAAGCTATTGGTTCACTCAGCATATGTCTTCAAAAGATGCTCAAGTACAAGAGAAGGTCCAGCTAGTCTCTAAATTTTGAAAATTTTATAACTAATGAAGGCACCCTGAAAGCACGGCAAAAGACTCAAATAGGAGGAAGGATTACTATCCTTAGGAGTGGATGAATTTTATGCCCTTGAAATAGAAAACATGTCTATGAAAATATTAGATTTGCCAATCTTTGACTTTAAATACAAGATGATGGATCAACAATTAGATTAAAAAAAAGAAACATAAGATTACATGGAGATGATAGATGGGTTTGTTAATATCTTTTCCACTTTTAATGAGGAAGTTCACTAGATCACCAGAGTAATTTATCATATTCTAACAATAAAAGATGCCAAACTGGTGGCCCCAAAAGTTATGGTGCTTAAGATCTTAAGAAAATTGAGGCCCTTGAGATGAAGGGACAAAAACTTGTCAAATATGGAGTCCTTTTCCTATTAAGAATTCTAATGGGTGTCCCCAATGGTTGCCACATCTAGAAATAATGAAAAAGGGTGACTCCAAATGTCTCAATAAGGTAATAATGAAAGCTCAATATCCCATATTATTTCAAGTGACTCCTTATTATTGATAGAATTAAGAACAATGAAATGCAACTATGCTAGGTTTTGTAGACCTATCAAGTGGAAATTGCCTCAAAAGATTTGCTCGAAACGAGCTTTGCAATTCCTTAGAGTAATATTTTGGTACATCCATGCCCTTCCAATTCACGAATGCACTTGAAGTTGATGAATGGGATCTTTTCTCCATACCTTGATCATCTTATCAAGTGTAAATGGATTGTGATAGGAATTGGGTTACCCATCTTGAAAATGTAGAGGATAGAGTGTTTGATAGGATTAAGACATATTTTTTTGGATACAAGAGTGTTAGACCATTTTTTAGGCGTTAAAAGATGACATTACCTCTAACCCCATTTTTTAATATCCTAATTCAGAATATTGGTTCTAACTCCATTTTTTAATATCCTAATTAGGAATATTGGTTTTATCTTAATGTGGGTATTCCATTCATACTCTAGTTGTGATTTTGTTGGTCAAGACAATTTCATGTATCCTATAACTTTTCTTCTAAGAAAATGTTACCCATTGAGATAAAGTATGATTAAGAAGAGCAGCATGCCTTGGCTCTATTATTTGGATTAAAACATTTTCCTCACTATTTTCTTGGTTGACCATTCACATTGATGGTAGAAGATTAAGAGCCTAATTGATGGAAGCTTATATGGTCACTTCATAAAATGGAGCTAACTCTTTCTCAAGCATGACTTTGATCTAAGACTTGTAAAAGAAGGGTACTAGCTCCCTCATGGATTGTCTTCTAGCATTTGAGAACGACAATTCTACACTAGTGATGGCTCCCTCTCTCTCTCTTGAAAAGAGTATCTTCTTCATCTTTCCTCCTCCACCACCACCAATTCTCCCTCTCTAGTCCTCCTTTTCTTCCCTCTGCTACTATCATGGATCTCTACCTCCATCTTGGAGCCTCATCTTCCATCCTCACATCTCCTCAATCCTCCTCTTCAATCTGTCTTTGTGATAGTTGTGTCCCCTTGGTGCTTGGGTGAAAGTGCTACCTCAAAAACAACTCATATGAAATAATATTCATTAGGTCTTTGGATTGTATGTTTATATTGGAATTCATGAGTGCACAAAATGTATGTATATATCAAAGGTCATGCTAGATTGTATTGTTCACGTCATGTACATACTAGAGTTCATGAGTGTACCAGGTTTTTGTTTAGTCTCTATTTTTTAGCAATTGAAGTGTAAAAGAAGGTATGGTGTGATTTTGGTTATTTTAGGTTGCTATCCTTGTGTACATAAGAATCCCTAGTGGGAACATGGCCATGTGGTCATGAGGCTATAATTCTTATGACTATACAAGTTTTGTCCCAAAATCAATCACGTGATCCCTTTCAATGGTGTATTTTTTGCCTAGATATTTCCTACCAAATAATTATGATTCCTAATGTAGAACAAAATGACTATAAACCAAAATTTCAGCAAGGTAGCCTAGCTACAAGAGAAGAGGTAGCAAAAAACACTCTGAGTGAGAGCTATAGCTTAGACTACCTATCCCTTAAATCTATGTCTAGAGGTATAGCTCCATCCCACCTATATTATTCATGCTTCTATAAACCTATTATCATGTGTTGAAGATAGCATGGCTTATGTGCAATTATATAATGGCTAGGGCATCCACTCAAGTTTGCACATGTCCATGGCACTAAATGTAATTCCATTACATTGCAATTTGCATCACTAATTTTGCAATCTTGAAGTTAAAAAATTTTAGATAATTGTTGTATGCTTGTATTCAATCCAAAATTTATGAAAGATTATTTTTATTCCTATCCTTTACCAAGAGAAAGTATTGTACCGCATCCATTCATTGCTTATGTTATTTTGGTATAGGTCCAATCATTATATTTGTCATATTCCTCAATCTCTATATCGTCCCATACTAGTATGATATTGAGAAATAATAACAAATACAAAGAATAATTCCTTTTCCTTTTGATGTGAGTAGCAATAAGGGAGACATATTATTTTGTGATCAGTAGAAGGGTATATGTACATCATTATCTAATCACACATCAAAGTTTCTCATTTAACTTGGTAGCTAGTCATGATCCAATATGTATTTTCTTCACCTGCTAGAAAATACATAGAAGATATTATCTGACACACCAACTATTTTTCATTATCTATAAAAGCAAATTTATAAAGAGGTTACCAAAGCAAAAAACTTGCCGGCAAACAATCATGCCTTCCCTCTTGCTTAGCAAATATATTATATGCTTTTTCTTCTCTTGAATTTTCTCCAATTGAATTCAATTTAATAGACCACTTTACTGAAACATATCATATGTATAACACAATAATAATTTTATTATTTACTATTTTGCTAGGATTGGAATCTACTCAACCAGGCTATGAGGATACAAGCCCTCTAAGTAATGGTATTTCTTATTTCATACATACCAAATGATATATGTGTTCTCATCCTTATCAATGCACATAAGCATGCTTATTTAATCATAAAAAACTCTTAGCTCACATAGATTAATCTAGATCCTATATAGGTTATGATATTTTATTATGCATTTCATGATATTTTGATATGATCTATCATTCTTCTTCAAATTCAATTATCCCCTTCCATTGCCATATCATTCTTTCTTGTCTCTATATGAGTACTTCTATGAGAGCAAGAAAAATGAAAATATGGGAAAACAAAAATATGAGAATAGATACATATCTCCTTTGTCCTTCCAAATCTTTGCTTTCTTGGGTGATTTTCTTTTACTTCCCATTCAATCGTCAGTCAAAGCCTCTCTTTCATAGTGACCTCATCATATTCAACTTAAGAAAAGTAATTAAGTAAAAAGACTGAAGAGGGATAAAAGATGTATCTAGAGATGCCTTGGTCGTCTCGTCACAATGCTTGTATGCTTGATTGTGTCTCCTAAGTTGACAAGAGAAATCACAATTGTTGTCAAAGCAATAACATGCATATAGTGCATTTGTTTTTTGTTGTTTCATTTGTAGCTCTTGATTCTTGATTTGCCAATGCATTGACTGGATCTTGTTATGCTCTTTGAAGGAGTAATTTTCAGCAAAGTCGATGACCAACAGTATGACATCTTTAGGGAAATTTGTCAAACACTCCTTGAATTGGGTTGCCTGCCATTTCTAAATAAAATTGAGGGTGATGAATTTTGTTGTGTGTTCCATTGTCATAGTCCACAACTCACAAACTTTCACCTATTTATGAGATGAAACCTTTCTCTTTTACTCTTTTCCTTCTTTGATCTTGCCCACTACAAGGTCCTAAAAAATCTACACATTGAGAAGTCCCACGTCTGCCACTTCACGTGTGCATGTTAGACTTTCTCTTATGGTATTGCATTCTTTACATTATCCCATGAGGCATCTCATAATGGAATGGTACACTTGTTGGTTTTCTACAAAGATAGGACTCCCAAAAATTTGTGACCATTAAAAACGTGATTAAATGTTGCACACTTACCTTTCTTTTTATTAGAAAAGCAAACATTTTTGCGAGAACAAAAACAGGGGGCTCCATGCATGCCAAATGATAGAGACCAAAGATAGTTTATTGAAGTATATCATTTGCATGTGTTGAATGTGGCAATAAGTATTCATGTCCTTTAGCTTCAATATGGTTTGAACTTCTTGAGACTACGTTGCCCTATAATGACATCAGGATACATTGATTTGAACTACAAGAATAACTTTTTTTGCAATTCAAACTATGCATGAGGAATTGTGAAAGCACATTAGGATTGCTTCAAAGCACTAAAGAGAGAACATAAAAGCAAAATAGAAAACACCTTAAAGCATATTAAACCACAATGCAAAGCACCCTTGAAGCACATAAAGGCATGATGGGAAGCACATAAGATCACATGAGGACTACAGAAAAGCACAATAGAAAGCAGATTAAAGCACAATAGAAAGCACATCAAAGAATAGTAGAAAGCACATCAAAGCACATAGATGCATATTAAAGCACATGAGGAGTGCTTAAGAGCACTAAAGAGAGCACATAAAAGCACATTAAATCACAATTAGAAAGCACATCAAAGAACCATAGAAATTTTGCAATGGCCTTCTTTCCTGGTGGAAGGTTGCACAAATCCCAAGTATTATTTTTGTACACAGCTTCCATTTCTTCATTCATAGCAGTTTGGCTTGTCAAAACTGCATCTTCAAAGTACACTGACTTTTTTGTAGCCATGATGGTAGTCATAAGAGCATACTTGGTTGTTTCAATTTGAATTGCTTTGTCTTTTTGAGAATATGTCAATCTCAATGGTGGTCTGCTTTCTTTAGTAAACTATCTAAGTTGTTGCTCTTTTGGAGAATTCTTTGTCAATTCTTGCTCTTCTTCATTAACCTTTCGTATAAGTGACTAAGTAATCGGGTGTGATCATCTCTTGTGTATTTGATCTTTGTCATTATTATTCTTCATCAAATATTACATCTCTGGAGATTATGAGCTTTTGGTTGATGGGATCATACTTGTATGCTTTTCTCTCTCTTCACTGTAGCCAACCATTTTGCATTTTCATGACTTAACATCCGAATTTTTACAATGATGATCGTCATCTATGTAGGCATATGATATGCAAACAAATATCCAGAGATGTCCAATGTTTGATTGTATCTAGTGAATCTGTGTCATACCTTGAATCAGTTGATTTAAAAGATGCTTCTTACTAAGCATTGCTCTAGCTCTATCTACTAAAGTACCGTTCTACCTTTCAGCTATTGCATTCTGATGAGAAGTATTTGCACATGTGAATTATCTTCAAATGCCATTACTTTTGCAAAACCTTATGAATGTTAAAGATATGTATTCACCTCCTCTATCTAATCTCATGACTTTGATCTTTTTGCTTGTCTGGTTCTCAACCATGGCCTTGGATTCTTGAAATCTGGAAAAGACTTTAGATTTCTTTTTTAGAAAAAGTAGACAAAAAAATATTTGTTGTAGTCATTGATGAAAATCAGGTAGTACAATGAGCCATTGATGCCGTATGGGTTTAAGCATTACTCCATACATTTGTATGTATCGAATCAAGAATACCTCTTGCTTGAGAGGGGCTTCTACCAAAATTGGTTCTCTTTTGTTTACCGAAGAAACATGCTTCACAAACTTTCCAAGAAACTATAGATTAGGAATTTCAATCACCATATTCTAGCATCAAGATTTTGAAATTGTTGACATGTCCATATCTCTTGCTCCATGTTGTGGAAAGTGGCATCAATTGCTTTTAAGCTAACATGGCATGCAAATCTGGTATTGAAGCTAGCATCCTTCCTTGACTACATTTCCTACTACCTAGTACTCTTTGGATTTGTCTCTGATTTTGCATTCAAGTCCATCAAAGATGACTCGCTAATTGTCTTCCAATATTTGCCAAATTGATAAGAAGTTCTCACTAAGCTTTGGAATGTAGAGTACATTTTTCACCAATCCTTTCATACTTGTGAGATTGTTCATAGGGACAATGCCTTTCCATTGAACTAGATTTAGTGTGTTATCTACATTGTAGATAACATTCTTTGGTCCTTATAATGGTTTCATCTCTGTGAAACATTCCTGATACTTTTTCATGTGTGATGATGCACCACTATTGATGTACCAAGGACCTTGATCCACTTGATCCACTTGATCAACTTGATATAACTACATTCCCCTTTGGAACTACAATCAATGTGTCGATGTACACTGTATCAATATTTTGCATATCCTCAATTGCAAGATACATATTCTGAGGTTCATTGGCATAATGAATGTGACTTGAATGTCCACCTTGGTGATTTCTTCTTTCACAAAAATTTCCTCAATTGTTATTACTGCTAGGTTGACTTCCTTGTTCATCTTGTTTTTTATGGCAATCTCTTGCCTATATCCAAACTTATGATAGTAGTTGCACTGAATGTTTGACACATTAGTGGATGCATTCCCTCTTCCTTAAAATCTTCATCTATTGGAATGATTTCCTCTTGGATGATGATGCTAATGCTGATTTTGATGATGATAACCACTTCTCTAAGATGGTCTACCTTTGCCTCTGCATCTACCTTCACCTCTGTCTGAGGCTGTGAATGCTCGATCATTAGAATGACCTGTGCATGCACTTGAGTCCTAAGTTCTTCACCAAGTAACATTGATTGTAATTCTTCCAATGCTGTAATTTGCCTCTAGATGGCAATACTCTAGACTACATTCTCGTATCCCTCTCGTAGTGCATTCTAGATGACTTGAACCATTTCTAGGAGATTCATAGTCTCTCTTGCTACTGTTGCAACTTGGTTGTAATCCTTGATCTTGAGTACGTAAGCATGACCAATTTCATTGCTGTTGTAAAAACTTTGGTTGATCTGGTTTCTTAGTGTGAGAATCCTAGATGTGTTCTTAGACTTGTAAAGAGCTATGAACATGTTCCATGTTTTTTTTAATGTCTTCATTGTGTTGAGTTGTTCAAGCATGACATCTTGCATGTTCTATTTGATCAAATAATATGCATATTTATCTTTCTTGTCCCATTTTACTTGTGCTCGAGTAGTGGTAAGATCTACTGAAAGCATAGAAACTTTTGCTTGTGATGCGGCAATGGTGGGAGTTACTATTGGAGTGTCAGATGGTTGAGGTGTAAACTCATCAACATACTCCCATTTGTCTTGAAATATAAAAATAGTCTCCATTTTGTATTTCCATGTTCCATAATTGGTGTTTTCTAACTTAGTAGATGCCTCTAAATTGAGTTTGGTAGTGGTAGACATGATGCAAGATAGTACCCAAAGTGCTTGTGAAAAACATTGTTTGGATCAAGTGCAATCTACACTGTTGATGAAGATAAAACTATAATATATTTCAATCTGTTATAAGGCTTTTGTGACAAATGATGTCAGAAATAGCCAAGCGTTTTTACAAGGCTAAAAATAGTCAATAGGCTTTACAATGATGGTATGTGTGCAAAAAAAAAAGATGCACAATCTGCCCACCACTGATAAATTTTCCAATACCTTTGAAAGACTTTGAAGTTTTCTCACTATTGGTTTCAGGATATGTGATGATGTGAAACTGCATGTGAGCGTGTGGATTGACTCCGAGTAGAAACTATTTAGGAATTTTTGAGCATGGCTTTGATTGGCTATTTTGGAGCTCTCTCCTCGATGGATGAACTAATCTACTTGGATCTAGATCTAGACCAACTGTCGAGTGATGAAAAGCAATAAATAGTTTCTTTTCCTTTGTTCCTATTAGGTGCTAGGTCAGATGCGTCGATGTCAAGGCTTTGTGCAAAAAAGGATTTGGTGCCAAGGATAAAAATTGTATGATACAAGTGCTGAAATGTGTGTGTGATGTGACAAGCACATAGAACACAAAGATCACTTGGAGTGCTTTTTCTTTTTGGAGCACCCTCAAATAATTCTTAGATCAAGAGATACGACTTGATCTAGGTTTAGGGGCAAAAACGATGAAAATGATGATGTGGCAATCAGATTCACATGTAGAACTATGCCTAGAAAGGGGTGTTCTTTTGGAATACTATGGTAGGGTGACATGGCAAATGAGTCAACATGTTGACATGGTAGTTTGACTAGTCACTGCTTATGTGTCACTTTGAGCTAGTAGTATAGATGATGTGTCAATATTGACATGGCATGATGATGTGGCATGTGCTGAAGTGGTAGGGTGCTGACATGCTAATTGACACTAACATGGCACTTTTGACTTTGATGATGATGTTGCATAAAACACATGTTTGATGACATGGCTAATTAGGATGACATGGCACTCTTGCTAGGCTATGCTGACATGTCAAAGTAGGATTATATTTGCCATGAATCTTGTGTGAAGTGCGGATGGGTGATGTGTGGTGTGGTTGTGGGGCTAATGCAACTACAATTTAGTGAGACTATGTTGGTGCTGCAAACAAGCACGTGCTGCATGTGAAGTGATTAGCAGTTGCGTGGACTCCTACACGATCTGCACACAAAGAAAAGGCAGCTAAATGAAGGGCAATTTACAATGAAGGGGCTGCTCAGAGTGATGCGATGACCTACGATGGCTGGGCTGTGCATCAGAGGTTCAGTGGTGCAACATTACGATGGCTGGGCTGTGCATCAGAGGTTCAGTGGTGCAACATTATGCAAGAACACATCTTAGCAAATGGAGACAACAATCTAGGGAATCAGGAACACCATTGAAGATGTTGATAATGCAACACGCAATGTTCATGAACATGGTGGCTCTCTGCCATAGTTGGGTGATTGAGGAGGCCTCAACAGTAGCAGCATAGCAGGGAAGCCATAGCAAAGCAATATATTACCAAAGTGTGGGCTGAATAGTGATAGCCTTGGTGCAAAATTTTTGTGTGTAGATCACTGGGCTAGTTAAGCACCGAGTCCTTGAGGCCACATTGATTGACATTTAAACTTTGGCCATTCATCAGATGGCAGGGAGTAAAGATTCAAAAAGCTGGTTCTTTCTTGTTTGGTACTCAATTAATTGTAGGATATCTTTCAATCCAAGGGTCTTCTCCACTTACTCATCCATGGAAAAGCCACGAGTCAAATGAAGTTTGAGGCGATGATGAGGGACATCCTTGCATACCAAATCAAAGATCGGATGGAGCACCTACACTGAGTATCTGATTGTGGTAAGGGGTGTTTTTGTGGAGATGCAGTGGAGAAGCCATTGTAAAGGGTGGTGGATTGATGTGATTGATAGGGCATTATCATGCAAAAGATACCTTCATGTACTAGTTTGAAGCTTCTTTGAGGATGCAGCATTCCATGTCTATCATGTGGCATTTTTTTTATTATGAACTCACAAGGTTCTCTACCTCAGCTATGCCAAAATGATTGTTCTCCTTGCACTAGTCTATGGCATCTGACTTCTACTCATGCGCATTGTGGATTTGCACAGTCCACCATGAGTGCCATGTGGTGAGGCATAAAGGCGCGGGTTTATCCTTAAGTAGAGATGCCAAGGGGTGTGTGGATGTCGGCTACAAAGGGGTACATTGTGGGTGCTTTGAAGGGGTATGCCTCTTTATCTATATGTATACGTGCAATGCAAGCAACAGAGAGTTAGTTATTCATATTTCATCTCTCTTGTCTCCTACCTCCATGCTGCAACTTTGAGAGTCTCTTGCCTTACCCCCCCCATTGGGGTTCTGGCCCCAACAAGTTTCATTGCTGTTGTAGAAACTCTGGTTGATTTGGTTTCTCAGTGTGAGAATCTTGAAAGTGTTCTTGGACTCATATAGAGCTACAAACATATCCCATGCTTCTTTTGATGTCTTGATTGTATTGAGTTGTCCTAGTATGACATCTTGCACATTATTCTTGATCAAATGATGTGCATATTTGTCTTTCTTGTCCCATTCTACCTATGCTTGGGCAATGGCAAGATCTGCTTCTATGTGGACAATGGTGGTGTAGCTGTAGATCCCACTACTGTTGTTGCAGCAATAGGTGGAGTAGAGCTACTATTGGTTGAATCGTCTAATGGTCTAGGTGTAGACCCATCAACAGACTCCCATTTATCTTAAAGTACAAGAATGGTTTCCATTTGGTATTTCCATGTACTATAATTGCAGTTGTCTAGCTTAGCAAATGCTTTTAAAATTTGAGGTTTCTAGTCATAGAGATGGTGTGATAAATGTACTCAAAGTGATGTGAAAATCACTGTATGAATCAACTTATTGACTATCTCAACTGAAGTCTAAACTATCGGTGAAGATAGAACTGAAATATATAATCCAATCTATTACAAGGCTTGTGGCAAATGATGCCATGGATAGCCAAGAGGCTTTACAAGGCTCAAATGATGTGCACAATGCCAAAAAAATAGCCAAATAGGCTTTACAATGATGGCATAAGTGTGGAAAATAAAAAAATGTGCAATCTGCCCTTTGATCAATTGATCAATGCCTCTGAACACCCTAAATTCTACTCACTAAACCATGGAATGTCGAGTTTCAGCACCGTCACAATGAATAAAACATCACTTTGTATTATTTGTTCTTTTCATACATCTAACAATGCCTCATGGCCAAGTGCATTGTTGAAGCATTGAGAATCCAAACACTTGATCTCAAATCTCTGGAACAAAAAATACAAGCCGTTGCCCTCATGCTTCTATTATTTCAAGAGTATATGGGGGATAATAATTCTTAGAAAGGATCCCTATATCTAACTTTGCGATTGTTTAGTCTAAAATAGTAGTGCTAGGGATGGCTTGCTGTTTTACAAACCGCATTTCTTTGATGAACCACATGGTCCAAAATTCTTCCAATTCCAACATTAGATCAAGCTGTCCTTGTCGAGAAATAAATACTTCAACAATGGGACTATGAGTCCCATCACACAAATCATCATCCATTGCTTCCCATTAAAGAATTTTCCATCTAAACCTTCTATATGTGAAAGAGAAAGATTTTGCCTTCCAATGAAATACCGACAAAAATTAGAATATGTCAATACATACTATCTTGTAACATTATAATTTTTTGTACAAACAAGAATTATTAGACATGCTTACCAAAATCTCACATCTGAAGTGTTTAGTCGACATTGTACCAAGTCTTCACTATGACATGTTCTTGTTGTCCATCTATTGTCAAATAATTCAGATAGCTAGTCCAAATCTAAGCTCTTGCAAGTTTATGTTATCTTTGTTTTTCTCAATCGTATACAACATTCTATTTCTATATGACTCAGTGATCTCTTTGCTTAGAAGTGACCCCTCTGGACTATCAAAAGAAGGCAAGGGAAGTGATTTTGATCTTCTATACCAGCCTTCTTGATTTGGCACTATGAACATTGAGTCATAAAATAAGGTCCTGTCCTTCTTCAATTCTCATGGTGTGCGACCAAAGTGTGATCTTTGTACTAAAGACTCCCAATCGCAGCACCCTAGTTATGTATTTTATAATCCTCCACTCTTTGTAAGTAGATGGATATAAATATGTAAAACAAATACAAGACACAAGAAAGTCACCAAACAAATGCAAATACTTTAAAGCATGACACTAGTTTACTTTGGAATACTTAGAATTCAGCCTATGATATTATGGAAGGCTTGCATGTGGATGCATGCATATGTTCTAAGTGGGTACATACATATTGAATGTATACCTAGGTTACTATTTTCTTGCTAGGAGGCATCTCAAAATCAAATATCCTTCCCTTCCAGTGTTTGGAGATGTCCATTGCATCCTTTCGAGACACTTTATAGCACCCACGATTACTAGGTTGCATTGTTATCCAATATTTTCTATAGAGCTGAGGAATCCATTCTCCATGCTCATTCTATATAATAGATTGAAAACTACCTTGATATCTATAATTTTCCATCTCCATAGTCCCTATCCCAGTTCCATATGATTAATAACATCTATCTTCCTCTCTCATTCCAACCATAAATAAACATAATAATCATTATTCTCTCTCTCTCTCTCTCTCTCTCTCTCTCTCTCTCTCTGTCCTCCTCTACCAAAGAAGAAACAAATATTGAAATAATGTTATGGCTCTAAATATCATCCAAGTCTATCTTCTCTTCCTCTCTACCTTTTTTGCAACAAACATATAGATGCATTGTGAGACAAAACTGTAATAAAGAGACAATTTTCAAAGCAAAATCACTTCATTACCTTGAAACTATGTGTTCTTTCTTCTGAAGTTGATTCTATGTGCTTTGATAAAGCAGAGAAAGAGGTGCAAATGATAGAACACCCTTTTCTTGTACTCCTTTTGAGAATAATCAGGCCGTACCTTTGGTTTCTAAGAATAGAGTAGTAATGTACATATGAATGAAAGTGATAACAAAATAGGAGAGAAGCGGGCTGAATAGAACTTGGATGAAAGTTTTCTCTAAGATATTTTCGCAGGTGTAAGGAAAACGTGAACAAAGAGGAGGGATAGTTTGAAACAAGGTGCTAGAAGATGGCACAAATGCATTTTTTGAGTGCATGGATAAGGTGAAACGTTCTAGAAGAGAGAGAACAGTGAGAGAGTTGGATTGGAAGTCAAAGTTGGTTGAACTAGAAGGAAGACATGAGCATAGTTCTAGTTTAGAGCTAGTTTGGATGGAAGGAAAATAAGGAGGTCTGACATGGTCAGGCTAGGCCTGCCATGGGCAATATTTTATTATGAAGCACCAATGACGTTTTTGGGGTATTTTGGAAAAAAATGGGATTTCCCCTAGAATTAGGGAGCCTCTATTATAGAGAAGTCCACATCGACTAATCTCCTTGATAGATTTCATATTCCCTTATCTAGGCCTCTAATATTTTAATATTCTCTAAATGGCCCCTTTTTTAGTCCAAATTTTTTGCGATGTCAAGTTTTCTTCATCCTAAATGACATAAATGAATTTTTGAGCATCTTGTCCTTAATTATTTTGAAGAAAAACTTAGATGGGCAATCACCTATGTCCAACCAATGTACACAAGATTGCACACATGCAGCAGCTATCTTGGAGTGCTATAGTGCATGAAGAAAGCTTTAATTATAGATAGGAGAGGAGGAAGATGAGGATCATGAGGGTAGCGATTTATAATAATAAGCAAGTTTTCCCGCATTTGTGTCGCCAAGCAGTGAGAAGTACACTGATCTCTAGCCTTCTGCCTACCGAATTCTTTCCTGACATTAGTGATAGCCAAAATGCACAAGTCCTAGTACCTCACAAGGAAAGAAGATTGATGCTACACATTTCACCAAGTTGATTGAATGGCAACATCAAAAGAAGGAATCCCAAAGAGGCTAAAATTCATCTTAAAAGGGGTCAGGAGGAAACATTCGGAATGTTGCTAAAACATTTCCAATCTAGCAACGAGCACTCAGAGTACAACAAATCCATGGCTTCACATTCCACTGAAGAGAGATCTGAGCCCTGAGAGTAGAACAAATCCATGGCTTCACGCTCCATTGAAGAGAGATCCGAGGCCTAGTGCATCACTATTTGAGGATAGTAATGTCATGCTCCAATCACCCTCAAAGATGACATCACGATCCCAAGAAAGCTTGGCAAATGAATTCCACAACTGACTATGAGCTTGTGAAGCGTTAGAGGCATAAATAGACATAATGAGCATAGTGAAACCTTGAAGTTGAGTCTCCACAACTAGAAATTCTCAATAGTCACCTTGAGCAAAAACAAAAGATTGCAGCTCTTCATAGACAAGCAAGGTTGTATTGCCACGTCCCTAAATAGGGCAACTAGGAAAATGTCAAAAACCTAGAGTGTTAAGGTTGTATAAGTCGCGATCACCTGTTTTAAGCTCCTACAAAGCTTAGTACTATATCTGAGCACATTGCATGACGAAGACTATATATTACTTGTTGTTTCCAATGAGCACAAACACCATGGACATTCCAGCTAAGCCAACAGAAGAGCTTCAGAGATCTAGTCATCATCATTTAGCAAATGATTCCTATCCTCCTCCATGAGCTCCATCAATGGCATATACACATTAGTAAAGGCTAGACATTTGCATATAGTGCCCTTGGCACACCTAGGAGACATGCCGTGCAATCAAAGGAACTAGAGTTGGTAAAACCATGGTTAAGGGTACTGGGGTAGTTGGTGCCATTGCCACTAGATGCTTGCCTCAATCGTACTACTAGAGATTTGCCTTTCCTCCGGTTTGGATGAAAGCTTTCTTTGTTATAAGCCCATTGTGCTCCAAGTCGCCAACTCCTCACCCATTCATGTCCTTCATAGCATTCAAAGCACATGATATAACCATGGCCTGGGGGAGTGAAGGATTATCCTAAGGATGTGGATTCTAAGGAATGCCAACCACTATGGCATTAGAGCCTACTGCCAAATTTGAAGTAGAAGCATGTTGGACTTTAAGCTCCTCTGAAATGGCCTGATTCACACCACAAGCATCCTTGATGCCCGATTGGGGGCTGGAGTTGCAATGCCTTTGTTCAATGGGAAATTGAGGGCAAGTGACCCACTTGACAACAGTTATAGCAAGCATTAGGGAATGCCCCAAACTTAACCGCACAGTGATCACCCAACCTTAGATAATGGTGAGCTCCAAATGGGCGACTCTTCATAGCGATCCCATAAGATGCATGCCTTGGGAGAGGCACGCTTGGGCTGAACAAGAGGCACATAAAGCACACGGCCTAGTGAGGAAGATTACACTCAATGTTGGAAATCAGACCCTCACTGTACAGTGACGTTGAAGGACCTCCTCAATAGAGATGGTGGTGCCCCACGTAAAATACTCCACCAAGTTGTCTTTATAGCCAATGAAACAGGACAAAACCCATCGTTCTCCACTTGAGAGGCAATAGAGACTTGAAAAAAACCTCGTTCCAAAAACCTGTAGTCACGTAATTTGCACTGATTCTAGAAGGTGCTCGCAAACCACTATGAAAAGTCATGGGCACTCGGCCCATGAAAAGGAGCAAAAAGCCACATGCATGTAACATGGAATATTCATGACAGAGCTTTTCTACCTGGATGGCGACATTAGCTTTGAATGTCTTCTTAGCATTAGGACTTGGTCCAAATCACAGACTCTGCTGCCTCAGAGGTCAACAAGATTTAGGGAATCTTTGTACATGGATCCTCATCACCTTCAGGTAAACCAGAAGGTACAACAAACTCAAGAGGACACTACTCAAGTATAGAGGGTACAGCAGACAAATAGTTCATTTTCTCATCTTTCGTCTGTTGTCCAATCTTTCATCAACTTTGATTTCTTTTTAATATAAAAATGGGAGGGAGAGACTAACTAATTAATGGAAATTTCCCATTTTTCAATGTATGGACACACATACTAGGGGGTGGTCAGGCCCCAAGCCTAAAAAGGCTTAAGCCTAAAGCCTACTCTTCAAACAACTTTACTTATCCTGCAAAAGAACATACCCCAATTCCAAAAGACTCCTTACTATTCACCACCCATCTCAGATCACACAAAATTTCCCTAACAAGGGCTATCACAATTGACGCCCTCCACCCTAGATCAATATGCCAATGAAACACCCAACCATTGCACACCTCCCATAAGGCTAACATGGTAGGTATGTCCAATAAATTGCCACAAGGCTAACATGTTAGGTATGGCCAATAGGTTGCTAGAGTAGAGGGCAGTCCATAAGCATCTCGTATCAGCACCACGCGCCACCTATCACCCAAGAAAAACTTTGACATCAGTAGTGCGGTCCAAGCTTCCCTCTCCAACCTCCTGCATACTTCTTTGGTAGCCAAACAACTCCACATCAAATGGAAGACTAGCTCAAATGACAATTCACACATTGAGAAAACCTGGCTCACACAGGATGTGCTGGGCCAACCTTCCCCTCATTGGCATCCATTGATGAAGGACCTTCCAAACTAGAAAACTCATATTCTTTACCTTGCGCATCTTCCAAATCTCTTGCAACCTAGATTTCCACTAGGATGGGCTTCTTCTTAATATATATTTTTGATTAAGTTCTTGAGTGATAGAGTGACCTTGGATTAGATGGCACAATGAAACAATATAGCTAACACTTTCCTTAGGCATGTCTTCCCAATGCACTAGTTTGCACCCCTTCCACTAACTACCACTACTAAATTGGAGGGCCACTCTTCTAGAATTCTCTCTAGCACAGCATGTAGCAAATCTTCTTCCCCATCCATAAGTTTGAATCTGCCATGCAGGACCCCCACTGGCCACCAATCTGCCTTCTATCCATCCCACAAATAAGCCATATTCTTACACCTTTAAAAAAAAAACTCCATTCTCTTGGTAGGTCATCAAAAGCAAAAGCCTTGTTGGGCCTCCTAAATGCCTTACTCCACCAATTTGATTCAACTAGACTGGCATCAATGAGTCTCCTAAGTAGGCAAGCCCATTCCCAATCTCCAAGCGAGATTTTTCAAGCAAAGTAGTTTAAAAGAATTCCTTTCCAAATGCCTTTTTTGAGTGATGATAAGTGACATCTAATCTTCAAGTAAATCTTAAAAAATGAAAATTTTTATGCTAGAATAAGTTGCACCTATGCGGCTTGTTCTCGCATACAAAATTTCCTTTTTTAAGATCTACCAACAAGGTGGATGAAGCTTTAAGAATGGACTCATAGAAAGCACTTGGAAGCTAGATGTTTTACTTAAAACAGGCCGTGCTAGTGTAGCTTATTCTAGGTTTAAAAATTTCCCTTTCCAAGTGCCTTTATGAGTGATGATATGAGACATTTAATTCTTTAAGAAAATTTCTAAAAAGAAAATTTTAATGCAAGAATAGGCTGTGGGGGTTAAAGGCCACTGTACCTTAACCCCGGTTATGTACAATACTCAAACACATATATATATGGATGACATAGAAGATTAGGGTGTTCTGCACCCACCAAAACTTGTCTGGCTCTCTCATATGGCTCTCCCTTTCACTCACCCTCTTTTGTTCCACTTTCATTGTTGAGATCTCTTAACTGGTATCAGAGTGTGCATGTTCTAGCTAAGCCCGAGTGTGTGCCTAGAGCTCAAAGTCTGCTTCTGTTGTAGCTCTGTGCGAGGAAGGAGAAGCTCCATTGGGTGACTTTACCTGCATCTTGGTGTACAAAGACCTTGCAAAACCTTTGGAAAGTTCTCTGAGTGGTTTTGGAGCAAAAAAGATGTTTTTCTGGAATGATTTGGAAAAAGGCAATCATTGCTTGCTTTTGGTGTTCATTGCTCTTCAGAAGCTCAAAAACTCCTTCATTTTTGAATTTGGAATCATTTCATTGGATTTTTGACTCATTGTCTCTGCTTAAATGTTTTTTTGTCAGTGTATTGGAACTCAAGTTTGAAGCAACCATTCTCAAATCTATCAGTTTTAGTGGACTAAGGAGGTCCTAAAACTTCTGTGTTACTCATCATTTGCACTCCAGTGTCGTCTTTACAAATAGGTCTACTTGCAAAAAATGTTTTTTGGTCTATGTGTTGGACCGAGTGATTGGGACCACAGTTTTCAAAACCGTCGGCTCCATTACACTTCGGAGGCTCAAAGACCCCTACCTAATAGCTCTTGCATAATTTCGTGGAGAGTTGGAGAAGTTTCGTCTCTCTGAGGCATTGAATCATCTTTTTCTCTGTCAAAATCCATTCAAAGGAACAAACCTTTTATTTTTGGATTATAGATCAATTGCAAGGGTTGACTCCCAGTTTCCCATTCATCGGTTGGGAATTCGGAGTTCCAATAGAAAATAGATATTTGCAGATTGTCTTATTGAGTCCGATTATGTAGTGAAGCCCATGTTTTGAGGCATCTCAAGTTCTATTTTCACTAGCGATCATTACCATGGGGGTCATGATTTTTGGATATATCTCATGCAAATCACTTTTGTTGCAGTCTGAGTCATGTGTGCTCATTCATGGGTTGCAGTGAATGCTTTACAGGCCATTTGGATGCATTGCTATTCTTGTTGGATGCGCTGATAGGCCCAGATTACCTTATGGGATGCTTTATTGATGGACGTTTAGCACACAAATGCTATTTTATGCTGAGGGACAACTTTGACAACTTGCAGTGGATGCACAAGTTGTTGTGCTATGATCTCTTGGATAAGAAAGAGATTTTGTTGATGCATATGCTCATGGACAACATATATGCTTGAGGTATTTTGGCACTTATTGGCATTGGGAATGCCATTGTTTTACCATTGCAGTTGGCACTTTCTTTTGGGCTAGATTTGCTCATATGGATGGTATATGCACATGAGTTAGATGCATTTTGATGCTTTGAGACTTTGAGGTTTGGTAATATTACCTTCTATTTTGGCATACACATTTGGGTGCACTTAGTATTTGGTGTGATTTCTCTCTTGCAGTATAGTGCATTTGGTATTTTGTTTCGTTTGCATCATGGAATCCTCTTCCATGTCTGAAAAGGAGATTTTTAGCATTAAAAAGTTTGATGGGACAAACTTTTCTTTGTGGAAAGAATAGATAAAGGATGTGCTTATTCAAAAGAAGCATATTAAACCCTTGGTAGTAATTGGAGCTAAGTCTGCAGACATGTCTGAGGATGATTGGAATGAGTTGGGTGCATTAGCAAAGTTCATTGTTAGACTTCATCTTGCAAAGTCAATTTATTTCATAGTAGTAAATGAGTAGACTACGGAAGATTTATGGCAGAAATTATGTGCCACTTATGAAAAGAAAACTGCCTCTAATAAAGTTTACCTCATGAAAAGGTTGTTTGAGATACAGATGAAGGAAGTGGTCTCCATTGCTTCTCACTTAAATAAATTTAATATTATTTTCAGCTAGCCTTAGACTCAATATGAATTTTGATGCAGAGACAAAGGCAATATTCCTCTTTTGCTCATTGCCATCCTCATGGGATACCTTCCATACAACTGTCATCAGTAACTCTACACCTGGTGGAGTACTGAAGTTTGATGATGTGGGTAGCTTGTTGGCCAAGGAGATTAGACAAAAGTCTATGGACAGTTTAGGGGGAAGTCTCATAGCATAGCAAATCCGAGGCATGGGGCATTGAGTGTTACCATTGTGGCAAGAAAGGTGACATGAAAAAGGATTGCTACAAGTTGAAAAGAGAGCAAAAGGATAAGAAAAAGAATGCAAATTGGGTGCAAATAAGAAGGAAGATAGTCTAAGGGAGGACAAAGAAAAAGTGAAGATCGAGGAGATCAATGCAATCACTGATGATAGTGACAATGACATGCTCTTCATGACTAGTCTATATGTAGACTTGCTTTCCTTGTCAAAAGTGGGATACAACAATCAAGGAGGTAGTGGAGTTTTCTAGAGAGAAGGATAGATAATACAAACGTTTTATCAATTATTCCAATGGTGGAAGTCATGAGACAATTTCTAAATTAAGCAAGAATGGGTGGAGAACATATACACCATGAGGATATGGAGAGTAAGACGTGGGGAAGGGAGAGGGATGGTATGAACATCATGGAAGAATCTTTTGGGAAATTTAGTTAGGCATTTTTAACCAAATTATGGACATCTTGGAAGTTTCCAAGCCATGTGAATGAAACCATGAGATGAGGCTCCAATTTGCCAAAAAAATGAAACACTTTAGCAAGGGTCATTGTTTGCTTGGGTGTAGCCATTTTTTGTGAGGTTCAAGGAATTTTCTATATATATATGTATCTTTCATAACTTATGCATTACTCAACAGAATTCGACAAACTTTATTTTCAAGTTGTAGTACACATTCCAAACTTAGACGTGAGACAAAAAAATTATGGAATAATGATTTGCAACGAGATCGTTAAAGCATTACAAGTGCTATGTTACATGTGAAACATGCATCCTGAAGACAAATTTATTCAAAAACATAAATTTTTTATTCTGTATATATATGAAATCAAGTAATTATTCAAAAGTACACTATGTGAACTTCTCCTCAACCTAAGGATACACCTAAATGAGAACACTAGGCATGGATTAACGGGCCTCCAATGTTGTGCCAAAGTGATGCACACCCATTTGAGGGCACGCTCCATAACTTTTTTTTGATTTATTGAAAATTTAGAATCCAAACTAGTGGGACTACTACATGGTGGTCTTCAAACATTGATAGTTATTGGTATCAGTATCTAGATTCACCCTAAAATAGAAGAAGTTGAAAATGTGCAATTTATGCATGTGCAAAGATAGGGCAATGACCTTTTAATAAATCCAACACTATTTACAATTTTGAATTATTTCTTTTTTCATGCACTTGCTTGCTATATGGCTCATAAACATGCTAAAGGTCATTGCATTTCATAATACATAGCATCAAACCTAATAGTATGCCTTTGGCCTATTTGTGGTTTAAAGCATTTGAGGCCACATTGCACTTGTTTGGGATATCCAATTCTGTTGACGTGTATCACTACAGGGGGAAAACTATAGCAACGGATGAAAATTTTGCAACTGTCGTGAATTTTAAATTTTCACACCTCCCGCCCATCAAATCTTGGAAGATTAAGTACCCACAACTTTCCCCCACCTTGGAACCCACATGCATCTCAATGTGACCTTGTGTCATCTTTGATTTGCCATTGTCGTCTTTCAAGTATATTGTCTTCTATTCTTTGCTCGCTTCACAAGCTAACTTCTCTTTGTTTTGCTTTGGTATTGTCATCTTTCACTGATTGATGCCATGGCAACATGCAGCTCACCATGGCTTGCAAGAGAAGCACATAGAGGCTACGAGACAAGAAATCTGAAAAGCTTGGCCAGGGCACAAGGAATAGATTGCAAGTCGAGGAAAGAAACAACACGGTATCGAAATGGCAATGGAAGACACTTTTGTGATGTTTGCAAAGGGAGAAACAACTAGAAGAAAGAAGACTCCTTGTAGAGCAATTGTAGATGCATGCATTTAATCATTGCCATCAGAGTGAAGAACACAAGCTATGATGTCACGATTGGTGGTAGCATACGAGGAAGCAACATTAGACCATTCAAGTGAATACTAATCTCGAGTTCTCACAAGCTTTAGCCTGCACCCTAAAGTTCATAGAGTGACAACCCTACCAACACTTCGAGATGCACACAAAGCGGTAGCAATTCCACCAACACTTCGAGATGCACACAAAGCGGTAGCAATTCCAGATCATCTCAATCCAAGTAATCTATGGGCTTCAACAAAATGCAAGAAAAGGAGAGACAACCTTAGTGTGCAAGTCATTGCAATAGTGGTGATGTTTTGGCAAAAAAATACGAGTGTCTCCAAATAACAAGGACATTTGTAGAAAGTGGATGAGACACAAGATGTTTGACGAGCACATAACACATTCTTGTCAATCCAACTATGTGAGTCACTGAATAACATCATTGTATTCTAATTGCTGAAAATGTAGGAATGGAAATTATTGTTAAGGAGCAATGTACTTTTGTGTATAGGATTGTTAACCACCATCAAGATACCTTGGATGGGCAAGAATGTGAAGTGGATGGCCAACTTCATGCTACTTGACTTTTTTAGGGCTTTGAGTTGGAGGGGGAAGTTGGGGTCTCTGCATGGAACAAGCTCACAGAGGAGCATGTGAGATATGGTATAGCTGTGGCTGTAGCCACAGTAGGGGATGATGGGTGAATGTCTCTTGTTTGTTCATTGGTAGGTACGCAAAATAAGATTTCTTGTTTTTTTTTGTCCTTGTTGCATGAATTCAGATGTAACTTTACTATTTGCATTTAGGCCCTTCTTGTGAATAAAATATCAATATTTGATTTGTTAATGAAGGATCATGTATGTTCACGTCCAAGGTTTAGAGGTGGCACATTGTATATTCTTGCTTATGGCAGTTAATAAAATTCCTTACAATCACTAGAAAGAAGATGGGGATGATATTAGGGCACATTGCATTAAGATAAATTTCCATTCATTCAGTTAACATAATTGATTAAATGATTTTGATATGGTTGTCATGCTCTTGTAGAAGCAGTCATATATGCGTGTGTTTAACATGAGTGATTAAATGATTTTGATATGGTTGTCATGCTCTTCTAGATGCAATCGTGTATGATTGTGTTTTACAGAGATGGGTGGGCCATTGACCACCATTATTCTATGCACAGAGTATACCTCTCTTTCAAAGGTTGAAAATATAGCCCATGTGTGACCATTGGAATCACTACATGCCAATAGCCAAGAGTACAATGGGACCTTCTTTGACATCTTTTGTGTCTTGTAGGTGGCTTAGCTATGAAGATGGGCTATGGTGTGGCACCACTCATGAGAGTATGCTTGGCTAGAGGGTCCGCATGCTAATCTTTTGATAGTGACAATTCCATTATTAAAACTAGGGTGGAGCTTGTTGTGTAAAGTGCTACTGCAAAGAGAAGTCGAGTGGATGTTTTGGATGAGGAGAGACACTAGGGATATGAGTATGTGGTTGTTCCCATTGGCAACCCATATGACTCATAGTGAGATGCTAGCTTGAAATATTTTTAATGATTGTTCATGTGATTCATGTTACACTATATAAGTGGATCTTTAATGGCTTGTTGTTGTTGGTGTTTTATGTTTAGTTGTATATGGCACACAAGAATATTTAAAAAGAAAATTTTATGGTGCTTTTGACATGAAAATATGTCCATTCTATCGACGTGGATGATGAGTTCTCATGGAGTTAAGAAAGATCTTGGCTTATGTCCCATTGTAATTCTACAAGCTCAACTTTGCCTTTGTTCCCTTGTTCTAAGAGGTTCATTTATATGATCCTGGTTATCAAACAATGATACATTTTTGGTTTCAAGTTGAACTTGGAATTTTTCAAGTTTATCCTTTATGTTGATGGCTATGTTTGGGTCCTCAATCCATGTACTTGTTCGACATTGACTTTTGCTTTGATCACCAATCCAATGGAAAAAAATATGAATGATTTACCGCTAGAATCATTAGTTCGGTTCTATATTATGCAAACATTGCTTATTCAAAGCTTGTATTTAATTACAAAGATAGATACTTTGATACTGGTATTTATGGAAATTGCCTCCAAGAAGAATTATTTCTTTGTTGATTTGTAGGTTTCTCAAATTGGTATCATTGGCTATCAGGAAATTTATTCTTTCCAAATGTCCTTTCAGTGCAAGGGATTAAGAATAATTTTTTTATCAATATCCTCTTTTAGAAAAGCAAACTTTGCTATAATTTTTTGGGGACATTGTGCCTTATGAGGGATAGAAAAAGAGATCCAAGGGAGGCACAAGTCACTAGAGGCACTTTAAATGAGGATGTGTATATTAAATGGAAAAACATGGTTGTAGCATGTAAAATGTATGTGTAGAATCAAGGAACTATAGCATGCCTACTTTGAGGAGTCCTCGTAGACAATTTTGTGAATGATGCATTTTTTTAGAGAATTTAAAAAAATTCTATTTGGAGGGATGGATATTGCTTTTGTAATAGATTTTACCTCTTGGATGCTTGTATTGTACTGCTTCTTGTATGCTTGTATTGGAATACATAAAAGGGTCTCTCTTGCTTTTTGCCGCTTGCTCTTTTTGCTTCGCTTGCTTTTCATCACTCACTTTGTCAAACTGCCTTGGAATTCTCTTGTGGCTACACATGCATCAAAGAGACTACCTCCTCCCTACCTCCATAATAGGAACCTTCATCACTCATTCTTGCATTCCTCTTTAAAATACGTTGATTTTGTGGAGCATGGAAGATGCATCACTCGGAGACATTTATGCCCTAGAAGGAATCTAGAATGGATGGCAAAAAGGGACAATGTAATTCACACTTCAAGAGAAACCCTAGCTATAGTTCTTTCTTGAGCAAATGAAATTTCATTCTTGAAATTCATCACCTAGTCTAGATTCATCTAAGATGGATGTGAGAAACTAGAGCGACAACTAGATCTACTCTCAGATGACCTATCCCTGGTCAACATTGCTTAAGGAATAAGAAACATACAAAAAAAACTTATAAACACAATGATTTAAATGTAGGTTGGAAGGGAAAGACAATATATCCAATATCTGAAAATACTAAAGATAAGAAACATAAAGAAATTTGAGAACACAATGAAAGGAGGGTGGGAGTGAAAGCCAACATACCCAAAATCATAAAATACTAGAATAGATACATTCATAAACAAAAAGAATTTTCTTTCAAACATATGTATATTCACAAAGCTAAGAAAATTTGAAAATACAATGTAAGAGGAGTGGAGGGTAAAAGAACCAACCTAATAGGAGGAAATTCAAAAAGTTTTCCTTATCTACTCTGGCTTCATAATCTTCTTGTGGCTCCACAAGCTCAATCTCTTCTAAGAACACCAGGATGGTAAGGAGAAGGTGGGTGTGAGAGGATATTTTAAAGAATAGTGGTTTGTAGAGTACTCTCTTAGCTAGAGGTTAAGGGTGGGTGTGCACATGGTTGTCATGGGAATAGGCACATGAATCATACATGGGTCTCATAAATGGTGTAACATGGAGCATTCCAATCTACTATGTGGTGAAGGATGATAACAAAGTCTAAATAATGACAAGGCCTCACACTTTCTTGAACACACAAATTGGCTACAGATGACATTCTTTTTATATGAGTTCCCTTAAGCCAAAAAGTTTTAGTTACCATGGCTTACATGATATTTAATTGTGATTGCTAACTAGGGTCTATGCCTTTTCTAAATGATATTTCTTTAAGTTAGGACTAGTTGGGTAGTACATTATATGCTTTGCATCCCTTAATCCCATGGTAGTAATTGAAATGGTGGAAAACTATTGGATTGTACTAAAAAGATTGATCAAATAATCATCCTTTACATGACCAGCCTAGACCATTAAAAAGATGGCCTCTCATTCAAACATGTGTCCATGCTGAAACCCTTAGATTTCTTGCAACAACCTAAGGTTTGAAGAGCATTTGATTTTTAAGAACTCTCCACTCTTCTTCCTCTGTTTTGTAGGCTTCATGCATAGCTATTGAATGAGCATTTTCTATGTCTGCCTTTAGAGTCCAGAGTCTACGAGTTTCTCCTTGGATTCCTTCTCCCTGCTACTCAAACTACATTGTGGATGCTCAAATTGACTCCTTTTTTGATTTGCCAAAATGTAACTAGCTATTGAGAACATTCCCACTAGGCTACCTCCCAATAGCCTCAATAAGATGGCCACTGTACATGCAAGGAGTTGTGTGACAAATGTAGGAGCAATCACCTTTGGGAGCCTCCTTGGAAGGCAAAGTGGGACAAGTTTGCAAGGCCTACTACCCAAAAAGAAAGGTAACTCAACGAGGCACGCCATTGCTGCAGCAATGCATATGCAAGGCTTTGTTTGGCCATTGTTGTGCTTGTCTTGGATCAAGCCTTGATTACTGAGATGAAGGATGAGGCTCTCACCAATTGATTCTTTTATGGCATGGTACTAGGCCCTAGAGAGAGGTGCCTTCTACGTCTCGACTCAGATAAGATATAAAACTATAGGCTGAACATTTTGTCAAATCATATAAGAAAAAATCCCGATTCCATCGTGGTAGTTTGTTCATTACAGTTGCATTCTTTAAAATTCATGGGTAATTCCTTTTTCTTGTAGGATAGACATGTTCGTTTCATATTATCTTGACACAGAACTTGACTATGATTGCACACTAGACACATTTAGGGCCAAGTGATGTCATCTTAATACATCCCCACATTTGGAAAAGTTATCATGAAGGAAGTTGCTATTAGGAGATGCTTTGTAGCTTATAGATTTGCGTTGAGCGTTATGAGGATTTACATCACTCCCCTTTATAATGTGCAATAGTCTCTTTGAAGGAGAGGAGGACTAACTTGAGAAAGAGAATTATTTATCCCTAAAGAAACCTCTCTATGAACACAAAATTTCCATGTCAATCTAAAATTGACTATACGATCCCCCTAATTGAAGAAATTCCCACGCATTGCCTCCTCACCACCCGTCCTCTCCTCCCTTGCTTTGGATTTTCTTCTTGCCTTATGCCACTCTTGCTTGCCACCTCTCTGGATGCTCGCTTGGCTTTCCTTCTTGCCCCATAGCCACTCTTTCCTACGTCTCTACCCAACCAAGCCCATGGTATCCTCCCATGCCTCTTTCTCCTTTGGTGTAACCCAACGCCTCATCATCATGCTTATTTTAACGATGCCTTCATCGTTTGGCTTGCCAATAGAGACAAACCACTCTCCCACAAGGCTTCTCTCAATATTACCACCACCAGTGACCACCTCCTTTGGATGTGTCTCTTAGATCTAGAGCACGGGCACCATCTAGCAGAAGGACATGATAAGAGAAGACCTCCTACACTCTGAGAATCTAGACTCGGTAGACAACTTCGCTCACCTTTATGGCAGAGCTTTAAGAGCCCACTAATATCCTTCTACATGGGAAACGTCTTAAAGGAGTTGCGTAGCTCTCCAAATGCTCCCCAACCATGAGCAAAGGATTAAGTGTAACAAGATTCAGAGGTGGAAGCAATGTATAACTGGGCTCTATGTTGCTGCAAAGTCTAGAAGAAGCATTGGGCTTTGTGTTGCTGGCCAACAATTGTTCAAGAAGAAAGGGCATCGGACTTGAGACATTAGTTTCGGGCTTTAGGCTCTAGGACAATCGTTCTTGCTTCAGGCTCCAGCTCCAACACAATAGTAAGTACTCTTGCTTTAGACAACTTTGGACTTGAGCCGTTTGTGAAAAAAAGGAGGGGCACTCAGCATAGCTAACGTTACATTTTCACTTTACACAAGGAGCTGGGCAAGCCGATGAATTTGCTTGACGTTTTGAAGCATTAAGTAGACTTCAACCAGTTTGGTGGCATTTTGTGAGAAAAGAAAAGGGCCTTGAGCTTGTAAAAGGCAAACAACTAACAGGTTCTCAAAGCACTCTACTTACAAACTTGCATCTGAGTCTCCTATTGGAGTTGAGAATTTGGGATAATCGTAGATGTGACCTTCTCATGCAAATCTCGATGATCTTTTGGAAGGGTTTTGATAGCCTTTTGAAAACCCACTAGTGTTGCCTTGCTTTAGTCTTGTAGCAATGAAGCTATTTAGTATGAAATACAGCTATTGGGATTTTAACAGTGCATGTATATCATTTTTCCAAGGGAAGAGGTGGATGTTTAAAAAAAGGTAAATCTATCTTCCATTATTTGAATCTCAAAAAAGAAAAAAAGAAAGGGGTTGGGAGTGTTGCTTTGGGAACCGATTTGCATAGCTTCATCCTTGCAGGGATAAAAAATGCTTTGGCTGCCCTCCATTTTTCGAGTGGCCCTCTCATATCCTTCTCACCCCTCTCTAAGAGATCCCCCTCTTGTTCTTTCTCCTTGCCCCTCCTCTCAAAGCTCCCCCTCCCTTTATGGCTCTCCTCTCTCGTCTTATCTTCTTATTGCTATCTGCTTGGCCACCTTCTTTGGCCTGACTACCCTTCCTCAATTCCTCCCATCTCACTTGAAAACTTATGGCAATATGGGAGCGATGCAAAAAGGCTAAGAACTGCATACAAAGATAGCCAGGAATGGTGATCCCTTGTTGGTAGCACTTGGATTGTATGCCAAAAAGAAGCATAGGTAAGTACCAATTCGAGACCTAATCTCATGGAATGCACTGATTGTAGGACATGCTAAGCAAGGGATTGGTAAGGAAGTGGCAAATTGTGTCAAGTAGATGCAATTGGAGGGTCTCTCTTCCAAAGCTACCAAACTTGTTTTTAGTTTAAATCTTGTGACAGGATAGGAGCCATTAAAAAGGATAGGGAAATGAATGCCAAGATAGCTAGATAGGGGCTGGAAATGGATCTGTTTTTTTCAATGCCTTAGTGGATATGTGTGCCAAATGTAGGTTTGTTGCCAAAGCATGGGAAGTGTTTCCAGTTCCAAATGGGGTCTCATGGATTGCGCTCACAAGATATGCCAAATGAGGTCACATTATCTACCGTTCATATTGTGTGAAGTCATACAGATCTAATGGATAAGGGCCAATATTGCTTTTAGGCCTAGATTATGGGATCACTCCAACTATTAATTGCCACATTGTAATGATGGATCTCCTTTGGTCGTGGGTCATACTATCTACTATTCTTCCTGTATGTAGTCATACGGATCTATTGGGGATAAGAACCAATATTACTTTTAGGCCTAGACTACGGGTTCACTTTATCAAGTGCCACATTGTCATGATGGATCTCCTCGGGTAGTGCATTGCGATTAGACAAGGAGATAGAGATTGTAAAGAAGATGTTTTTTTGTCCTAATCTTGTAGTGACATACAATGTTGGGTGCCTATCGAAATTGGGCTAACGTTAAACTTGGAAGATTGGCCTTTGAGCATATAGTGCAAATTGGATGGTAAGGATGCCAATGACAATTTGAGCCTGCAGATCTCTTCTCATCTAATTGCTTCTAGGAAAAGAGTGTTTCATTTTTGTTGTTGTCGTTTTGAATTTGGAAGGATCTTCATTGTGTTTGACTCTCTATGCTTGCCATTTCTATGCTTTCCTGTGTAGCCCAGCTACTCACATCACGGAGTCTTAAGGTATGAGGCCCTATGTTCTGTCTCATTTATCAATCACAATTTCACCATTTATCTTCTACCAAGATAATTTCTTTTGATTGATTCGTTCTTTGTTTGTGCAAGCCATTGAGGAGAGATTCTTTATCAACGTGGCAATTGGCTGGTAGCCCAAAATGAAACTATAACAGAGGTGAAAATACGATAGCTTTTCTTTTCTCTCCTTAATCTTTCACCTTGTGGTACATTCTCTCCCTCAACATTGCTATCGATAAGTTGATCATGTTTCTTTTTTACATTTTTTCTTTGGTTATGTTTGACATAGTCTCATATTTCTACATAACATGTCAATATATGAACTTTTTGTTCCTTGATAATAGATGGCTATTAGACATCGATGTAGTGCTGTATTTGGTATTTCGACAAAATACGTTGATCATTTGATTTGTCATGTAATATTAGTCATTTTTTGGGCCATACATTTGTGTATCGTACTTAACTTTCTTCACTGGGACATATCACTTGGTTATAAGTGCGGTTAGATAAGTAAGTCTACATTTTGACATTTGGTCGTATTCAATGTCATTATAAGAGCTCCTTGTCCTTCTTTTCAAGTTAGAATGACTTTGAAAGGTGGTGAATTGCTTAGAGTTTGTTGTGTTCTTTTGGGTGGCAATTGGCAAGAGCACCAATAGCTCAAGGAATGTCACAATAGTTATTGTTAGTATCTTGTCTCTATCTTGTGAAGAAAATCCATAAGATTGCTCTATCTTCTCCAAAGATGCTTGATCTGTCTAAGGTTCTACTCATCCTCTCTATAATCCTCCCTATGGGCTTCTCTCAACTCTTGTTGCTGGTTGCCCATAGGCTGCTCATTTTATGACAATTGTATTTTTGTGGAATCTCTTATTGCTACTACCTTCTCTTAGAGTTGAACTTAGTTTTAGGTGTTGAGTAGATATGGCAAGGCATAGAAGTAAGAGAGAGAGAGAGAGAGAGAGAGAGAATCATCTTCATCATAGATGCTATATTCAAGCTTCATAAATTCTTGTGCTTCCTCAAACATACTAGGGGTCTTCAATCCTCGCATTTAAGGCCTTCAACCTTGCATTGTTGTAATTTTCTTCTAGCCATGACATCTATGAGGTATTTGAAAGTTGCCCATGTGCCCCACCCAGGGAAGAGTTGAGGGAATGGTTCCTAGACCTATGCCCACAACGCAATGGGGCTACTCCTGAGTGTTGTAATTTTCTTCTAGCCATGACATCTATGAGGTATTTGAAAGCTGTCCATGTGCCCCACCTAAGGACTAGTCAAGGGAATGGTTCCTGGTCACCTTTGACCTCTCTATGTGTGCCCAATCCCTCGCTCTCCTCTACTGCGTACCTAGCCGCTTCTTCCTCAGATCGCGTCTCTTCGTCTTGATCTTTGGATGGGTCAAATGTGCCTCCCTAAGAATGAAACAACGTAGAAAAACTAAGAGCATTGATTGTAAGCTAATGGTGATAGTCAAACAATAACTAAGAGGAATAAGGTATACTTACATGATGCACCACCACCCTTTCCCAATCGATGTGGACTCCTTCTCTCTCCTTTTCCTTAAACCATGCCCTGGCTCCAATCTTGAAGGCCCTTTTGTACTCCTTGTTTTCAGGAGTCCTTCCAATCACACATTCCTATGGATCCAAATTCAATTAGTTAGATATGAATGACAAGACATTTGAACGATTGAACATATTAGAAATTCTACTCCTGAGCTCATGTCTTGGACTCTCTCGAAGAGAGAGATGGCGTTTTTTTTTTCTATTTTTGCATGTACTTTGTATCATGCACTATATGTTGTATATCACAAGTTGCACTAAGACATGGATTTTGTATATTTAGATATTGTATGTGATTTGCAAACTTGCACATAGTTTTATTGTAAGAGGGAAGGTTATGGTAGCTCTAAAGTGCAAGCATGCTAACTTTACAAAGGCACGACATAAGCTAGTTAACCAAATGATTTAACATCGATTACTGCTAGAGTAGATAAATAGTATGCACAAGAGGGAGAGATGGAGGCCACAAAAAAGAGCTAAAAAGATTGCATAATTTGAATGCCAAGGTTATGGAGGACACGAAGAGGATGTTAGAAGATGATGCCTAGACTTATGTGCTTGTCGCCTTTGTGAATGGGAGTCTGATGCATTGATTTGGATTTAATCCCTCATTGGTAATGTCCAATCATGGCTTGGGCAATCGTGTGCTACAATACCAACATTTACATACAATGTTAGTGCATCATGGATGAAATGATGGGATGCAATATGGACTTCATATAAAACTAAAGTCCTACAATCTGACAAGAAGAACCTCTTGATTGAAGTTAGGAGAAGATGTCAGCATTAATGTTTGGAATGGTAGAGGTGCGAGTTGAGTAAGATGAGGATGGAGGCACTAGAGTCTTAAAGGGAGAGGTGCCAAGAGTCAAAACCTAGGCTCGAATTTGCACGTTACCCATTGTTGTAATTGGCACCTCTTGTTCATATATGTAGGCTTAAATAACACATATGATATAGATATCTTACATTTTGAATATTTAATATTGTCTCCAAGTGACTTTAAAGTAGTGACATATCTCTCACATAAGGACTTGCAAAATTACTTCATGGAAAAAAATATATTTACATTATGGGATTTATAAATTTGGATTATTTTTACAGAGGGGGTGTAAGGAAATGCAAAAAATAGGCTACATAGGGATTTAGAAAAGAATCATTCAATGCATGTGATATAGACATATTACACTAAGTGACCCCCCCGAACACAAAGGAAGCACTTGATCTTAGATGGATCGGTCTTCTCCTAACCATTCTTACCTTTGTCTTTTTGCTCGGGTCACTTTGGTTTACCACTTGGTGGTCGAGCATCAGTCGGCACTTGGTTTGCTAGCACTTGGCGATTCTTACCATTGAAACTCACACACACAGTACAGTTTGCATGCAACATCCACGCCTTGTGCAGAAATTAACCATTGAAATTACTTGTCTGAAATCCGATTCTCACTGTACTTCGGTGAAGATTAGTGATTGTGACATGGATGATTTCTTCTCACAATGACATCACGAATTCCATCAGCCCAACACACTATTTGCTTTTTCTTCTCGAGGGTATTCCGTCAAAGATTAGTGATTGTGATAGGAAATCCGATTATCGAGTATATTCCATCGAAGATTTCAATCGCATCACGAATTCGATGCTTTTTGTTTCCCGATAGTTTTGTGATAAATTGGCTTCCATCCGTAAAATTGGATCTGCCACTGACGACTTTCCCGGATGCATTGTGCTTGTGACTATTTTGCTTCGATTTCTTTGAGCTATCTCTCCAGCTAAAGGTTTTCTGCTTCCAGATCATGTTTCTGGAGAACCGCGAGGTGTTGAAAATTCTTCTTTCAGAAGTGGCCATGGACATCCTCCCTTCATCACTTGGATGTCCTTTTCTAGATGCTATAGCTTGTTGATTTCTTGTGGGTGCAGCTCGTTGCAATCATGCATGCTGCGAAGTTGAGACTCGACAAGGCGAGTCTAGATGTTGACATGGCCATCAATGTACTAGACAAGGCTAAGAAGAACGAGTTGTGCTGAGAAAACATGCCAGCTGCCGCCACTATCAAGACATTGCAGAGAAAGCTACAAGCAGCCCAGATCGAATTGTCCCTTATGGATTCAACAGTTTACTCAGAGCTCTATAGAAAGTTACAAGTAGGTATCGTGACATTCACCTCTACACTTGAAATCCTTGGCTTCAATCCAAGGCAACACACCTAAACTAGAGGTGAGCATGGTTGGATCGAAATGCATGCCTTAATGTTGAAAATTTCAGAAACCTTAAAATAGTTTTTTTTTAACATTTGCAAAAAATAGTTTGATACATCTTAATCCTTCAAGTTATATATGTTAACCTTTTGTGCTATTATCACTTGCAGGCAGAGCTACATCAAAAGTCTGATGTATTCATGAAGATGTAACAGCAATATGCTTTTGTGAATAGGATGCTTGAAAGAGTCCATTCCAATAAGCCATTGTCCATTTTCCCAACCCCACCTACACTTTTGACTCAAGATGACGAAGAATCCACTAGTTTAATTATTGTTCAAGGTTATGTTGCTAGTGGCTTTGGTATTGACATGGAAGAATTTATTGATGTGTGTCTGCTTACTTGTCGACATCCATACCACCAGTTCTGTTTTACAAACTTGTGTTTAGAAGAATCACAATGTTGGTCGACTAGCTACTCGGAAAAAATTCCTGCTGTAATAAAATCTATGGTATTGGGGTCGTCAACTAGTAGATATGTCTCACTCCTTGTTTTACTTTACTGTTAAGAATTATACAACAAGCTTTCCAAGCTGACTTTGCATGTTTCTCTGGGACTGCATTTGTCACTACATGACCACTTTATGATCAATGGTTGCTTTGACTCTACATGAGACTACTATAGCACTGATCTTTAGCTACTTTGTGACATGATACTACATTTTTCCTACTTTGTATGTGCTCTGTGACTCCCCTTATGTGTGGAATGGGACTATTTTGTGAATGCTTTGGCACTACTTATTTTTCAATGCTTTAGCACCTCTTTTATTTGTGACTACTTTGTCTATACTTTGCATGTGCTTTGGCAGTACTTTATCAATGCTTTGTTAATGCTTGATCAATGGATGCTTTGACTCTGCATGAGACTACTATAGCACTGCTTTCTACCTACTTTGTGACATGCCATTCCATTGTGCTTGCTTTGTATGTGCTCTGTGATTCCTTAGTGTGTGGACTGTGACTACTTTGTCAATGATTTGGCACTACTTTGTTTGTGCTTTGGCATTGCTTTTTCAATGCTTTGTTTGTGCTTTCTAGTTATGATTTCTTTGTTTGTTCTTTGCATGTGCTTTGGCATAGCTTTGTCAATGCTTTGGTATTGCTTTCTATTTATGATTTCTTTGTTTGTTCTTTGCATGTGCTTTGGCATTGCTTTCTGTTTGTGACTACTTTGCTTGTGCTTTGCATGTGCTTAAATATTTGTCAATGCTTTGGCATTGCTTTGCCAATGATTTGGTACTACATTCACAATGCTTTAGCACTACTTTGTCAATGCTTTGCACTTCATGCACAATGCTTTGGCACTGCATTCACAATGCTTTGGCACTATTGTGTCTTCTTTTTTTGTTCTTTGCATGTGCTTTAAAAGTTCTCTAGATGTGTTTTGTAATGCTTTGGGAGTGCTTTGCATGTGTTTTGGCAGTGCTTTGTGACTACATTGTTACTGCACAGCTCTGCATTTGACTGATTTATCACTTCTTTCTACTTGCTTTGTGACATGCCACTGCATTGTGATTTGCTTTGACTACTTTGTATGTGCTTTGTGACTCATTTTCATCGTCTTTGTGTTTGCTCTTATACTTTGTGTTTTGGTACTGCATTATATGTGTTTTTGCCAATGCTTTATATTTGTTTTGGGCACTACTTTGTGTGTTTTTGGCCTTTGTATGTGTTTTTTGCAGATGCTTAAATCTTCATTTGAAAATTTACATGTTTCTTTGGATGCAGTCTTTGTCGATAATTTGTAGGCTGGGTCATCTAACAAGCTTGGAAGATGTGGACTTGTGCACATGTGTATACTAGACCTTCACCTCCAGGTAGCATAGAACATTAGAAGAATGATGAGCTAAGCCCATGGCATGGGCTTCTTGGATTAGATTCAACCTTCCACATACTTTGTAGGCAGGGTCATAAGACAAGCTTGCAAGATATGCACCTGCACATATGTTAATTGATGAACCTGCAACTATGTTGGATAGCACACCATAGGGTGAGATCATCAAGCTAAGCCCAGGGTCTGTGCTCCAACCTATAAAAGAGAAAGTAATTCACATGGAAGATGGAGTAGAGATGGTTGAGGCAGAGGTAGTGGTTAGTGACCCATCTTTTGAAGCTGTCATAGATGGACTCACTCTTGTAGCAAATGTTGCAACCACGAGGAGAATAGTCAAGAGGGGCAGACTGTGGGACAGTGGTAAAGGGACGGTCAAGGAATCGTCATACATAGAGCATCGAAGAGGAGGTCAGTCCATCAAATGCATAGCTACCTAACACCAGAGGGAAAAGGCTTAGAACCTCAAGTGACGCTGAAAAGGTTGCGAGCCCTACAACAAAGCAAAAAGGAAGTATGGCATCTGCCCACAAGCCATGAACCTACAAGAGACTATAACCTATACATTAGAAGTGTGGTTGTACCCTTATGTAATGAGTGGAACATTACTAAAGTTTGGGTTATACCCTCATGTAAGAAGTTGTGACAGCCAACCCATTGTTTTTTGGAATCTCTAATTGTAGTCAGAGGTCTCCTTCCATGTATATTCTCCATGTTCTGTCTGAACTTCTTGAGAGAGTGCCTTGTACTGGCATACACACTAAAAATATTTGATCATCATAGGTGTGTATATTTGAAATTTTTATGTTGTATCTTTTAAAAATATTTGATTTTCATAGGCTTGTGTCTTTTTAAAATATTGTATCATCAAAGGATCTTTTGGGTGAAACACAGTTTTGCATCTTTGAATGTTTTATGGGAGAGCAAGAGATAGAGAGTCGCTTTATGAACAAGAACATAATCATGTCATGGTTTGTTTAGGTGACAACGAATTGGTGCTACTCACATGTGTAAAAAGTCCTTTCAAACTCCGATGCAAGATGAGTGCTGCACAAGCCTGTGGTTCTTCTCCAAATAAACGAAGGAGAGCGTACAAGGTTTATGAAGCCAAGCTCCAGTAGATTCATCATAGTGGCGATATTGCCATATCACTCTTGAATTGCGAGAGTAGTTATGCACTACCTCCCCCTTCACTTGACTCCTACTACATCCCCGAGAGCAAGAATGTGGAACACCACGCTTTTATTCTCAACATGAATGGTGTGTTGGTTCATCCATACAACCGTAAAAAGATTTTTCTAGGTGCGATGGCATGTCTACACACAGCAGGTATGAGACTTCAGCACATGACCAGATCTTGATGTCCCATTTCTTATTCTAGAGGATGTAGAGCATTTTTGCATTGGGCCACTCAGTGGTTTGACATGTATATATGGAGCTCACATTGTATGCACAAGAAGGTGTTTCGCACTATGATTTCTTGGCTTGGAGTTTCTTATCTCAATGTGGATGGATCAGGCATATTGTGACTCCATGCATTTTACCATTTTGGATGGGAAGCTTGTGTTTTTCCAGAACCTATGGTATTTCTAGGAGAAATACCCTTTCTGCAATGAGTCCTGTATCGTACTTTTATTAATGATAGCTTTTATAAGTGTAGTAGAAATCTGTGAGGGACATTCTACATACTTCCAAAGATGACAATAGTAACTACACACATGCACTACAATTTTATGATTGGCACCATGGTTATGGCAATGGTTACTATTAGAGGGTCGGCTGTAGTTTGCTTCTACAGAAAATTTTGGGGCTTGATTAGACCAAGAAAGGCTGCAAGCTGCAAAAAATTTAAAATTTTGTTGTACATCTAGGATGGGTGCCAGCCAAGATGGCTAATTCTGAGAGGCCTCGAACATATGTCAGACCCCGAAAACTCGACAAGAAATATTACCTTAGCACTAAATATACTATCATGTATGAATTGTAACTATATGATGTTATATATGTACTTTCTGAATTGAGCTTGTTTCATTTCAATTTTTGGAAGCCCTTCAAAATTGTTAAGTAATATTATCATCAACCTTGGACCTTCATGCATTAATGATTGTCCTTTGGCTAAAGATTTGAATGTCATGTTCACGTTTGCATGAATTCACCAACAGAGCATAATGTTTGTAAGAAAATAGCATGAATATAGCCTAAAATGTAAATGTCAAAAAAAGAATAATGGCTGAATTTTATAGTGGGGTTGTTCAACCTTCATAGATTCTAATTTTGTTTACATAGATTGAGAATAGATTCCAACCCTTGATTCCAAATTGTTCATTTGTGAAATATATTAGTGTACATGGGATGTTCTTGAAAAGAGTGCTATCAAGATCTCATAATCAAGCACTACTCAGATCTCATAATCAAAGTGTTATCATCCTTAACAAAGATCATGTTCAACATAATAGAATAGGGCATCTTGCTGCTATCCATTATGACTATGTTTGACATGAAGTCCAAGTAGTCACAAAGCACTTCAAAGAAGTCTCTTAACAATTAGAAAGCACAACCAAGCATGGTCATAACAATCACAAAGCACTAATCAAGCACTTAGAGTAGTCAAAAGAACTCACATAGCTTTCACTGTTATGAGACAGGACAAAGCACTACCAAGAAGTCACAAAGTACTCACATAATTGTCACAAAGCTCTACCAAGTAGTCATATAACAGTCACAAAACACTCATATAACTGTCATAAAGCACTTGCAAGCAGTCACAAAGCACTTCCAAGAAGTCTCATAAAGTTCACAAAGCACTGCCAACAAGCGGTGTCATAACAATCACAATGTATTAATCAAGCACTCATAGAGCAATCACAAGTATTGATCAAGCACTTATAGAGCAGTCACAAGGCACGCACATAGCTTTCACTAAACCAAGACTGCTTGGCTTTTGCAAAGCACTACCAAGCAATCACAAAGCGTGAGTTTAACATAAGGTTATTTTCAATTCCTAAATTTTACAAAAATTAATTTACATAAAGGAATATTTAATCTAGTTTTTGAAAAAAATTACATATTTGTATAGAAAAAGGGTACATTTTATTAAGAAAAAATTCACTGATAAGGGATTTTACAAATATGCCTTGAATGCACGTGATATAGAGGGTTTATATGTAGTGACCCCCCCGAGGTAGTAGTGCAGGATAAGTTATCGCAAGCGCGGTTGTTGGTTTGCACTATGATATGAACAGCCACCAGCGCGGTGGTTTACTTCTATTATTACAAGATGAATGGATTTGTAGGATGTGTGGATTCATTATGGAAAACCAACGTGGTGCTTGTTGGGATTTACTAAAAACAAGCATGGGTTTTACCATTTGGGATTTACAAAAATAATTTAATAAAACTAGCACGGTGGTTGTTTAGGATAAACTAAAAAGAAGCAGTCTCAATACAAATTCCAATTTGTAGGACAAGTGGACATATTGTTTCCCTGCAATGAGACTACATACATTTGCTCAGTACTATCTCAGTCATCCTCGTCCACTACTCCAAGACATCCCAAGATGTGCTCATGCGTGTTTAAATCCAATTTGAAGACACTCTTGCCCTTCTTTCGTTGTGGCACAAGTTGCATCTGGAATTTAATAGCTCTTATTAGATGAGAGTACACACATGTTTGTGGACCCTTATGTAGCAGTTCGTAATTATGGCCTCTCTTGGATTTTTTTTGTACCAAAAAGCTCCGACTACTACATCCCACTTCTCATAGGTCATTCCCCAATTATCCTTGAATTTTTCCTCAACCTTGTACTTAGGTTTTGTGCACTGGTTGCATCTGGAACCTAATAGCTCTTACTAGATGAGAGTACACACATGTTTGCGGACTCTTATGTAGCAGTTCATAATTGCGGCCTCTCTTGGATGTTTTTTTGGTACCAAAAAGCTCCGACTACTTCTCATAGGTTGTTCCTCAATTATCCTTAAATGTTTCCTCAACCTTGTACTCAGATTTTGTGCACTGCAACAGAAAGTATGGGTCATCTTCCTCGTTCTCCCCAGAATCTACAACAACTACAAAGTTATCCCCCTCTTCCAAACAGTCAGTGAGGTCATCGAAACTCTCTACAAAGTGTGGCGAGTCGTTTGTCTCTCCATTGTTTATCACTCCATTTGAATGTAAAGGGAAAACTCGAACTCGCTCCCATGACTTCGCAGTTGCAATGTTCTCACAATCGTCATGAATCCCTATGATGCACACACTGTAGGAACAAGAAAGTTTTCTCATTTTAATCAATTGGTTGTTTGAAAAGCCCCATATGTTGTGCAGACCACGAACTCCTTTAATTTTCTCACAATCATGTTGACTTCTCCTTTGCACTTCATCCACTTTCACTTCATGGAACACTCTGCATACTACAATATTCTTAAGGCTTTGTTTACTGTATGTTGAATGCATGCCTCTGGAGAGGTTGGCTGTAAGCCATGTTATAGCATCATGGGCATCCTTGAGTTTTTCTTGAGGGCATGCTAATTGGTGTTTAAACAAAGCTTGCTTAATAACAACACCGCATCCATCATGTTCACCCTTGCCATGGCTAGACCCAAAGAAATTCCACATCATGTCTAGACCGGTCACGGATTTGAAGCTTGAGACAAAGTAGAATCTACATGTTGATTTAAATCGAGAGGTAGCACCATCTGACCACTCCAATGTTGTTTTATATTTTCTACATGGGGATTTTGCTTTTTTAGCCATTCCCAATGCAATAGAAAAGCATGCTACACAAATAGAGTGTCATATTCCCTATCATCTGAAATGTGGAAATGGTGAGTGTGTTGCATTGATTTGGACTCCTGTGAGTCAGCAAAAGTAGATTGGCATCAGGGTGGAAAAATCAAGCAAATGACTGTATGTGATATGCACAAGAATTGTTATCTTCTTGTTGTACCAGTGAGCACTTTGTATCTCATCTCATTCTTAAAAAGAATATTTTTTTGTAAATTCTATGACAAATACAATAGTGTTACCGGAAAAATTGGCAAGGCACGTCTTGAACTGCTTATCCTACCAACTGGTCATGAAATTGTAAAGCACATATTGTGGCATCGATGGATTGAATGACATGATCTACAACCTCCCTTGGCTAAGTGCTCTTATATGATAGTAGCCATCTCTTTTTATCGGATCCTTCAACATTGACATTTTCAAATCTCCTCCATTTTAAAGCAACATGGTTGTCTTCCCTCATTTCATTTGGACAGACATTGAATGTCTTCTTCTTCAACTTCAAACTGCAATGCTTGCATGTGTCAGGAATGCATTCAATCGTGTGCCACTCACAGTCTCCCTTTTAACAAACCACTAGCTCCCACAGAGACCTCAAAACACAAAACCTACCCTCCCTTGCAACACATGATGAGGATCCAGGTGGCCTACAGATTGCGCATTCATTGGGGAGGCATGGGCACCGATCCCCATGGAGCAATGCTCCAACACGACCAGATCTCAAGTCATTCGTAGCTTGTCAGGCCAGGTCAAAGTCTATGTGTGTTTTTCAACAACAAACATTCTTGTCCTTGAGTTTCCTGATGTACCAGGGCTTACAATGATCAAAGCTCCTCTGCCCAATTAAAATGCCTAGATTCTAGTTCACAAACTTGAGATACACCTCCATCTGCTAACCCAACATGCGGGAACAACAAAACAATGAGATCCCTTTTTGCTACTACTAAAAGAATACAAAATACAGTCTAATTAAAGAGTCTAATTAAAGTATATAATGAAGCAAAATAATTTTCAACAACCGTGCCAGTTTAGGACAATCACAATTTCAATCACCAAGCTAGTTTAGGACAGTCAACCACCGGCCTGGTTTAGGACATGTTTAGGATAGTCACAATTTCAACCATTGGGATGATTTAGGACATTGTCACAGTTTCAATCATCGAGAAGGTTTAGCCTGATGGTCTCAACTTCACATATTAGATTATAACAAGTATATTGCTTTTCATTTTTGAATTTCACCATTAGAAAATAATAATATACTGCTTTTTGTTTGGGAATTCCACAATTTAACAGTGGTATATGACCCGAATAGCAGAAAAATAAATTTTACGAATTTAAGTACTAAGAAACACAATAATTTCAACCATCAGGCTAGTCAATAAACTAATTTATGTTCAACCATGCTAGTTCAAGACAATCACATCACTGGTGATTGAGTTGAAGCAGTCATGGTTGCATGATGTTCCAACCATCGGGCTGGTTTAGTAAAATAACAAAATATTATGAAATGCTCAACTATGCCATCGGGTTGGACAACAACTAATGTCTATTCAACCATGCTTGTTCAACACAATCACATAACTGGCGATTGAGCTGAACCAACCTACGGTTGCATGATGTTCCAACCACCAAGCTGGTTTAGGACAATCACATTTAGTCCAAGCCTAGTTTAAGAAATGAAACAAGTAAACTATCCCAAAGCTCAATCACAAACAACCACCAAGCTGGTTTAGGCACCACTAATGTTGTATCTAGCATGTGTATGATGTGCTCCTCAAACACCTTGCATCCCATCCACTTCTTACAAATGTTCTCTTTATTTGGAGAAACTCTTGTATTTTTGTGCCAAAACGTCATCACTGTAACAATGACTTCTGCACTTAGACTGTCTCTCCTTTTCTTGTGTTCTATTGAAGCCCTAGACTTCTCGGATCGGGATGATCGTGCATTGTTTTTGCTCTATGTTCAACCGCTCGAGTCACATTGGTCCTTCTAATTGACAATATCTTTGAGATTGTGTGCCCAAGCCGTTTCTCCTTTGTTTCAAGGGACATCAATATAGCTAATGTCACCCTCTTTGCAGCTAGTTCATCTAAGCTGTGCACGCCTTTCAATTTCTGTAGGCCATTTCTCAAGTTAGAGAGCACTGCCTCTTGGGCAGATCTCCCGAGGTGTTGGTAGGGTTGTTACTCTACGAACTTTAGGGTGCAGGCTAAAGCTAGTGAAGACTTGAGACCGGTAATCACCTGAATGTCCTGATGTTGCTGCCTCGAATGCTCCCACCAATCGTGACACCACAGCTCGTGTTCTTCACTCAGATGGCAATGATCGAATGCATGCATCTGCAACCGCTTCTTTCTTCTTGTTGTTTCTCCCTTTGCAGATGTTGCAAAAGTGTCTTCCGTTGCCAATTCAATATCGTACCAGCACTTTCCTCGACCCGTACTCCATTCCTTGTGCCTTGACCTGGCTTTTTGACTTTCTTGTCTCGCAACCTCCGGATGATCCGAAGTAAGACATCAGTACCACAACACATCATTTGGGCCGAGTTTTTGAGAAGATCTACTATAGTTACACACATTCAGGACCTGGTTGGAGCCGAGGGAGCTTCCAGTGAAGCTCAGTTTTTACAGAGACCACTATCTACACATCTCTAAGGAGGGCTTCATTGTCCCACTAGAGTATACTTGGATCCACCTGCCACACTCACTGAGAATCTCTATCGGGCAGTTTCAAGTTTCATCACACCGACTCCGTATTGAGAGTGAGTGAGCTGAGGGGACACCCAGGGAGAGACTGATAGCAAAATTGAGAGAGGGAGAGAGAGAATAGTACACACGATATAGCTACGTGTACACTAAGTGTATTAACAATGAACATGAAGATATACATGTGAACCCCTTAGGGTTAGGGTTAAGGTTTTCCCCTATGCCCATGTGAATCCCTTAGGGTTAGAGTTTGCCCCTATGCCCTATGTGGATAGTGCAATCTACACTATCTTTAACACCCCCTCTTAAATTGCATTGGGTAAGTAGAGGGGCTGCATGTTTCCATTGATGCCATGGCCACGATCAGTCAGAATAGACCCAGAGAGGCTAGCTGGTGAGGCAAGCAAAGAATAGAAGACAAATTACTTGAAAGAAGACAATGGCAAACCAAAGTCTACGTAAGGTCACGTCGAGGTGTGTGCGGATTACAGGGCGGGGGCAAGTGGCAGGTACTTAACATTTGATGTACAGGAGGTGTGAAGATTCAAAATTCATGCGAGTAGCAAAATTTCAGCACCGCCAATTTTCCCTGTCTCCGACGATACACGTCAATAGACTTGGATATCCCAAACAAGTGCAATGTGGCCTAAAATGCTTCAAAACACAACTTGGCCAAAGGGCATGCTATCGGGTCTGATGCTATGCATTATTAAATGCAATGATCTTTAGCATGCTTATGAGCCATATAGCAAGCAAGTGCATGGAAAAAGAAACAATTCAATATTGTAAATAGTGTTGGATTTGTTAAAATATCTTTGCACATGCACAAATTGCACTTTTTCAACTTCTTCCATTTTTAAGACCCCCAATAGTTTCGATTCCAAATTTTCAATCTGTTTTGATTTTCAACAAATCAAAAGAAGGTTATGGAGTGTTCCCTCAAATGGGTATGCATTACTTTAGCACAACATTGGAGACCCATTAACCCATGCATAATGATCTCATTTAGGTGTCCTTGGGTCGAAAAGAAGCTCACATAGGATACTTTAGAATGATTACTTGGTTACATGTATGTATAGAACAAAATTTTGATGTTTTTGAATAAATTGCTATATCCTATAGTCTTCAGGATGCATGCTTCACATGCAACATGGCACTTGTAATGCTTTAATGGTCTCATTCCAAATCCTTATTCTATATTTTTTTTCTCTCATGTTCAATTTTGGAATGTGTACTACAACTTGAAGACAAAGTTTGCAGAATTCCATTGACCAATGCATAAGTTATGGGTCATGCAAGATACCCATATACAAAAAAGTCCTTGAACCTCAGCAAAAATGGCTACATCCAAGCAAACAATGACCCTTAACTTATGTGTTTTTCTGAGAATCTTAACTCTCCTCTGAAGTAGACCTGTGCTTGTGTGCCAATTTGACAGATATTGTAAATATCATTTTCATCCCATTCAACTTGTGGTATTTCCTTCTTAAGACAAATGATTGTATCATCAAAATGGATTTCTCCTCATCATCATGGAGGCACCCATCTTTCAAACCCCCAATGTGTAGGATTGTCTTATTTTATGCTATTGACTTGTGCTCTTTTACTTCGGTATAGAGATTCGCTCTATTGACCTTTGTTGTTGGCATCAACCACCATTTGGGCTCACTTGATTGGTGAGAATATCCTTAACCATGGAGATGAGTGTCAATGCCTATGGAGATGTATTACATTTGTGTATGACCTCTGTAATAATTTCCTGCTTTCCATTACTCTCCATATCCTAACCTTTCCTCTTGAGGGGTGCAAGCTGAAGTTTGAGCTCTCCAATTTCTTATTGCAAATAGTAGATTTGCTCCTATGGGTCAAAGATGATCTTTTGTCTATGTGTCTTTGCATAAGGGATGGGTGTCATTAGGTCTGCAATGGCTAAGTACGAGGGCCTACATATGGGTGTTGAAAAGGCAAATGACTTCACCTTGGAAAACTCCATAGTGGCCTGCATAGGTTCGAGTGCCCTTTGCTTATAAGACCTAACCTCCAGGTTGGGTCAAGGATTCATCCCAAACTTAAAGTGACCTAACCCTAACTGTGTGAATTAAACTGATGTGGATTGAAGAAATTGAAACTAATGGAAAGAGAACTAGATGAAATGGTGATGACTTGCATTGAACTTTGTAGGTGTGGCTTGATACCCACAATGCTGAGGGCGAGATGATCCAAGACGATGAGACATTGGGGGAGAATTGGGGTCTCCAAAGGGCCCCCAATTAGTGTTTCCTAATTTCAAGGGATTAGTGAGGTATTTGAGGTGTACCAATGGGAGTGCTCCTTTTTGTGGGCCAATGCCATGTTGAGATGGAGGGTGGGCAGACCTGCAAACATCCCTATTGGCTTCTCCTTTTACACCGGGGACCACTCAAACCATCCCGCCCCCCCTCAACCCATGCTTGACCCTTCTCCCATATGCACCTCCCCCAAAAAAACCTATAAGTCATTCAAGAGGCGGTGGGCCCTTTCAGGCAAATTTTTCCCCCCTCAGCTTGTTACAGAGGCCAATGAATAAAATATATTTTTATGTTCTATTACTATTCCCATGTTATTACACATGTTACGTGATGCTTTCCATCAGTTTATGCAAGTTCAGTGTGAATTTGAGTGGTCAAATGATGTTTTTTCACAGTGGCGCAGAAGGCAAATGTGTTCGACATCATGCAGGGAGCTCAAAAATGCCAAAACCCGCTATGGCATGTATGAGGGCTGTTTGACTAAGGCTGAAAAATGCCAAAACCCTCTATGGTGCGTATGAGGCCTGTTTGACTTGGTCAAATAGGCCTCATACGTGCCCCATGTCAAACAGGCCTCATACGCACCATAGCGGGTTTTGGCATTTTTGAGCTCCTCGCATGATGCCGAACACATTTGCCTTCTACCGTGTGGTGAGATTCTTACTGGATTGCTCAGAACTGACCATTATAGCACAAATATTTATCTGATAGCATGGTTTTGAAAAGAATAGTGAATGAAAATGTTAATGCCATCAACAATTAAAGTTACAAAATATAATGTCAGTATAAAATAAATTTTGTAAAAGAACACAAAATGGGACACTTTATAAAAAGTATATATGTATTCATATAAAATAAATTTTCTATACAATAAGGCTTAAGAGCCTTTCTCTCTTCTCTAAAACACTGAGAACATCGGGCTTTGAATTCCCAAATACACTCCTAGCTCTGAACCTAGTCGATAGAGAGTCAACGCTATTGTCGTTGCTGGCCAGGGACATGGCTCTACTGTCGTCAATGCCATACCTTGAAAATTGGTTCCAAAGGCATTGAGGGCAGCCATGAGGTTCGCCAAAATGACCTTGTCAGCATTGCAATTGATGTCAGCATAACCAATCACTCATGACAAGGCCTTGCACTTCAGGAGGTCATCAGTGCCATGTGGAGAAAACTTTTTGTGTATAACCACAAAGTGCCCTTTTGCTTGGCCAAGGTAATGTGCCAGTGAATGATCTCGGCCGAAGCTACTATGAAGAAGGCATTGCCAAGATGAGAATAGGTTGACCTCAAATGCCTCCTGTAACAGTCCAACATTACATTAGAATTCCATTAAAGCAAAAAGTATACCAAGAGAGAAGAAATTCAAGGCTCATAGTTTCTTACCACTATCGAGTTGTCATGCTCAATCCCTTCCTCTTTGTCAATGAGGATGGATCCAGAGGCCTCCTGCTATTTGGAGTGAGATGTGGAGGCTTCTTCTAGAACATCAGGTAGGTCGGAGTAGATTGATGTCTTTGCATCTTTGATTTGGGAGTGTTAAAGTAAGAACCTCTTTTATTGAATCATATGCTCCCAAAAAGCCAGGTTGTTGCATAATCGTGTCCACCTCATATCCACACAGGACACCAAGAGCTTCATCCTCCTAGAGACCAAACATAACCTCTATGTCATGGAGAAAGAGGTATTGTTCTCCATCGACAAGAAGGGGAGCAAGAAACCATATCACTGTTGTGGGGTCAACAGAGGTGGTGCCCAAGGTGGATGGAATTTGAGAAGTAGAATGGGGTTTAGGAGATCGCTAGAGTACTTCCAGGGCTAATGCAGCTTCCCACTCCTCAGCTTCTTCATCTATGGGCTCTTCATTGTAGATGTTGGACTCATCTATAGAAATAAGAGGATCGAAAAGGGCAGGAGTAGGGTCAGGGCTTGAGGTCAAGGCCTCCTCTTCCATTTGTCCCTCCTAGAGAAGGAAAATAAAGGTTATTTCCCAAGATAGGAACCTATTTCCTGTGCTTCTGATGACTCTGCATGCTAGGTCATCAGTGTCCACCTCCCTAAACCCTAGGGGTGTGAACTGGGTTTGAAAGCGATCTAAACGCTTCACGAACCTGGGTTCTTGATTGAACAAGTACTTCAAATAATCAATTGGGACCCATCTTTTTGTAGACTCATCAAGTTGATATGCAAAACTTGCGATGTGGTCTTGCATGTACTTGATGAGGTCTTCAAAATCGTCTCGAGCTTCCAAGTAGGTGCCTAGGACATCTATGCTCTTATCAAAGACTGGAAATAACTCCTCCTCTCTATCAATTAATGGAGTACGGGAGATGAAATCATGGAAGGCAGACCTAGTAGAATCCATGGTAGTTTGGTAGCTAGGAGAATATGGTATGATAGTGAAACTTTGAAACTAAAGTAACTTTATAACCTATATATACCCAAATGTTCTAAATATAAAAAATAAAAAGAATTATAAAATTTTTGGGAAAAACTTGACATTGACATGAAACAAAACCATTCAAAACATCAAAATTAATTGCACCAAAATTAATTGGAAAATGTCAAAATCCACAATTGTTCCACCCCACATTGTTCACAATCTTCCATATTGCAAGAGGGATAAAAGTAGCACCATGAATGAGCTTCTCTGCATGCTTTCCTACCTTTTCGCCATTTAAGGTAAAGTGAAAGGACTCAGACATGCCATCCTCCATGACCAATAGGTGTTCCCGCACGTCCCTGAGAGTCCACTGTGATGTGACAGTCACATTCTTGACATCTCCTAAATGAGAATCAATACATAAACTTACCCCTGTATTATCATCACCGTTAGAGTCAAGGGGGAGCCAATTGCCACCTATGTTCTTCCAGTGCCTATATTGGAAAGCAAAATATAACATTTGGCCGGAGATGTGGTACTTGACAACCACATTGTCCTTACATACCCATATTGAAACAGATTACCCTTTTGTTCACCTGACCTGCTTCCCCAATTCACCCCAAGCAATTCCTCAAGGGCATTCTCATGTAAGCACTTGCATGACCACATGGTTTTTGTTTTGTGCGTCTGGATATTCTAAAAACAAGAAGCAAAAATGTGCAAAGGCATAAACCAAGACAACCTTACCCATTTAGAGCCAAATGTAAACTTCATGGCCATGCCCACATCCTTTGCAATCTTTTCCTTGTATGATTGCACTGTTCTTGTGTCCACCATGCTGCAATCCATATCTTCAAGTTGTGGTGTTGCAATGCATTGAAGATGGCCATAGCCTGATGCCGTACTTGGAGTAATGTACTTTTGGCATTATACCAATAGATATTTCTCTGTTTCAAAGCAAAGGACTTCTCTCCAGCATGCATTTGCCTTCCTAAATCCTCATGAATGGCAGTAAACTTACCTAAGAAGCACTCAACTAGTTCCCACTCCTCAAAGTCTGAAGGAAATACATCTGCTATGCACAAGTGCTATTTCAAAATACAATTTCAAAATGACTCATTACACTGGTGCTATTTCAAAACACAATTTCAAACTGACTCATTACACTTCAAAATCTTACACAAAATGCAGACTTACAATGCAATGGTATTGGCAATTGATTACTTGATGGGGGAAGGCACATGTCCTTCCCCATGTAGATGTGTTGCACCTTTGCAAGCCATCCTTTCTTCCCAAGCTTGAACTTCATGATGTGGCCCTTCCATTCATGCAAAAGATCACCTCTTTTGCTCTTGGGAAGCTTATGTGGACCCTTGGTAGATCCTCTCATGACTATCCAATCTTTCAAGCTATAGGTGCAAGGCACCCATTCACCCAGTGCATTTTTGCTCCTGTGGGACACAGAGTACATGTATGGTCTCCTCACCATGCTTGTATAGAGGTCACAACAACAATAGTAAACTAAAAAGTACAGCTTGGAGGGAGAGAGCAGCTCCAATAGAGGGAGAGAGAGGGAGAAGGTATAGAGGGTGCAACTAAAGGTTGAGAGAAGCTCCAAGAGGTGCTGTAGCTAGGAATGGAGGGAGAAAGAGCAGAGGGGGATGAGCAGCTGCTCCAAGAGGTGTTGTAGCTAGGAATGGAGGGAGAAAGAGCAGAGGGGGATGAGCAGCCACTACAGGAGGTACTGTAGCTAGGAATGGAGGGAGAAAGAGCAGAGGGGGATGAGCAGCTACTGCTGTAGGAGGTGTTGTAGCTAGGAATGGAGAGAGAATGAGCAGCTACCACAGGAGGTGCTGGAGAGGGAGAAACAACAGTGGACCAAAGCATGAGGGAGCAAAATGATTCAGGTTACACCAAATGAACCTAAACAACATCTAGGGCCTAAGGGAGGGATCGAAGCGGATGCACTTTTGGCAAGTGCAAGATCCTTATCCATCACTGTTACTCTTTTGGCATGGATAGCACATAAGTTCGCATCTTCAAAAGACCTACTGTCATCTGCTTCATTGCCTCCTGAATTGCTCCCATAGCGCCTGAAGTGAAACACACATCATCCTTGTAATGCTGTGCTATTTCACACACAACACACTAGAAGGGTGCACGGGGAATGAGATTGTCCACAGTGGTTTGGAACTTGCGGATCTCCTGAAGTGCCTTCACGCCTGATTTTTTGTGCCTCTTCATCTTTGGGGGACCCTGCACTGGCCTCTGGACATGGCCCCATGGCCACTTGTCTGCGTTGAACTTCTTTCACCTCTCCTCCCTTGCAACTGCCTCTTGAGACTCCTCTTCCTGTGTCTGGTGGGTCCTTCGAGGTGGCTTGTAGCGCCTAGGGGTCTTCTTTGTCCTTGGTTTCTTTTCCTTTTCATGAGGCTATGAGATAGCAGGTTGAGGCTCTTGCTCAGGTCATACTAGAGGCTCCTCATATGTGATAATATCGAGGCACAGAGGGTTGATGGTGCTCTTCTGTGCGTACTGCTTGGTTGGAGGATTGGGGCCAAGGTTCATAATATCTGCGAGCTCGCCAAATACTTCCTCTTGTTGTGGCCCCTGTAATCTCTCCATCTCCTCTCTTTGCCTTTCTTGCTCCCCTTACTAGTCTAGATGCTCCATGCCAGGACCCCACGGAGGAGGGAGGGGCAGTTGATCATGATTGACTGGACTATTTTGTCCCTCTTGGGAGACCTCTCTACTTCCACGGTTAGTTCCCGGGGGATTCACTCTTCATTAAAGGGGGACGTCACCTGCGTGCATGAACTTCAAGAAAACCCCCTATTTAAGATCCACGTAGGATGATAAAACACCCCTATTTAAGCTTATAAGATACCACCGAAATTCCATTATGTCCCCCCCTTTCCTTAAATCTACATTCTCTCTCAAGCATTTAGATTACACAACAAATTTAGGTTACTTTTCCTATGACTATTTAAAACCATACACAAAATCAAACTTGTTTGGACTAGTTACCCAAGGTAACCTATATTATGTCCCCCCTTCTTAAATATGACATGGTCCCCTTAGCTTAAATTCAATATTGGGGAAAAAAAAAGGCCCCCCACCCCTAATGTATAAGCTTATGCCTCATTTCAAAAAAAACCCCTATTGTACACTCACGTGATATCATAAGTTTTCCCTTGTGAATCCCCCGGGGGTTAGTTGTATGGAGAGGACCCCTGATCGTGCTTGGATCCTTCATCGTGTTGGGATTTCTGATGGTACTAAGATCCCTGGGATCCCCCATGAGAGTTGGATGGTGGGGACTCATGTTGGTTGGACTCCAAATGATGAGAACCGCCTTCAGATCCCTACTGATCATTGCCCTCTTGGCCACTGCGGCTTGTAGTGTGTTTGGAGGCCATGGAGTTGTGAGGAGGAGAACGGGTAGCGTCTAAATGTCGTCCAGTGGGTCTAGCAGTTTGTTTAACTCGTGCCATAGAAATGAGGGATTTTAGGGTTTTGAAGTGCTTTATATAGCCTTTTTTTAAGCACTTTACGATTTTTCTTTTAAATTAGGGTTTTTTGAGTGCACCCCCTCCCCCCCAATCTTTTGGCGCCAGTTCGGTAATACTTAATCTTCACCACCCTCCCTCCCAACCCACTCACCCCTCTACCTTGCCATGTCGCACATGCAATTCTGCAATTTCCAAACAAATTTGTGAATTTTGATATCTATAATTGACTCAAAATAGTATTAACTTTATTTATCAAACATTTTACATTTGGGGCTCTCTTAGGACCCAACGCCTCCCCTGTCTGACTTTATGTTGCAACTAAAGCACAACCCCTTGGCTCTCTATTGAGGACTTCCAAGCAGCACATCTCCTTGTCTTCTTGACACGTTGAACCGCTTTTGCAAGACTTGAGACCTCTACCTTATCGTGCTTGAGAGTCCTGGCCTCTAGACATCTATAAAACCAATCGAACATTTTGTGTAGTGCATTGCTTCACGCGATACCACCCCCATGCCTTGTATTCTTGAAATATGCTACCCTTGCTCTGTAATGCGATTTCTCCATTCCTTGAGTATTCCAAATGGACAGAGGGCCCCATTGCTCCACAAACCATGGTGCATGTGCGTAAACAATATGCTCTAAAGAAAAACATTGTATTAGAAACATAAACTGACTCAAGTTTAAAGCACAAAATTTCAACCTAAGGAGGATTACCATGTAATGTGTAATATGTGACTCCCCCCATGCTTCTACCATCAATGATATGAATTCTCCCAGTGTTGTCCTGAATTTCTCATAATAAAGCTCATCTATTTGACCTTGTCTAAGCAACTTTATAAATGCATCAAGCTTTGTCCATAGTTTTGCTCTCAAAGTAGCAATTTGCGGATGTGAAGCTTGATTTGTATTGCACTCACACAAAGCTTTCCAATACTCCCAACCTAGGGTGCTTTGAGCCAATGTATGTTTTTCTTTATCAGCATTGTGGTTGGATAAGAACCCCCTTGCCTTTCCTCCACCCATGGACACTTTAGTAAGAAGATTTTGTGTCTTTCCTAATTGTTTCTTGTCTTGCTTAAGCTTCACATTGCCTCCGTGAAGTCCCATTAGTGAGAGTAGTTCTTCACCTTTTGCAATGCATTGCACAGATACTTGGTGTGGCCTCAAATTCCAAGCATAAACTAGATAGAGATAGAGTAACTTATCAAGTATATGCAGTTCAGCGTGCAAAGTATACACATGTACCCGCTCCAATGGAATTGGTAGAATGGATCCTTTTTGTGACGATCAGGGGCTGCAATTTGGTTGCAAGAAAGGATGCCATTTTCCCACTGTATGCTTCCCTTTTGCATCTTCTGAGAGTGGGTGCAATACAAGCATGTCCATTTTGCATCTGCACCTGTATCACAACCATACAAGCACTTAAGGGTCTTCAAATCACCAGCTAGATGCCATTCAACTTGAAATGTTCCATGCCCATCCATTCACCTCTTGTCTTCGAATAATCGACGAGATGCCGGTTCTCTCCAAAACCCACTTCAATGTCTCGTGGCACTCCTTTGGGGTCTCAAAGGCTGCAAGCCACCATATTTCCTTCTTAGATTAACTGAGAAACCCTGCTCAACTTCCTGATCCCCTTGAGCAAAATCCAAGGCGTCATTCATAATACAAATGCTCACCCTCTCTAGCTTGTGCTCTTTTACCAACTGAGCTTCATCCATTTTTATAACAAATACTAGCTTGCCATCTGTAAAATGAAAGAGAAATACAGTAAGGATAAAGAAATGAGAAGAAATAAAGTTGAATGCGGAGGGAATTTCTCTTACCTTCTTCTCTCATCCCATAGAATTTGACCATGGCTCTCTATAAATTCTCTACATGCACTTAAACATTATTGAAAACATTCATCTCAAACGTTTGGATGCCAGTTTTCTTTTTACTCTTCCAAGTCATTGTGCCACTTACACAATGGTATCCTCCAAGCTTTTCTCTAGCACATTGGTTTGTTTCTTGACATGCAAGCCTTATAGACCACGGTGTTGAGTGGCAATGGCATTGTAGATATCTTATACTTTTTCTCCGTATCAGACTTGAAAATTTTAAAAACAGAGTTGTAAGCTTCACGACTTATACCAACAGCATCACAAGCTCCAAGCACCTCCTTTGCTTGCATGAGGCACTTGAAATCCTTCATTACCTCTCTAGCAACTTGTTCACGTAGCACTTTTTGTCTACGTCCTTCAACACTTCCATGACATTACTTGGCTTTTTGTCTACGTCCTTCAACACTTCCATGACATTACTTGGCTTTTTGTCTACGTCCTTCAACACTTCCATGACATTACTTGGCGTCATTAAACTTCTTAGAACATATGAAGGATCACTATCATCCATTTCCATTGTTCCCATCATGTGCATCCTCCATGAAATTCCTAAAGTAGAGTACAAATGAGTCTTAGTGGAAACAATGCAACACTACAAATATTTTGGAGTAAGAAATTTCATTGAAAATTTGGGGAACTAACCTTGCAGCCCATATTCTCCTCTTTCAGGCACCACTATTGGTTGACAATGCATCCATAGATTACAATTGTCTTTTCCTCTCCTTTAGTCCCAAAGGTGTTCCCTTCAACTTTTGTACTCGTTCTATCGACTTCTCTCATTCCTTCTCCACAGCATGTTGAACTTGGCCATAGATAGACCTTTCCAAATCTTGTTTGCTTTCAGCGAGCTTCTGGATTGATTCTTCCAATTCATGTCGCTCCAAGTCCAGTGCATGTGCTTTGTCTCAATGAGTTCTTTGTTTTGCAATTGGATATCTTGCATTCTATTATGCATTGCCACACTACTAATATTTCCCAAATGTGCAAGTTCTTCTGCTTGGGCTCTCTGCACCTTGCTTGCTTGCATAGCCAATGTCTGAGAATGGTTCAATCGATTGCAATAACTGAGCAATCCAACATGTCCCTTGCCAACAAACTGAACAACATCATGCACTGTATGAAAAGGAGGACTCTTTTGGGTAGTAGGGTCTAAAGGATACAAGTTTCCATCCACCCAAAGGTCAAGATGCTTCTTCCCTTGAATTGAAGACTGTGGAGCACACTTTGAGGAGTTCCACTATATCCCAAAGAGCATGTGCTTGCATATTCTGCCTCCAGTTGTAGGTTCACATGGTACTTGTTGGATATGTCCTCGAATGGTGCCATGAGTACTCAAAGAGAGGTATCAGTGATGCAAGCTAAAATGTAGGGGAGAGCTGGCAAAGATGCATCAGTGAGAGGGAGAGAGTAGCAAGTAAGAGGGAGGAGGAGAAGAAGATGAGGGCAAGAGGAAGAGGAGGAGAGTAGGGCGACATGTGTGGAAGGGAGGGAAGGAGTTGCTGCAGTAGGGAGGAGGAGGGGAGAGATGCTAAAGGCAGGAGGAGGGGAGAGATTCTGCAGGAGGGAGGAGCAGAGGAGAGGGAGCCTGGGCGGCTGGAGAAGGAGGGGAGAGGAAGGAGGGAGGAGGAGCCAGAAGGAGGAGGAGGGGAGAGGGAGGAGGGAGGAGCAAGACGGAGGAGGGGAGAGGAGGAGGGAGGGGGAGGGAGGGAGAGGGAGAGGGAGAGGGAGGAGAGGGAGGGAGGGAGAGAGAGAGAGAGGGAGGGAGGGAGATTTGAAATTTTAAATTCAAATTTTAAAAAGTGGCCCCCTCCCCTCATTGATAGGGGGAGAGCTGGGCTCAAATGTGGGCTTAACCCACCTAGGTTGGGCTGGTTAGGCCTCTTTGGGACTCACCAAGCCCCTTGCATTAGCCCACTAAGCATTCCCTAATCCATTCCTTATGAGGCCCTTTTGAGACCCCAATTCTCCCCTAATGTGGGGGCGGCCTAAACTGTGGCGGTCTCTAGTAACGATGAGCTACGGAGGAGTTGGTTGACAAGCTGTGCGTGGAGCTAGCCAAAGAGGTAGGAGATGAGATGTGGAGAGAGCTACGAAAGACCTAAAGATCTATGGGACAGTTGAGTGAGCTAGCTGTGGCTGAGAGCTCTGTGTGTGTGTGTGTGTGTGTGTGTGTGTGTGAGAGAGAGAGAGAGAGAGCTCACATCTTTTGTAACTAAAAGCCATATTTAAACCTTGAAAAGGAAGGGGGAAATGCATTGAATTTCAAAAAATGAGTGTTGGAAGGTTAAAATACATCCACTAGTTAGCAGTGTCCACTCCACATTTTTAGTGCATGTTAACACCCTATCTTTTTAAAAAAAAGAAGAATGGTTACATTTTGTATAGTCACGCAGGGTGCCTTCTCTTTCCCATGTGTGCACTGCGGACCATTATTCAACATGGTGTCAAAGCTGATGATCTAGCTCTAGAGAAGAGTGCGTATATCTTGTATAGCCACCCAAGGTGCCCGAGCCCTGCTCTCTCCCATGTGTGTGCGCTACCAACTATTGTTCAACATGGTGTTAGAGATGATGATATAGCTTTGGAGTGGATGTGAAGGTGAGCTTCAATAGCCTATAATTTTATGTGATGTGTGCACTCAATTTTGGAGCGGATAGTTACATCTATCGCCACATTGCTTTGTGTATTTACATGCTAAGATGAATTGGGACACAAATTTTCTTTATAAAAACAATATGAATTTCATTCATGTGGCCTACCCGAGATGGTGCGCAAAAAAGGGGCGAATTGAAAGCGCACACACACACACACAAAGAGAGAGAGAGAGAGAGAGAGAGAGAGAGAGAGAGAGATGGGAGGATTTCGAGGGATACAAATAGCAAGTACAACAAGATGGTGCACGGAAAAGGGGGCGGAGAAAGAGAGAGAAGAAGAAGAAGAAAAGAAGAAGAAGGAGAGAGAGAGAGAGAGAGGGGGGGGGGGTTTGGAGGAATCCAAGGGATGCAATCTCGATGCAAATGGCATGTGCAACTTAGCCCAATCATAAAAATCCAAATGAGAATTTCCAAAGATCAACATTTTTCGCTTCTCAAAGTCAAACCTCCAATTACACCTTCCCATGGGCAGGCCAAAAAAAGGGTGTACTTGCAATCCTTGCACTCTCTCCTTTTGTGGTTCTTCAATGCTTTCCTCTCTTCTTCTCCTTCCTAAACTATTTTTGAAATCCCACTAACAAATTGGAAAGTTTAACTTCTTCCAATCCTTGCTCTCTCTACTTTTGTAAGAGTCTCCAATTCTTTCCTCTCTTCTTCTTCCTGAATTGTTTGTAAAATCTTATTAACATAGTGGTCAGTTTAACTTCTGCCAAGCCAACATAGGGGTTGTGATTAGTTTAACTATATACTCAACATAGGAGTTGTGATTAGTTCCACATATGCACTCACTATAAAGTGATGGTGGCATTGAAGGCCCCATGCTCAAAGGGACTTGAAGCCTAGAATGGACCAACCACATGCGTAGTTAACCATCCAAGAAACCAAACTTGTTTCTTTGTATTATGAAGGGACATGTTTCTCCATGTCCTTAACTTAGTTAATACAGAGTATTTTCATGTAGCCTCATCCATAAGCACCACTGTGTGAATGTTGTGGTGCATTGAAGCAAACATACCTTGCTTCATTTGTGTATTCGAGCAATACCTCCCTTGTATTCACCCTATCTCATCACCTCCCAAACTAATTAACTGAAATTACTATTAAATCAGTCAACTCTTTTGAGAAGCCTTCAAGGTCCCTTCTGTTCAAAAACCTTTCCACATTTCTCCTTGCCAATCTCTCACCCTCTCACTCGTGCAAAATGTAATGTACCCTTTCTTCCCAAATGGGAAAAACTATTCGCAACCCAACCCCACGACACCCACGTCCCCTATCATTATACTAACACCCTTCTCAGTTTCTTAAACCCTTCATCCCCCCCTTAGCACCTTAGTGTGTGGATACAAAGTAATGGTAAGCCCATCTTATCAAGTAGCGGATATGTTGCTAAACCCATCTATTCAAGTAGGAGATCAAATCACACTATTCACACCTCCATGATGTTATAGTACTTTTGTGTAGCCTAGCATGCAACTTCCTTATAGCTTAACAACATAAAAGGAGCATACTTTTGTGGAATCTTTGTGAATATTGACATAGATCAATTCCTACATTTCATACAAGCATTTGCTTAAAACTTGCTTAAGTTACACAATGGGCTTCCAAATGTGTGGAGAATAGGTAATACAAGCTTTTAATGCTTAAACTTGCTTAAGTTACATATTCACTTCGCAATGGAGTCACAATGTGTGAAACGATGACTTCTTGTTCAAATTGCAAAAAATGTGTAATTGTATTAATAGGACTCTTAACTCTATTATCCCTTGTAGACAAACTTGGAGGGCAAGTAAATTTATAAAGCGTGGAATTTAGACCCTTAAAATAACCTCTCGGGAGTTCACCTCAAAAAATTTTAGTGTACGTCCATGTGCATTCAAAAGGAGGGATATTTTAATTCCACTTTTGGAAAAAATTTAACCTGATTACGATAACAGTTTTTTTATTCAAGTTTAGAATAAAATATGTTAATAACACCTTCATAAGCAAAGAGGGGTGGTTTTATTAGGTGAAATTTTTTAGTGGAGAGGTTTTTAAATACCCTTGAATGCACTTAATACATAGGGTTTCTTAGTAGTGCACCCCCGAGAATAACCTACACTTCATTTCCCCAATTAGCCCTTTTATAAAACTTATACTCTTTAAAAAATTCCCTCCTAAGACACATTTCTTAAAGAGGAGTAGTTAAAGATTGGAAAAGCATGCATACTTCCAAGTTTTACGTTTTAAAAGTATGTTGCATGAGCAAATGTTTTGGAGAAATGGAAAAATTATCATCCTAGCCTCTCTCAACATTCTTCCTAAGAGTCTTCAACTAAAACATACTCTTTCAACGTTAATAGATAAAAATCATCCACTTGTACAACTTTAATAAAACCTACATGTAGAGATGAATCAGAGTTGAAAGTAACAATGTTTTGCAGGAGTAATCTACTGTTGCATGCCAATATAATATAGGGTGCAAGCTATAGGAAACAATGTTTGGCATGATTAATATACTACTACACGTCAATATAATATAGCATTGCAAGATATAGGAAACACTTGCAAGGACATATGTGAAGCATGACAACCATATGACTTATGATTCCTTGAAAATTACATGTTTAGTGTGCTAAGGCTTATGAAGATGCAAATGCCAAGAGGTGCGAAATTCATACTAAGCTCTTAAGGAAAAATAGGTGGATCACCACCAAACCACATAGATTCTTTATACACTAAAGAGGTGAGTGAATCTAAATATATTGGGCTACTTCTTCCATAGTGAGTAAACATATAACAAGACATGCCTATTCTAAAATGACATTGTTTCATAAAACGACATTGAATGAAACAACATCAAGGGGAAAGCAAGTGAAGTGTTTGTTACATTGAGATTAAGATTATACAACTAGCCACAAAAATTGATGGCCCATTGTTTGTAATAGCAAAAGTTACGATTGTGAGTGAATCTAAATATATTGGGCTACTTCTTCCATAGTGAGTAAACAGATAACAAGACATGCCTATTCTAAGTGAAATGACATTGAATGAAACAACATCAAGGGGAAAGCAAGTGAAGTGTTTGTTACATTGAGATTAAGATTATACAACTAGCACAAGACTATTTATTGATGGCCCATTGTTTGTAATAATAAAAGGTACGATTGTAAGTGAATCTAAATATATTGGGCTACTTCTTCCATAATGAGTAAACATATAACAAGACATGCCTATTCTAAGTGAAATGACATGGAATGAAACAACCTCAAGTGGAAAGCAAGTGAAGTGTTTGTTACATTGAGATTAAGATTATACAACTAGCCACAAAACGATTTATTGATGGCCCATTGTTTGTAATAACAAAAGTTACAATTGTATCTATAAAATTGGCAATCCTCTCCTTAAGAGCCCACTAATGTCGAGATTTGCTTGAGCTCTCTTTCATACAAAAAAAGAAAAAGAGAGAAGCAAGTACCACAGTGTGATATTGATTGTGATTGATCAAAGTCTCCAAGAGGTGGAGCATGTAGCGGAATGGGGCAACAAATGGTTAAGCTGAAAAGATCACAAATGCAAGGTGAGAGGGAGCAAATTTGTTAGCGAAAATGAGCAAAAGATTTGCAAGTTCTGTGTGTGTGTGAGTGAGTGAGAGGTTTCGTGTGTGTGAGTGAGTGAGAGGTTTCTCACAAAAAAAAAGTGTCTTGAGGTTTCAACAAAAAAATAAGGTGAATGAGAATAAATCATTCGTAAGGCCTGCCGGAGATCCAAATAGCGAAAGAGGGCGGAGATTATGAATTGAAAGGGATGAGAGAGAGAGAGAGAGAGAGAGAGAGAGAGAGAGAGAGAGAGAGGCCATGAAACTGTGGAGGAGAAAAATAGCAAGTAAAAATTGTGATTTTAAAATAAAAGGCCATTTTTGCTTCTGAATTTCCTTCGCCTTCACTTAGGTCTCCTTGTGGTGGCAGGCCAAAAAGTGAAACATGATGGAGAAAGGGCTGTGGAAAAGAGGGGGAAAATGCAAATGCAAATTCAAATCTAAACGCAAACAGAAAAAGAGAGTCTAAAAAAATAAATAGGTATTTTCGTCGTGGTGGCAAGCCAAAAACCCGTGTGTGTGTGTGTGTGTGTGTGAGAGAGAGAGAGAGAGAGAGGTAGATTAACGGATTAGGAGAGTGGAAAGCTTGAGGGGGGTTACAGAGGCCGCCATCTCGACCTTCTCCTCCAATTGCGCAGCAAGAATGTCTTCTGAAATAGAAGGTTGGCGTCCACTGCCACTGCCACTGCCACTGCTAGCCCTATGGTGTTGTTGAGGTGCCCAGCTACTATGGCTGTCGTTGCCCACTACCTGCAACAATGTTCAGGAAAAACCAACGTTTAATGTCCCCTTAATGACAATTTGGAAATTCACCTTCAAATCTAAGACCTGCAAACTTAGCGATATTTTTGTTTAAAAACTCCAGATGTTCAATGGAAACCTTTGTTAAGGTGTTTTCTGTGAGCACTGACTTGCAAGGGTGGCTTCAACTGTGTCGGATACAGCTCCGCCAGCAGCTTCGCGTCCGGATTCAACGCCTGGAACAGCTTCAGCCCGAAGTTGCCCTGCACATTATAGTGCAACAACAATCACCTCACAAATTTGTTGCTCAAACATGCTGCTGCGATTCATCAGCTCACCATCGCTCCAATTTCTCGACGTGTGCCATTGCAACATTACGACCTCAATTCAGTCTACCGACGGGAAGAATCTCCGCACAACGTAATGAACTTCAACCTTACCTTGGGCGTTATAAGCTTGCACGCCAGCCCATCGATCGCCAGCACCGCTAAGATAGTCTGCATTTTCGCATGTGTTCTGTGAGCGTTCAAGCTCACGCTTTAGAGACACAAGATGAGATCGAGGAGTGATGGCCAGTTTCCTTTCCTTCTCACCTGCATGTAAGCCTCAATCAGATCATCCACACCAATGCCAATCCTGTTGAAATCTCTGCTGTCCATCAGAAGCAACCGCTCCGTTTCCGTCCCCCACGATCCATCAGGGTTCTGCTCACATCGAAATCATCGAAGAAACGATGTGCAACCATCGTTAACAGATGTCACTGCGTCTCGTAAGGACACATATACAGTATATAACAACAAGCTCTAATCCCGACGGATTTTTGGCGCGCACCTTCACTGACAAGTTTGTGTTCCCAGCATATCCCAAGATTGAGCTCCCTTATCCAGTGTTGCTGCCAGCGGAAGCTTCGCTCTGCGAGCGTAAATCGCCACGGGGAAGAACCCTGCCGGCGACGATCCTATCATCACCCGCAGGTCTGCGGCGTAGATGTTGCTCTTCACGTTGGGGATCGTTCCCACATGGTACAAGCGACCGTGGTGGCTCACCGAGCTCCAGCCATTGTTCCCGATCAGCGCCTGCACTCAAGCAGAAGATCACAAAAACAGATTTTCGTTCGGCGACCAAGAGTCAATCGATAAGAGAAGTCGATGATCTCACCTGCACGATGAAACGATCGTATCGATGCTCAATTTCCATGAATTCTTGTAGCTCTCCTTCGTGCGTGATCGTCCACACGCCCTGTCCAGCATTCGCGTAGGGGATCTTCACCACGGCGAGCCCGCCCATCCGCCTTACCCACAGGGGCACCTCCGGCTTGGTCACGTCCCAGATGGTCTCGGGAGTGTTGACCATCAATCCGGTGCTCTCAATCTCGGCGTTATAGATGTCATAAGCCAACATCTTGTTGCGGCCACCGGCAAGACATGCCAAAACGGGGTTGAAGATGAGTGTGCGGGTGAGAGGTGGCATCCGAGACCACGGCCGCTGCGTGACATACCGCAGGGCAGCTCTCACAGGCTGCCAGATTTCTTGCCTGAATGCCATTCGCCATCACCTGCTCATCGCCTGTTGGCGATTCGAGCGCACCGTAAGGAATCTTCACCTCCAGAATACGGTCCTCCCGGAATCGGAACTTGGGGTTGAAATCATCCGCATAGCAAGGCGTAAGCAAGACTGGCTCCCCAGTGAGATCCGCTAGAGTCGCGGCGTAGCCCGATGCCTCCATCTTGTTCTTGTCGTAGAGCACCGCCAACTTGCCTTCCGGCAGCGGATTCCCGTTAAAATTGTTCGCTCGCAGCATCGGCATAAACGATTTCTCCAACAATGTGCGATATCCGGCATGCTCGACGTCTTCGTTGGCCAGAGGCATCGATTTCTGGCCACAGGGACACGAATTCGTTTCCACTACCACGAGCTTCTTCTGACTGCGATCGGACGTGGTAGCGAAAAGGTCCGCCCCTCCCCATTGAAAATACCTGTATACAGAAACCAATATCCGTGAAACTGCATTACAACGAAGTTGAAACTTCGCTGCGGATTGCTTCCGACACACGTTCAACTGCACAAAGCTAAAACATAAAATGGAGACGAACGAACTGAGTTTCAAAATAGTGATAAGCAAAATCAAACGAAATCAAAATCGAGAACGTCTAGAATTATCGAGTGACCAGCCGGGGCTCAAAGAACATACCAAGCGCATTGGTGCAGGACCTTGGCCACCGCCTGAGGATTTGCCTCCGGATGCAAATGGCAGTAGCGCTTGGCAATTCGCTCGTTCCCAAGACTCAGGAAGGAGCGGACGACAGGATGAATTTGAGCGTTTAGAACGCGGGGATAGAAATGGTTGATAGGCTCAAAACTGCCAGGCTCGATGACTTCTACTTGGCGGTCATTGGCACTGCCGGGAGAGGCCGACGGAATGTACTCAAAACTAGGATTAACAGAAGCCATTGTCCCTGCTAGATGAATCATGCAGCAAGCAACCTAGAATTCCGTACACAACCAGGCGATTCAAACTGTAATATTATGTATCGCAAGTGCCGCAGTCAGAGTACAGAGAAGCTAATGCGAAAGAGAGCGAACAAAGCAGATGAAACGGAATATATTCCTATTTATATATTTCTCCAATCCTTCACACGTGGCCTGTTGTCAATTCTCTTTTCTGGAGCACAAATTCTAATTGATTTCTGTCAAGTGGACAAGAAGTTGATGAGAGAGCAAGAAGAGCAGCACGTCACGACTTTGTTCTTTTTCTAATCGCTTCCAGCATACAGTGATGTAGTGTTTTGTTTTGAGTGAATTTTATCCACTTATGATGATCCAAAGTTGTGTGTGTGGTTGAGCTTTTTTCCCCTGGGCTTAACATGCATACGAGAGAGGCATTGATGAATTCGAGTCGTCAAGGTAAGGCAGGTCTAGAGATTTGAATCATTCTGCTTTTCTAGTTGGTGGCATGGTCATTTCGCTATCGTAGTGTCTTTAGCTCTGAGGTTTTTGGGTGAAGTTTTTGTTGCTTGTACTCACAGCTCATGGATGTGATGCCAGACCTTCGACTGTTGAAAAGGCCAAGCCGGAGTCATGAGCTATAGAGAAAACAAGTGAAAGTCTCAAAAGTTAGCGAGTGTTGGAGACTGCCACTACAAAAGAAGCTTCAGATCGATGGTAAAAGCTTGTAGGTCACCCAATGTAGCTGTGAGCATTAGCAAGAAAGAAAAGGATGAAGTAAATGTGAGAAGGAAAGGACCCCTACGAAGCTTACCAAACATGGACTTTTGACACAAACACAACCCTTGGAACTAAAAGTTTGATGTTCCCATTTGTCTGGGAAGGGAGATCAAGCGGAGGGGGACTATGTGGTGTACCCCCCGAGAGAATATCTACTATTGACTTTCTAAGATGTCCTGCTCATGTGAAGCATGAAGATGTAGGTTAAGCTTATGTAAAACATCATGTTGATGTATGGTCACTTGATGTTAAACCTTCAACTTGATGTTATACATTGAGTAGAGGTTTCAACTTGATGTTGAACCTTAAGTTGAATCCTCAACTTGATGTTGGACATTGATTTTAGGCTTGAACTTGATGTTGGACATCGAGTTTAGGTTTCAAACCAATCTTTGATATAGTTGACGCTTGAACTCGATGTGCGACATCGAGTTGAAGCTTTCAACGTGATGTTGAATATTGAGTTCAAGCCTCAGCTTGATGTGGAATATCGAGTTCTGGCTTGTATGCAGTTTCAAACATTATGCTTCAAAAAATAAAGAGGCCTTCGTAAAGCTCTACCTTCAGTTTAGAAGGCGCAGTGCCTTGGGGATTTGCATGCCTATATTGTATATCTTATGGGGGCTAAGGGATGTCGTTAAGGCGCCTAAGGGATGTCCTTACGTGAAAGTTGGTGTGAAATTGCTTTATTTTTCACTTCTGCATCAAGTTATCCTCTAACTTGATGTTTTGCATCGAGTTGGAGCTTAAACCGCTCAAATTTTGCATGCTTTGCCTGCTTTTAGTGCTTGAGAGAGAGAGAGAGAGAGAGAGAGAGTTTGTAATGGCTAGAAGCCTATGGTGATCCTACAAGTTTCTCCCCTAAAAATGACAATTTGCATAAAAGAAGATATTTCCTACTTTGTTTGTTGGTCATACATCATAGATCAAATGAAAAAGATGTCACTTTGAGGCTGGGATGCTTTACACTTTAGAGGAGAATACCTTACTTCATGACTTGCCGTATCCGCCATATACGTACACACAGGCTAAGGCATGCATCTCTTCCACCCACAGGTTCCCCACCACGGCTTGGTGTGCATGTTTACACAATATAGGTTTGTGTATCTAGTGTTTCCTTCATCCACAAATTGAAGCTTGTAGATTCCATTTATCCCTCCTACCCTCAAAATCAAAAAGCGTCCTTTTAACACCGTATTAATTAATTTTGGACTACTTTTTCATATTTGGATTTCGCTCAAAAATCCTTCCCAAATTTTGTTTGTGTTAGTATCCTTCCCAAATCAAAACTTTAAATTGTGGCACTATCCTTTCCACATACAAAGTTTATTTACTCGCACCATAATTTTGCACCCATAGTGGTAACAAACAAGGAAATATAAATCATATCTTTATTATTTTTAACTTGACAATAAATCAAATAAATAAAAATAATTAAAGTCAAGGGAAAAACAATCACTATTTAATTTAAAATATATAAGAAACAATTAACAATTGCATGCACAATCTGCCATTTTTTTCCATTTTATTTCTCTCATTTCATTTTTTCGTTGTTGCTCTCTTTTGTCATTTTCTTTCTCCTCCTTTTTCTTCCACCGCTTCTTTTATTTTTTTCCCTTTTTTCCTTTTTGTCCTTTTCCTTATCCTCCTTTTTTCCCCACTTAGAATAGTCTCTTTGAATGTAAACTTTAATTTAAAGAACAATGACACTCACAATATGCCCATGTAAAAATTAAGTAACATGAAAGATCATCAGGACAAGGCATAGGCATATGCTTTCGGTGTGCATCCAACAACGAGTTTCGACACTCCTTTGATCTCTTTCATTGCATACAACTACAATACATTTTTTATTATTCACCACTACAATGACTTCACCGTTAGCAAATATGGCAAATACAACTTCATGCTTCTTCGTGTATACCTCTACTATATCAATGATCACACGTCTTTTCAAGTCCTTGCAACCCTTTATTCCTCATGTCTTGATCTTCATCATCATCATCAACTTTCTCAGAATCACCTTGTTGGGGTGGTTCACGTAACACTCAAGGGCACTGAAACTCTTATCCTTGCTAACAAGTGTCAACGCAACATATGAATCATGTGCACCACTAGCAAAAGTGTCAGAGCTTGGTATATAGTCGACACTCCCTCTCAACATAGTGTACTTTTCGAAGACATCCTCAAGAGTGTCTTTCAATGCCACCATTTGTCTATCGGTCACACACAACAAGCACATGAATTGCTTTGAATCACTTGTAATCGAGTTGTCATCTCAAGCAGTGACTTCAACGCCATCTTAAACTTGGAAGCATTCCTTGTCATCCAATCCAAACCATCTGCTGCATCCAACACAGCTACACCTATGGTCATAGGTTCTTTATACACATTGTGAATCAAGTTGAATGCTTCCAATTTTTCCCCAACCACATGAACTTGCCATTTCAAATCCAAAAAATCATCCCGACGGTTTTTATTTTTACCCACCACAAAATTGACAATATCCCTGGCACCACTAGGCAATGCACCTGCATCACCGCAAGAGATCTTCTTCCATGTCCACTCCCTACAAATGCCTACAAACTTTGAATAAACCTTGTTCTCAATGTCATAATCCTTTACCAGTTCATCCCAAGGATTTAGCGTAGCTCCAATCTGTGGTATTATGCTATTGAAGAGGACAACAAGCTCATCTTGAAGCACCCGGTCTTGTTTCATCAACTTGGCCTTTGTTTCCATGTCAAGCTCATCCTCCCTGTCCCACTTGTTGCTTAGAAGTAAGATACTTCCTTGTCTAAAATCATCGTGCAATGATATTATCTCATCTTCTACAAGGCCCATTAGACAAAGAAATATGAACGGCGATGGTTGTCTCCCCTTCTTTCCTAACTTGTTGCTATCTTGCAATGGGAGCTCAAGTCTAGCATACCTTCTCATAAAAATCAACCCAGCCATCAAATATATCTTTTGAGCTAACCACCATGTGGCTATCTCTTTGTGCAAATTTCTCTCCCACATATTGCACAAATCCCTACAAAAGAAAAACTTAGTGTTAAGACACCCAACATCCAAGAAGGTTTGACCATGCGGCAAAATCTATATCTTAGATTGGGAGTCAAATAAGATGGAAGAAGAAGAAGAACCATTGCCTCCCACGGCTGCCACCGCAATGGATTGTTCTTTGGAAGGCCTTGTTGTGGTTTTGATGGAGACCCAAATGCTATCCTTTGATCTCTCAATTGTTGGATCTACTCAAGGTAAGGTTCATCACGTGGTGTGATTCCATATTTGTCATGCATAATAGCTCCATGCACTTTTCAATAGGGCAATCAACAAGAATTCTTGAATTTCTAAATGCATACAGGTGCTTTGTTTCAAGAAAGCGTGCAAATGTCCCCTTGATATACAACTTTGAAACTATGATAGAATGCAATCCTGAATGCTTTTTCCTTCTTTAAGGGCCGGGTTACATCACCTTGCTTTACAAATGGTATGACATATGTTGTAGTTACTGGGTTCATTCAATTCCTTTGAAAAGCCACACCCAACTTCTTTATGTATTCCCAACAAAGTGTCTGGTATGCATATAGGGGTGGTGCTTTTGAACACTTATCAACTGGGATATGAAACTCGGTGCCGGATCCAAATGGAAAGTATTGTTCATAAATATGTAGTCCACCCTCCATCTTTACTCCTATAGACTTCTCTCCGCACAGAATGAAAATTCAAGGGCATCGAATCAAGGGGCTTTGCAAACTTGCATTGATCTCACAAGGAGTAGCTCATAGTGGAGGCTCCATGGGCATATCTTCACATCCCCATGACACATGAGTCACCGCTGAGACCCACTTCAAGTTTCATCAATGTTGATGGTGTCAGTGATGATAGTGTTTATGAATGGTATTCATATGTCTATGATAATCGTGGGAATATGACACCAAATGTTAACTTGTGTGTACTCAAGGATCCTATAATGACCTTTGAGCAAGTTGGCATCATGGATGATGTCTCTGATGGAATTGCAGGAAAAGTAGTAGCTTGTAATGTGGTGAAGATGAAAGGGAAGAGTATAATATTTAAACTTGATCCCATTGGCCTTTAATTTCACACGTACTATTGATAAGGATGAGTACTTATAGGGTGGAATGTGGTAGAATAACTTGTGCGCCCCAAAACAATTTCCTTGGCATTTCAAACTATTAAAAATAGTGAGCTACTTGTTTCTCGTCGAAAGGATGGTAGACAATTAAAGAGGCAAAAGATAGATGAGAGTAGTTCTTCAAAAGTTGATGGTTTGAAGGGTAAAGAAACGTTTGAAAAGTTAGGAGATGATAGCATTGGTGGCAATGGTACTGTAGTCCGCAAGTGTCACCTCCGGATTGTTGCAATGTGGTTCCACGTGAGAAAGAGGGAAGGGGAAGAGGGGAGAAGAGAAGGGAGGAAAGCAAGGGAGAAGGAGAAGGACAAGGGAAGAGGAGAGTGAAGGGCGATGGAGTGGCAACCACAAGGGCACTACGATGGAAACAAAAGAAGACCCAAAACACTCTCTTGGAAGAGAAGAGGGAGCTTGTATTCAAACTTGTGCAAATAACAATGAAGACCACAGTCAACCATTTGGCCTTTTATACAAGTCACCTTTTAAAGGAAGGGCCAACCCTAATCTCTTTATACCACTCTCCCTTCTCATTCTTTTACCATCCTCTTGGGCCCATCTGGCTCCAAGAGTGGTAGGACTTCCACATATTATAACTTTATTTCTCTTTATGGACACACCTAGACCTAGCAAGAACATAATTTGTAGACCCCTAGAGTAAGTCTGATAATCACTTCGAAGGAGAGTTTCTAAGACATTACTAGAGATCTTTGTTGGTGAGCATTGTCATCCCGTTGGCAGCAACGTTGCTTGAAGTTCTTTGAGATCCTTGATTGTAGAAGTAGGTTCTTGTGGAGCTACTCCATTTTTAGGAGTAGGTTCTTGTGGATCTACTATTGGCATTTTCTTGTTGTCAGTATTGCCCCATTGAACATTGCGATCTCCCACATGTACCACTTCTATGATACTCATCGTAATAAAGTGAGATATGTTCAATGTATCAAGTGTGAGTAGGATCGCAATGTCTCAGAGATCTTTTGGTTTTGTTGAGCCCAAGTTTCAGCTGAGAAAGTTGTCAGGAATGAAGATAATTCGTTGTTCACATTGGAAGGTTCTTGTGGGACTTCCGTTGTGATGGGCATTACTTGTGTGGCCAATTCTTGCGTAGCTTCCCTGATGATAGATGCTAAATTTCTCAAGAAGGAAGGTTCTTGTGTGGCTCCCAACATGGATTCATCTTTTGTCTTGGTAGGTTCTTGTGTTGCTACCAGTTGCCATGAAGATGATGTAATAAATTGACATGCCTTTTGATAGACTTGCAGTTGAGCAGGTTCTTGTGTTACTGTCTCTTTTTTTGAGAAAGGTTCTTGTGTAACTATTCTAGAGGAGGTAGATGAATTCCTTTGCGTATGATCCCCCTACATTGGTGCTTTTCCCTAGTCCTTTTGCAAGCAGGTTCTTACTGTTCTTGGCATCTTTGCAGAGTAGGTTATTATGTGACTACTATTGGTGCATCTGCACTCGTTGATACTTTTGTATTGATAGATTTAGGGCTCCACTCCTACTTTTGCACTGGTGCTGGTGTACATTTAGGCTTAGGGAAAGCATGAAGGGGCTGTTGATTGCTCTGGTGAGGCTTGGGTACCCATATATATATAAGAGTTGCCAAGGTAATATCCTTGGACCTCGAGTAGTCTTGTGGGAACCCATTGGTAATGTACCTTCCTTGTTGGATGGTGTCATCTTCTTCATTGATGTTGAGGTTTGTTGTTTACATGAGGGGGTGGCTGGCGATGATGAGGCTTGATGTTTAGAGGAGAGGGTGGCTTCATCTGTTGAGGTCTCTTTGGAATCCAAAAATATGATTCACCCTCAAAGTATCCTTGAGCCTTCAGTAGATCCTTTTGAACCCATAGTTGCTTGGTTGCCTTTTGTCTTTGTCTTCTTCCTTGGTGGTGTCCTTGTTGAGGTGGGGAGGTGGAAGTAGTTGCTGATGTTGATCCTTGGCTACTGATTAGTGCATCTTGATGGGATGATTCATCACCAAATACCCCTTTGTAAGTGTCTTGGATCCAACTTTTACCAAGAATGGCGGCTTCCGTTAAGGTACCTATAGGAGCAACAAAAAACTTGCAAGGCACAATGTAATTGTCAAAAGAAACATTTAACATTAAAGAACCAATAACCTTAATATAGGTACCCTCTATGGATTGAATTTCAGAATCACATACTTGAAGGCGTACCTTGCCAAGATGCTTTAATGTCTCCCAGGAGATGAGGCATGTTGCACCTGCTAACGTCAGCTCTACCCAAAGTTGAGATGGAGTCATATCTATCTCGTTAGGATCAAGGGAATTGTCAATTCCTAATGGTGTAAAAAGGTGTAACGACAGTAGGTTTATCATTGCCAAGGTGCATGCATTGAGTTCCTTTCATACTTGGCGGAACTATTGTAGCCAGTGTATGCATCCAATCAAGTGAGTCTTCTAGTTCGGGTAAAGGAACACCCAAGGCTCATAAAGACTCTTCTCACTATCCTCTCTCTCATATTTTTTAACCAACTTTACCGACACAGACCTATCGATGGTATCTGATTCAGTTGCAAATAGATTTCTGGAGTTAGTGTGAGCCTTCCATGTTCGGAGATCAACCCTCACGACTTGCTAATCTTTCCTTAGATAAATGTTATTGGAGCGCCAATCATGGACCAATCCTACAATACGCAAGAAAGGCCTCCCTAGAATAGCCTCATACCCAGGGCTGTTTTGGAAATCCATTACAACAAGGCACACCCGATATGTGAGACCACAGGTTTTGATTTTAATGTCCTTAAGTACTCCTATGGGATGAGCCGTGCCTCCATCAGCTGATTTAACTACCAAGGAAGTACTCTCTTGGTTGGGACTTCCCCACTTTTCCCATCATTGTTTCGTGATGATGCTAACACCTGCTCCTCCGTCTAAGATTGTCATAGCTTTCTTATCATGGAAGGAGATGGGTATCACTGCATTCGTGTCATCACTCTCAAAATATTGGCCCAATTTGTTGACTGGCACCCTTGCAAGGTCTTGAGCATGATTGGGAGATTCAACATTATCAGGATTTGTGGCTTGGGGTGTCACTATTTGCCCATTCATCCAATCTGAGAGGTCTCTCCATAGAGTAGGATACCCCGTAATCATGTCGCAATGGGCATCTTGATCTCAGTGGACAGGAATGAGGCTAATCCTGCAATGTCTCGAGGACCAGTGATAGATTCCATGCCTATTGATTTAGACTCTTCTAAGCCATCCTTTTGCGGTGTTTCCCTCATGTTATCCCCTAGGCATATCACTGTCTTGCTGCATAGCTCAAATGATGTGGGATTCATAGCAAACAAATGATCATGCAACTTAGCATCCCACAGCCCTATGAGGAAGCGTGGCAGAAGTTGCACATCACTCATGCTCTCATGGAGTTCATATGCTTAATCCTAGTGATATAGTCTCTTAAGGACTCAGTATCCTTCTGCTTCACCTGATAAAGCTGGTTAATTGGGTTCCACTTGGGACCACTGGGGGCAAACCCCACAAGATTTATGCAATGTGTCCCGATTTATTTTCTCCTCAGGGTTTAAGGCTCTAAACCATTGTCCAGCCTTGCCGTCAAGACTCAAGCTAAAAGCATTGACCTTGTCTAGATCCCCAATATCACCAAAGGTGTCACAGATTTGTTCAAATCTCTCAACATGGGAGACTGGATCTCCTTGTCCTACAAACTTGGTGATTAGCTTAGAGATTGTGATAGGCTTGCTCTTTGAGGGGTTGGTATCCCTTCCTAGAAACATTGGTGACTAGATGATCACATGAAATTGGTGGCATCTTTGTGCATAATGGCATCAAAACTTTTGTATGCAATGCTAGTGAACAGTATGTGCCTTACTACCTCGTGGGTAGGTAGGGAACGAGTATCATGATAGTGAGCGTAGAGGTTCAAACTTCAAAGGCTTTGTGTTTTCCAAAAGAAAGACATCGCATGACTTGCTACGTAAATCCACTTCTATCAAGAGTTCTACCGGTCTCCAGACATCGTAGCTAAAAGAGAGTTAAATGTTTGCAATAAAGTTTTGCAAAAGAAACTAGACAAGCTTATACAGCAATGCCAATAAGCAGTGTAGGCAAGCTTATACCGCACAAAGGTTCTGGAGCATGAAGGCTCTGGATCAGGTCCCCGCCGTTGAAGCCAAATATCAGTGCAAGGTGGCTACCCAAGGCACACAAAATAGCGGGAAGCATGGGCAGCATAGCCAGTGAGCCTCACAAGTTCATTTATGGGCTATGAGGACCAGGAAGGAGAGAAGGCTTCAGGCGACAAAGAATTAAAGGACTCAAAAATGTCGAAGAGAAATCTAAAATGCCATTCCCAGCCCATAGCAAGTAGCCACCATCAGACAGTCCTTCTATGCACGTAATAATTTCAGGTGCTTAGTATTCAAAGAGAGCAAGGAGGGAGTAACAAAATATGGCAAAAAACCTGGGTCTCATCCTCCTATCCATGCAGGTAGCCCTTCGAAGTTTGTCTTTGAGACCTTCAAATGAAGTGTCCACCTTCAACTATCTCGGCTGATGTGCTATCTTATTGCCAGGGATCTATCTACTCCAACTTCACAGGCATTTAACCAAGCTCCTTGTCAAGTTCCAAGCTCACAGACTACACAACAAGGGAGTCTTCACCAACCATGGGACGTGTGTATTGCCTTGAGAACATCTGCTCGTGCATGCTCCTTGAGTCGATTCCCAAGCCAAAGGAAGGGGGGAGAGAGAATGGGCACGTGGTCACTTCGTTTTCCACCTCCAAATGCCACTCTATCACCCTCCACATTAAACTCCACACCAATGTACTTAGTCCACTTAATGGAGGAGATTGTCTCACCCAACTGGCCTGGTCCCAAGATCTTTAAGGAATCCAAAGCACCAATACAATGTAATATAATATCAGCTATCCCATAGGTTGTGTAATACAATTTCATGTTTTTGAAAAATAAGTTTGGGTGATATCCATATGTGATATGCCCCTTCATCCTTATTGCCCAAACTGTCTCCGACCAATGCTTGCCTCAGTCGTAGAAAATTATAATATTTAGTGCTCCATGTGTCCTTCTATAATACTCCACCAAGGTTTAAGTGGTTTCATGGCCTAGTATCCATGCTTTATGGCATCAAATCCACACGGATCCTTGTCCTTGGGTTCCAAATCACTATCTCCCATATATGCACAATATTTCTGTAATATCACTAAAAGTATGCATATCCCAAATTGTTCTTTATAAAACTGTAGTTTGTTCCCAAGTCCTTCATGTTAAATGCTCTCAGTATGCATACCTAAAAGTCACAAGGGACCAAGGGGAAGTGTGAGGGGGCAGATTTTTTGTGCAAATGCTTTGCAGCTCGATCCACGTCACATCGCTACGCATCTAGCTGAATCATTGAGTCGACTGCAACTAGGCCCAAGCCAACTAGTACCCACAAATTACAGACATCTTAAGATCCAAGTTTGAGACCCAACGAACCAGGTCTCAACCTGTCGTAGATGGGTCATGCTAGCAGGACACACTCTGTAGTTGCTAAGAGGAAGCAAACACTAAACAAGGAACTGGTGCTAAGCGTCGACGAGATGAACATCAACCAAGCATCGCATGCATCTCTAATGGACTCGTATTGCAAGTAACATTTGGCAAGAAATGTAGAATCTTAAATGGGAGGGAGGCGTACAGTAGTAGAGCTGGCTCCATATAAAGGACCACCCGAAGCCGGCATATTGTTGAGGTCGCCTACAAGGGAACATAGCCAACCTACTTGCAATACATTCTTGAGAGTGGAGCATTTAAATTTTGATGCTTGTTTGTGATAGTTGACGTTGAAGAGAGTGAGAGAGCATGAACAGAGGGACACCTCTCGAAAAAATGACTACTTCCATGAACATAAGGGTTGATGGAAGGCAAGCGACTGCTTGCATAGCAAATCATTACGTTCTCCTCCATATTCTATACAACTAGCAAAATTTTAGCACTAGAGTACCGGGCGACATTAACTGCAAAGTTCAAACAAACTCAACAATTCGGCTTCATGCGATGCCTCTTCTTTTTAACATATGTCAGAATGCCCATCCAAAAACAAAAAGATGATCACATTAGAGAAAGGATAGCAAACCTAACAAATGAGTCTTAACTAACAAATTTGGCATGTGTGCCTACAACTTAGCCAAACATTAAACCGATTATCAGTCACATGCTCTAATTAGATTGCATTTCTTCCAGAATCTCATTCATAGTTAGTTGCACTGGCCAAAAGAAAGGTTCGATGTAGTGATTGGCATGGTAAGGTGGCGAGAGCTTGACACATATTCGCATAGGTGCTACATAAGTTGGATACATTTAGACACACGAAGGAACATTATTGGGCGGGAGAGAGAGAGAGAGAGAGAGAAAGAAAGAAAAGAAAGATATATTAATGTCCACGGGAAAGCTCGCGGGCCTATGGGACAAAGTGCACAGAAAAGCAAACTCATACAAGCCTCAGTGGGCTGAAGCAAAGGGTACAATAGCACCCTTGCTGAGTACTAATCTATGCTAACAGAATCATAATCATAATCATATCATATCAATCAATCTATCCAGGCGCTGTGACGAAGCCGAAGCCTGGTACAGTGATGGCTCTCTAGTGGGTTGCGAAAATATCTCGTATCTGTGTCTGTGGAGCTGTCTCGCGCTACGGCAAGGGGCACGATCTCCTCGCTCTCTAGACTCTCTGGGCTATGTCTAGAGTGATCCCTCATCTCTATCGGTCTCCTCTGAGGAAAGTTATGATAGGTCGGACCTCAATAGAGTGTGTCCTCTGGGGGCTCTTTGTCGCACATGTGGCCTCTGTGCCCCTCTCTCAGCGGTACCATGTCCACTGCTCATCCAAACTACTCTCATATCGGCTAGCTCCTCTACCTCCATTCCATTGTGCCCGGGGGCTAACTCAAATGTATAGAAGTCTGTGACATGTCGCTGTTCCTGATCACCCTCTATGTCCTGTAGTGGTCTGACCAACCCCTGTTGCTCTCTGATCTGTCATAGAAGCGCCCCCCTGTGTCACCGCATCTCCATTAGATAGAGTCTGATACAGACCTGGTCATGGAAATGGATCAATCGTGACAAAGGACCAAAGCCATTCCCCTCTAGGTAGAGACAGTGGTAGCGTCCTCGAATCTCGTAGTAGGCTGGGCAATCACAAAGAAAATGCTCCTTTGTCTCAACCACCCCCAGCATACATAGCGTGCAGATCCGCTGCTCTCTAGGTATACCCGCTGCTCTCCCTACCTCAATCCTCAGCTGATGGGATGAAACCCGCATCTGACCAATGGCAATCCTTAGTGCATGAGATACTCCTCTATCCTTGAGATACTGGGTTCTGATAATGAATCCCTCCTCTGATACTCTCAAGAAGTGGTCACGATAGACTTGGGTCTTGGTGGGGAGTTCCTAGTCCTCCCGCCAAGTCCAGGATGTGTGAAGCTGTGAGGAGGTCTAACCGTATAATATGGTTGATCTCATCTCAGGGGATCAACTCAGGAGGTGCATCCATGCTGTACTGAAAGGGGGGAAGCCTATCCATCTAGATACTGTGCTTGGCCAGTCATGTAGATATGCATGCCGGAAGTCTCCAATGGGGTAAGTCCCACACCCTATGGATGAAAGTCACTGTTTGAAAGATGGCATCAACCTAGAGAGGTGTCATGGCGAACTCTGCTTGTACTATCTCATGTGGAACTCAAGGCTTACATCGGATCATCCTGAATCCCATCGTCACCTATGGCCGCTCGAAGCTCCTCCAATCTATCCTAGGAAGATTGCACCCCCAAAAAGGTGCGGCATACATGACAGTCAGCCACACTAGTGTGTCGAAAAGCCAGCCCTTTGTTGGTGGATCCTGGAAGTGCACGTGGAAACACTACCGCTCTAGTCTAGCCAAAGCACTACGCCCTCGTGTGAGTTGTGCCTAGGCTACATGTTTCATCGTGAAGATGGGTCCTGTGAAGACTGCTCCAAATAGAAGCACCAAAAGATGCTCCTAGCAACCCCCATCTCTTTCCACAAAGAGATAACATATGGTGTGCAAGCATGACACCCAAAGTGCTCAACATGGAAGAGTTGGCCACAGATCTATTAAACAAGTTGAGCCAAATATGTGTATAATTGCACTATCTCCACTGGTTCACCACGATAGGTGAAAGTGAGTCGGTTAGTCACTCCTCGCGAGGTGTTGAAGATCATAACCTTAGTTTTCCCAAGGTTGACCGTCAGATCTCTCTCTCTCTACAAAACACCTCTAAGGGCTCCAGATCTCTCTGTAGTCTCTCCGCTGAAGAGGATATAAGGACTATATCATCAGCATATAATAGTATTTGTATGAGGAGATCCCCTCGTGATGAGCCCTCACCACCTAGGCGATCTATGAAAGATGTGATCTCATCAATGTAGAGTCCAAAAAGGGTCGGTGAGAGGGCGCAGCCCAACTTCACCCCAATGGTGCTCTCGACCCACTCCGATAGGCCACCTGGGGCACGGACCTTGCCTCTGACTGACTCATATAAGCTCATCACACCCCAAACCAGTATCTCTATGATCTACATCTCCTGTAGTCTCCTAATCATGCGGGATCGTGGAAGTGTCGAAGGCCTTTCGAAAGTCTACGAAGCATGTGTAGACGTTCTGATGTCTGGACCTCGCCTCCTCAATGATAGCTCTCAAAGTAAAAATGTGGTCTAGAGTAGAGTGTTGCCTCCTAAATCCTGCCTGCCCTAGTGCTCATTGCCCTCGTGCCTCTATATGACTACTGATCTCTCTCTCTAGTACCGATCCATAGATCTTAGCTAGTGTGTGGCCAATCATGAGGGTATGATAGATCCCAATGTCCATGGAGTCTCTTGCTTTGTGTATTGGTACGATAGTAGTGGTGCTCCACACTGGTGGGAAGCCGTGGCAAACTGCAAGGTTAAACATATGTGCAAGGATCGATGCTAGGACCTCTTGCCCATGTGCGAAGTGCTCTGTCCGAAGGCCTTCGTGATCCTGTGCTTTCTAGTTGTGGAGCCGACGAAGTGCAACCCGCACATTCTGCGTAGTGAATAGATGACAAGTAGTGGGCTTGGGCATAGTGGACATGTCTAGCGGTGTTTGCCTCGAGACATCATATAAGGAGCATGCATAAGTGTGCCACACGCCCATATCGGTGATGGGGATGGGTGGCTTTCCCTCCGTGAGGAATCCCCACCCAATGGTTGGGTCTCCTCCGCGAAATGATCTGATGATCTCATCCATCCTATGCCTAAGGAAGGCTCGTCTCTTGCGACGTGTCAGTCGCTCAAAGATCCTGTGTGCCTTGTGTGGCGTCAACTAACCCAAGGCTCGCTCCCGTGTGAGGTGGGCTCGCATTTCCTTGCACTCATCATCAAACCAGGGGTTCTCAGGCATCTTCCCATCAAGTACCCGTGAAGATCGGGTCGTAGGAAAGGATTTGGTGGCAGCATCCTGTATCACTGTGACAAGGGTAACTAAGGCCAAATACACCGAGAGAGAGAGATGACAATGATGATTAATTAATATTCACCAGAGGCCAAATACAACTTGTAGAACCAAAAGGCAAAGGTACAACAAAAACATGTAGGACAACGACTAGTCTAATGAGTAAGTACTTGCTAGCTAATAGTGACTGGTAGTGGGATGCATGGTCTATCTAAGCTAAAATGATAGAGGAGGTTCAAGTACATGTGGTTTGCCAATATACATTGTACATCAAGCAATATTAGCTTTGTCTTCAATGACAGAGCTAGTCTCATTTACTGACAACCTTGACGATGAAAGCAACCTATGATGTGGTTGCGAGAGAAAAAAAAGGATGAGCAAGATTCAAGCTCTAATGTCCTCGTGGATTGTATTGCCCTTAGATAATCTAGAATTACGTATGTGAAAATGTAAATGAAGGCTAGCTTATCGTTTGTTGTCATCTATTCTCATTGCATAGTCTAAGAGATATAGAGTGAATCGCAACTATCTATTGTATTGATTGTGGTACAAGCTCAAGATTTATGGCTAGGTAGAGTTTTACTTGCTTTACTTGCTCCTAAAGATAATAGTGTATAATTCCGCACGATGCTTTATTTGCTCCCAAAGATGTCTCTAAAGGAAAGCCTCAAGAACCCGTGTATCTATCAATCAATCTATCAATAAGATATATGGCTCCCAACATTGAAAATCGACCGAATTGGAGGAATTTGTGTTTTGTGTTTTTCCTAAGATCGCGTGCTCGCTTCCCATGTAATCTATGGGAGGCAACCGCGTGGCACACAGAGAGAGAGAGAGAGAGAGAGAGAGAGAGAGAGGAAAAGGGAGAGAAAGAAAGATATATTAACATCCTCGGAAGGCCTCGCAGTCTTATGGGACAAAGGCACAGAGAGAGAGAGAGAGAGAGAGAGAGAGAGAGAGAGGAAAAGGGAGAGAAAGAAAGATATATTAACATCCTCGGAAGGCCTCGCAGTCTTATGGGACAAAGTGCAAAACTCACTAAAAGGGAAGAAACCCATACAAGCCACAAAAGGCTAGAGCAAAAGGTGCGCTAAGGCCCTATGCTGAGTACTATGCTGAATTAAAATACTCAATAGCTCAAGGAAAATCCAGTACAAATATATCGCAGGGATGGCAGAGCTAGGATGAGACCAAAGCTGGGACTCAGAATCCAAAACCCACCACCGTGGTGTCTCGGATCTGCGTCTGTTGGGCCCCTATTGAGGTGACCCCTCGTCTTGAGTGGTCTCCTCTAAGGAAAGTTGTAATAGGTCTGACCTCAATAAAGGGTGCTCCGGTCGCTCTCTGTGTCTCGCGAGTGGCCTCTGCATCACTCTCTCAAAAATCCAGACTGGCCGCATATCGTCTAGCTCCTCGTCCTCCATCCCACTGTCCTAGGGCTGACTCAAAGATATACAAATGTGACCCGCCGCTGTGTCTGGTCAGCAGTCTCTGAATCCTGTGGTCTGATCACCTCCTGCTGCTCTCTGATCTGTCGTAGTAGGGTCTCCTTGTGTCGACGCATCTCAAGCAGGTAAAGCCCAATGCAAACCTGGTCATGGAAGTGGATCAATCGTGATAGTGGACCGAAGCCACTCCCATCCTGGTAGAGACAGTGGTATCACCCTTGGATCTCATAGTAGGCTAGGCAAACGCAAAGAAAGTGCTAGTCTGTCTCAAATCACTCCCAGTGTGCATAGCATACAAATCCGCTGCTCACCCTGTCTCAATCCTCAATTGATGGGATTAAACCCGCATCTGCCAATAGCAATCCTCAATGCATTTAAGACTCCTCTGCCCTCGAGATACTAGGGCCTGATGATGAATCCCTCCTTAGAGACGCTCAAGAAGTGATCGCAGAAAAACTAGGTCTTGGTAGGGAACTCCTAGTCCCCCCCCCAAGTCCGAGATGCGTGGAGCTAGAGGAGATCTAACCATATGATACGATTAATCTTATCTCACGAGATAGACTCAAAGCGTGCATCCATACTGTACTGAAAGGGAGATAGCATGTCTATCTAAATCCCGTGTTTGGCAAAACCATGTGGATATATATGCATACCATGTGTCCACCCCGCTCTCAGCTAACTTTCTAGATGACTTGGAGACATACAATAACAAAGATATGGTGTTCTACACCGAGACACATGAGAGCCCAAAGAGAGGGCTACCAACAGTGATAGGATACACATGGGAGTCTGCTCATAAGAGGGACCTAAGGAGGGATAGTGGGGTACGAGGATCTAGAGGTGTGGCTATTCTCTTCGATCTGACAATCTCATACATCTTATGTGCAAGGAAAGCCCACCTCCTATGATGTGTCAATTGTCGAAAGATCATGTGTGCCTCTGGTGATGTCATGTGACCTAAAGCCCGCTCATGTGTGATGTAGGCTCTCGCCTCTCTGCACTCATCGTCGAACCAAAGGGTTTTGAGGCATCTTCCCATCTTAGATCCGCATGGATCGGGTCATGGGAAAGGATCTAGTAGCAGCATCCTATACCCCTAAGACAAGTGAGTCTAGGGCACTGGCGAGGTCTATATCATCTCCGAGAGCTCTCTAGCTAGGTGACTCACGTACACCTGGGCAGGGGCACGATCCAAACGCATGCCAACTCTCCCTATGGCTGGCATGGTTGCAAAGATATGAAAGGCCAAGTATGCGTGGTCAGCTCCAAGTGGGGGAGGTATGGTGAAATCGTATATCCGTGAGACAAAGTCTAGTGGGTCTAACAGATAGTCTACTGTACTAGACCCATCAGAAGCAAGTGAGTCTTCAGAGGATGGCCATCTATGGAGACCATTATAGATGATCGGTTGTGGATAGCTCCCAGCTCAAGCAAACGTCGCCCATATCCTGTCACATGTGAAGTATCCCAAGCTCAACTGCATCTAGCTCCGGGACTGTGTGGATCTCTGTCATCTTTGAGGTCTAGCAAGGCCACTTGTCTATTTCATGTCCATGCATCGAAGTCCCTAGTCTGGAAAACTCCGTGATGTCATCATGGATCGTTTCATACGAGCTGTATCCATTTATTGTGAACTATTGTGCATAGGATGATGCGTCTAAAGGAAAATCGTACACTACAATGAAGATAGGTCATGCATATGGAAGCTAAATTCCTATCCACATGTGCTGCTCTCTCCGAACCATAGATATGAGTAGTCTTTGATGTGATTTGAAGAGGAAAGCACCTCCCAGAGCCTCATACTCCGCTCTCTCTCCTCAATTGCCTCCTGTGGGTTGACTACCAAGTATATCCTATCCTTGTGCGCAACCCTCTCTCTGTATGTCTCTGAGAAGCCCCCAAGGTTGGACCAAAAGAGTGGCGACTTGACTTCTAGAAACTCAATTTCGGAGGCTAGTTTTCTCATTCAAAATTCAAGTTATCTCTTTTAGCGATTTCATTTGCATTTCCCCTCGCCATTTCTTCATGTCATATTGTAATTGAGCGCGTAGGTTGGAAAGCTCGTCATTCCTGCTTTCTCCAAATTTCTTTCGTATGCATTCAAGCTCTGCGTTCTGAAATTTACACACCTGCTTGATTGTTGATATGCAACCTTTTATATTCTTATTGTCTATTTTCTCCATTTTGGTCCAAATGACACCATACTTGTGCTCCATTTTGCCTCTTGTTTTCTGGTCTTGTGGGTGCCTATTGTTCCCATTTGATCTCTTTATTGATCAGGGCTGACTTGCAGAAGCACCAAAGAGCAGGAATGAAGAGATTCCTCACATATTTGCTGTCTCAGGTGAACTTAAAACATGCTGGTGACTCTTCCCTTGTCCTTCTTTGTCTTGTCAGTATTGCATTTACTGTTACGATCACTTATTCCACAGTTTCCTGATTTGAATTTGTCATTTCTTGATTCTTCTCAGACCTAGAGCTCACTTGAACAGTGATAGCGTATTGGAGTTGAGGTATAGGAGCTAGAAATAGCCTTTTGAGTTGATGAAGCGCCTATCTGAGATGGTAGACTAGGTAGGGAGTCAAGGTGCCCTTGTAGATTACACAAATGACCCAACAAGTGATGGGGGAGTGGTATGATGGGTGGCGGGGGTGGCACTGGTGGAGCAAGTGTTGGCGCTAGGGTCTTGAAGCCCCGGTGGCCTGTTGTAGGCAGCAGATAGCAAGGTGGCCTGCTAACAACCCACACGGGAGCTAGAGGACAGCACCCAGGGGTCATGACAGCAGGATAGCCTCCTACAAGCCCACGCAAGGGCTAGAGCCTACATGCGGTGGTGGGAGAACAGCCCACAGGAGCTGACATGAGAGACTGGCGAGGATGGAGAAAGAGACTGGCAGAGCTGGCGGGGATAGACGGAGAGGCTCACGGCGATGGCGGGGCAGGCGGGAGAGGCTGATGGGCTGGTGGAGCTGGACGAAGGGATTGAGGGCAGGGGCTGAGAGAGAGAGAGAGAGAGAGAGAGAGAGAGAGAGAGAAGGGGGGGGGGGGGGTCTATAAGGTAACTCATCGAACAGCACGTATGAAACCAAAGATGTCAACTCATAAAAGATGCATGATAAAATGGCAATTACTCTTGGAGCCACATTGCAAAACACAATATAATAGCTTGTACAAATGGAAAGGCATTATCACGCTGTTTTGAGGCACTAAAAAGAACCATATGAACACCCTCCGGAACATTTTTCTAGAGCATGTAAAAGAACTTTCAGTATGCAAAGGAAGACTACCAATATTGAAGACATTAACACCTAGAGGCGCATGCAAGAAACCCATTTACAAAGAATGCAAAGCCCAATCCTTGTATCTTCAAAGTACTCCCATGAGCATAACCCCTTAAATGCAGTAACCATCCATTACCAAAACTAGTACATATAATGTCTCACCATATCTCGATGTGCTTCTATGCTTACAAGGCCAACACTTGGGCCTTTACCTTCCAAGTCTGGCACTATGATAGAAGCATTATAATAGAAACAAATGGCAGCTGTGGTGAGTCAAGCTCGAATCTTGCTTAAACAATATGATGAGTTTATAATATGGTGATATAGCCCCCTATATGCAGAAACCGTCCGTTACAAAACTGGCATGCACATAATGTCTCACCATTTTATTGATGTGTGCTTCTATGTTTTCGCGGGCAGATACACAACAGCTTTGTACCTTGAAATGACGCATGCCTTAAAAAGGCAACCCAGGTGTGGCACTATGATAGAAGCACTACAAGAGAAACAAGAGGCAGCTACTGGTGCGTCCAACTCTAATCTGGCATAAGCAAAATATGACAAGAACAAGCAGAGGCCTGCTGTTGGTAGTTCACAAGAGCTATGTGAATCAATCAACAACGAGAGGCAATTCAAACTCCCGAAATGGATTGAACCAACAAGCCCACTCGACCAATGAATCCAATCATAAGGTGATGGAAGCTACCCATATATCTAATATACTTCCGCGATGAAAATGCTGCTGTCCCCCGAAATTTTCTAGTTTGGGCCTGTCAGGTAGTAGCTGCCTGCACCGTAATTTACATAAATTTCTAAAACGAGACTCTTTAAAAGCAGTTGGCTGAGTTTAGGATGTGTAATCCAATCTCAAGAACATCCGTCAGCAATGTCACACGCGAGGTAAATCAGTATGTTAATGACATTAGAAGGATGTACAATGAGAACAATGAATGCATACTCGTAACCTGTCCTGAAGCAGCATGCAATGAAAAAAATAGCCACATAACTTGCAATTTCTCTGTTCCTCATTCATTTGGAAATCAAAGTGCAAGAAAGGAAATGCATGAGATCAATTTTCACCCCGCCGAAAAAACAAGAAAAGCACGGTTTTACAGGACCAGGCGACGACAGGGGAGAACTCTTGGAAGATCCTCTAAACGGAGGCAACAAGACATGCCAACCTCCCCGTCACAGAAGCCACCCATTAAACTTTCATCAGGCGCTCAAACATGGAGAGCTCCTCCTGAGGGTGTTTCGAATGCAAAAGGTACAAATGTAGATTTCACAAACCAACCAACCTACTTGACGACTTTCAAGTAGGGTAAGGCTTTAATGACGTTGTCATAATCACATTTTTCAACCATGCCCTGCACAATCAAAAAATTGCAATCAAGCAACGCTTCTCAGAGCCCAACTTCAGGCAGCTTTATTTGTGAGACAGTAAAGCGTCGCATAATCTATTGCCAGAGGGAGCTCGGAGGGGACACATTTGAATACTTTTCGAGAGGCGACTAATAGATGCAGGCAGCGTATCACTAAGAAGGAAACGGCTAGGGGGAAAACATACCATCTTCGAGAGACGTTTCCTCCTTTTGGTGTTCTTTTTCCACAACAAGTGCTGTTTGCCCGCCCGTCTGCACACGATCTTGCCACTACCAGTTGCCCTGAATCGTTTGGCCGACGCCTGAGGCACACAGTGGGGGGGATCAAAGTAAAACCCGGGAGATTGAGCACGGTCCGACGAATAGGGAAACTAATACCGATATGAGCGTACCTTGTGGGTCTTGAGCTTGTACCCTTGATGGGCGACAGGGGCGAGGGGGGAAGCCAGACGGGACGAGGCAGCGAGATAAGAGGCGGTCGGCTGTGGGAGCAGTTGCAGTGCAGGTCCCTTGAAGGCAGATGTTAAGGCTATAGGAACGGGGTTCTTGACAGTAGGAAGCAGAAATGTGGAGCAAGACAAGGTGGCCATCGCCATAGCTCCAACGACACGAGTGAATGAACCAACAGATAAGGGGACGACAACCTCACTTACCCTACCATCAGGTCACGTGTGGTTATCTTGAAAACAAGGTGGCAAAGCCACATAATGGAAATTGAATTAGCGTAGGAGTCTATGTAGATATATCGAGTGGTCACTCCAATGAGAATGAGGTTCTCGTTGATGAGGTCTCATCCAAGGGTATGTTCGTCTAGATGTGATCCAAAAGGCATCCGTATGTTGTGGTAAGCACACTATATGCATGTGGAAATTGTTTTTGTGCATAATGTTGTTTTGTAGCTTTGTTGAGGTTGTTGTTCTATTAATGTTGAAATCACCTAGGACTATCTTTTTCTTGTTTTGATTTATGTTATTTTGGAATACATCTTCTAAGAGGCTCAAGAAAGTAGTTATATTAATTATTGGTGGTTTGTAGATGGCGATAATATTTATATATACTTCTTGTTTTGAAACACGAGTTTCTATGATCTCTATTCCTCGTGACTTTTATGTTTTACTAAGTTGCAATAGCGCACTTCTATTTAGCAGAACACATGAACCACAGGAGGAGGAGAAATGGATTGCATGGAATTTATCAAAAGTGACTGTATCAAACTGTTTTGTTTGGGTTTCTTGTAAGCATATCACATCCCATTGCATAAGATGTGGTGTTCCTTGAATGTCAAGTTTATATTTGTGACATGATCTTTTATTCAAAGATTGGATGGTTATGTTGACATTGTTTAATTTTGGCACTATTGTGTACCATTTTTTTGTTGTGTTCAGTCTCTCCATTTCTTGTTAGACATATTTGTCAACATGAAAGTTGTCCCTTTGTATTGGTTCCAACAAGTATAGGTTCTCAATTTTTTTAACACTCACATAGTGTAAGCTAGTGCGTGACCACGTACGCTCTTGGGTGAGAAAGCCACTCGCTCCATAGTTAGCCCTATGGTTCGTGCCATTGCTAGCTGAATTAGGAACTGCTCTCTTGTCAGTATGCGAGTTTTTGACAGTCCTATTTGAACTTCTTTTGCAATTCGATAAATACCTGTCCAACTTTGATGTATTGCTCCAATGTAGGAGCTTGTGCTATTGTTTCTTGAATTTTTGCCTACGTCATTTTTGAGAACTTGAGCCATACTATATCTTTTCCTTTGTATGTTGATATCCCTTAGAAGACTACATCAGCTCCATTCACAAGCCCATCATGTTGGTCTATGTTTCCTAAGCAAAGTTCAACAAGCATTCCTTCTTTGATCTCTATTGTTTTCGTGAGGCCATCAATTATTTTTTTCGGGTCATCTAATATTTTTGTACTATTGCACGACGTCTCTGTGAATTGATCAATATTGCATTCAATGTATATTTTCTTCCTTGAAGTATTTGTAGGATAGACTCATTGTGCATGTTCATTTTCATGTTTGTGTAGAAGAGGTGTGGAAAGGTGTGGTCTTGGCATATCCAACCCAACATAATATGCATAAGTCATTTGGGGTTGTTGCATTCTTTGTATTACCAATCCCACATGGACCATTTAGGTCATCAATGCATTCATCTTTATTCAAGAGTTTATCATAGTTGAAGATGAACATGTTTCTATTGTGTATGCTAATATCTTCTTTCATATGGTAAGCATCTATTTCTCTCATGAACCTTTTCAAGAGAAGAAACTCTCTTAATCAAATGAATTGAAAAGAATGGACAGAATTCTTTTAAAGAAACAAAAATCTCTTAATCTCTCATGGACGAAATTCTCTCACCAATGGATAGAAATTCTCTCAATGGAAGTGAACGGAAAGAACTCACGATCACTCAAGAGAACTCTCAATCTCTCAATCTCTCTCACACTCTCAAGGATCGCAATGCCTCGGCGGAAGGCAAGGGACCTCTGATATCATGACAAAATATGAAGAGGGGAGAGGAGAAGAGTGGAGATGAGGAGAGGGGGCACAGCTAGAGAGCACACCACAAATGACTAACTGTACACTAGATTTAGTTGAAAATGTAGAATATATACAATTTAGGGTTAGGGTTAGGGCATCTAACCCTTTCCTTTATAACACTCTATATGTGTTAGTGCTATGCACATGTAATCATGGGATATTGAGTGTGGTCTCTCAATAAAAAATGTCATAAATGGACATTGCTTACCCACAAGTCATTAAGATTATAGTCAAAACATCTCAAATCCCTTTTTCAGGTCAATAAAGGTACTTATCCATCAAATGATGCAATCCATATGGGTTCACTAGCACAAAGACTTGTTGCATAACACAAGCCTTGTGGCAAGGGATGTCATGAAAAACACAAATATAGAAAAAAAATTGAGTTCTCACATAGGCTATAGGGACTTTGAGTCTCTTCTACTCAGTAGGTTACAAAGAAAAGCTTCACAAAGAAGCATTTGCAATGATGCAAGAATTGGGGCCCTTGACTTTCTTCATAACTTTCTCATGTGCAGAGTGCTTGTGGGATCCTCTGATGACCTGTTTAAGAACCCACTATTGGACAGTCTTCCGAAGAGAGAGAGATTGGTGAGAAATCTTCATTGGAATTCTTCCTTGCTTTCAAAGATCACACTCTGTGTTTCTTGTTAGAGACTATCTCATATTGAGACTCTTGCTAGGATCAAAGGCAAGTTCATACGGCCCTATGACCTTCTACAACACATGCTACAACTACAAGGCGGCTCCTACAAGCATCTCAGCCTATAGCACAACGAGCCTTCCTACAACTGACTTGGCACCTCGTTCAGCGACTTATACACCTCTAATGAACAGAGCAATGAAGCCCACGCCATCAACGAACCTTGCAGCTCATCAGACTACTCCAAATCCCACTGCGACCTCTCCCATCCCATTTTGCATCTACTGGCCCTCATTAATGGGTTCCGCCCGGACGTATCGCATGAATCTCAGCATGTTGATCAGGGCGTTTGCCAAAATTATTCAACACCACCGAGCTGTTTGCTCCTACCAATGAGCTTCTATGAGTAGGCAACTACAGCTCTCTTCTCGATGCTTCAAACAACAGTAGTGTACCCTTCAAGCTGCAATGTGACTCCAATGACCAACCCTTCTCCATTCTACTCTAGCACTGGCCCTTCTCCATTCAGCAATGACCAAACTTAAACGGCCGACTATTGCCATCAACGACGTATTAAAAAAAAATGACAACTTATGACTCCTCAACAAGCTTTCGACTCTCCAACATCAAATGGGTTCATAGTTCTCGGCTCTCTGATGGATGCCATCTATGCTCCCACTGCCTTTCCACAATGCAGTCGACGACACTACGCCACATCACTGAAAGCCAAGCTCCAACACGAATGATGGGCCACCTTCAACTCCTTCAACAATTTTGACGCCGACTCCTTCAACATCGAGCTCCGATCATCGCCATGCTCACAAACCTTAGATCTAAGGTTTGGCAAATTGCCACATGGTAGATAAGCAAACCCAGATTAGGTTAATCGTTAACGTTGGTTTGCTTGAACTGGGTCATAGTCACAATTGTGACACATGGCAAAGAAAGAGGATCATCGTTATCCTCAACCTCACCACACACTGAGGTCAGTTGTGATACGTGGCATACCTTCACATCAGCATTATCTGCCACATCATCAAGGCGGCCCTAGTGCCACATCACCATGGGCCCGTGTGTCACATCATAAGCTTGCCCAATCAACAGCCATGTCAGTATGCCACATGGCAATGACACCTCATTAGTGCCAGCTAGGCACCCTTGTCTCTCCACAGGCACAGTTTTCATTTGGCATGTGACCACTCACTGCCACCTTAGCACATGGCTCCTCAAGCACAGTTTTTGCATGTGACCCCCTGACTACCACATCATCATTGAGCACATTTGCACTCCTTCTACCCCTCCACCTAGATCACATCATATCTCTTGATCCAAGAAGAATTTGAGGGCACTCCAAAAAGGAAAAATCGCTCAATTTTTTGTGCTCTACACACTCGTCACATCACATATACATTTTGGCACAAGTATCACTCACTTTTGAGCCTCGCCGACAAATCCACTTCCTTCACGCACATCAGCCTCTACATCAACACATCTAACCCAGCACATAAAAAGAACCAAAGAAAAGAAATTATTTGATGTTGTTTCATCAATCGACGGTTGTTCTAGATCTAGATCAGAGTAGACTAGATCGCCATAGAGGAGATGATTTGAATTTCTCAAAGTTGCCAATCTAAGCCATGCCCAAAATTCTCGACTAGTTCCTACTCGGAGTCAGTCCCTACACGCCCATATGGTTTCACATCATCACATTACTTGAAACCTGATGTTCATCAGTTTAGCGAGCAAACTTCAGAGTGTTTAAAGGCATTAACTGATTGATCAGTGGGAAGATAGCACATGATTTGATTTCACACACACATGCCATCATTGTAAAGCCTATTTGACTATTTCATGGCATTGTGCACTTTAATCCAACCTTGTAAAGCCTCTTGGCTATTCTCGATATCATTTGCCACCACAAGCCTTGTAATTCAGATTGGATTATATATTACACATCTACCTTCACCAACATTTTAGATTTCACTTGCCACAGTTAGTGTTTTGCAGTTGATTCAGACAGTGATTTTTATGACACTTTGACAACATTTCTTGCACCGTGTCTATGACTAGCAACCTCAATCTAGAGGCATATGCTAAGCTAGACAACTCCAATTATGGCACATGGAAATACCGAATGGAGACCATTCTTGTACTTTAGGACAAATGGGAGTATGTCGATGGATCTACACCGAGACCATTGGACAATCCAACCAGTAGTAGCTCTACTCCACCTATTGTCATAGCACCAGCAGTAGGATCTACAACAGGATCTCCAGCTACACCAATAGTTTTTGCACGTGTAGCAGATCCTACCATTGCACAAGCACAGGCAGGATGGGACAAGAAAGAAAAGTATGCATATTATCTGATCGAGCAGAATGTGCAAGATGTCATGCTAGGACAACTCAACACCATCTAGACATTAAAAGAAGCATGGGATATGTTCGCAGCTCTCTACGAGTCCAAGAACACTTCTAGGATTCTCACACTGAGAAACCAAATGAACCAGAGTTTCCGCAATAGCAGTGAAACCGGTCATGCTTACATACTCAGGATCAAAGACTACAACGATCAACTCGCAACAGCAAGAGAGACCATGAATCTAGCAGAAATGGTTCAAGCCATCCTGAATGGACTAGGAGAGGGATTTGGGAATCTAGTCCATAGTATTGCCATCCAATGACAAATTCCGAAACTAGAAGAACTTCAGTCAGTCTTACTTGGTGAAGAACTCAGGACTCAGGCCATTCATGCATGCAAAGGTCATTCTAATAATCAGGCATTCACATCTTCAGATAGAAGTAGAGGCAGAGGCAAAGGCAGATGTAGATTATTCCAGCGAAGTGGTCATCATCAGCAACAAAATCATCAGCAAAGTCAGAATCAGCATCAGCATCATCCTTAGCAACATCAGAATCAGCAAAGAGGAAATCATTCCAATCGAGGAAGATTCCAAGGATGAGGGAATGCATCCACCAACATGTCAAACATTCAGTGCAACTACTATCATAAGTTTGGACACTCTGAAAGAGATTGCCTCAAGAAGCAATACGACCAAGGCAGTTTCCACGAAAGAGGAAATCATCATGGTGGACATTCTAGTCACAATCATTATGCAAATGAACATAGGAATATGTTTCTTGCCAATAAGGAAATTCAAAAGATTGATATAGTGTATCTAGACACTGATTGCAATCTAAAGGAGGATTTCAACTATCAAGTCGACCAAGCAGATCAAGATCCTTGGTACATCGACAGCGGTGCATCATCTCATATGACAAATCATCAAGAATGGTTCACTAAGATGAAACCATTAGAAGGTCAAAAGAATGTCATCTACACAGCAGATAATACACCGAATCCAGTTCAAGGGACAAGCATTATCCCTATGAAAAATTTCACTGGTATGAAAGGATTGGTGATAGATGTACTCTATGTTCCGAAGCTCAGCAAAGAACCTCTTGTCAGTAGGTCAAATTATGGAACACAACTACCGAGTCATCTTCGACGGAGATGAATGCACTATTAGAGACAAATCTAGAGGATTTCAATTGGTAGGAAAAGGAGTCAAGGAAGAATGCTTTTGTGTAGAATGCTAGCTATAATACTAGATTTGCGTGCCATGTCAGCTCAACCGCTATAGATGCCACTTTTTGTAAAATGGCACAAGAGATATGGTGTCAATTTCAAGAGCTTAATAGATTTCAGGAATCAGAATATGGGAATGGGGATTCCTAAGCTATAGTTCCTTGGAAAGGTTTGTAAAGCATGCTGCTTCAGCAAACAAAAGCGAACCAACTTTGGCAGAAGCACCTCTTGAGCATGAGGTATTCTTGATTTGATTCACACAGATGTATGGGGTTATGCCCAGACCCACAGCATCAATGGTTCACTTTACTACTTGACTTTCATCGATGACTACAGCAGATATTGTTGGGTCTACTTTTTAAAAGAGAAATTTGAGGTCTTTTCCAGATTTCAAGAATTCAAAGCCATGGTAGAAAGCCAAACAGGCAGAAAGATCAAAGTCATGAGATTAGATAGAGGAGGTGAATAATGTCCTCAGCATTGATGAACTTTTGCAAAAGTCATGGCATTCAAAGGCAATTCACTTGTGCAAATACTCCTCAGCAGAATGCAAGAGCTGAAAGGAAGAATGGTACTTTAGCAGACAATGCTAGAGCAGCAATGCTTAGTGAGAAGCATCTTCCGAATTAGTATTGGGCAGAAGCAATAGCCACTGCAAACTACTTGCTTAATCGACTTTCTACCAAACTGATATAGGGTATGACACCTTATGAAGTATTCACTAGACACAAGCCACGCATTGGGCATCTTCGCATATTCGATTGCATAGCATATGCCCACATACATGACGACCATCACAGGAAAATGGATGCAAAGTCATGCAAATGCATCATGGTTGGCTACATTGAAGAAAGCAAAGCATACAAGTTGTATGATCCCATCAACCACAAGGTCATTCTCTCTAGAGATGTAATATTTAATGAGGAATCAGAATGGAAAACCTCAAGCAAACAGGAGATAGACGCACCGATTACTCAGTCATCCACATAAAAGGTTGATGAAGAAGAGCAATAATTTCTAGAAACACCCCGAGAAGGACCACAGCAACTCAGATGGTCTACTAGGGAAAGCAGACCTCCAACAAGATTAACATGCGCTCAGAAAGGCAAAGCAATTCAGGTTGAAACCACCAAGTATGCTCTTATGACTACCATCATGGCTATAGAAGAGCAAGTGTACTTCGAAGATGCAGTAGACAAGCCAAAATGGCAAACTGATATGACAAAGTGAAGTACAATCCAGATGAAAGTAATATAAAGCCATACTAGTTGCAAAAGCATTTGCACAGCAATATGGTCAAGACTATGATGAGACTTATGCTCCAGTAGCAAAAATGGATTCCATACAGTTCTTGATATCACTAGTGACACTTAGCAAATGGAATGTGTACCAGCTTGATGTCAAGAAAGCATTTCTCAATGGTTATATAGATGAGGAAGTCCACATGCAACAACCAGTAGGTTATGTTGAACCAAGAAAAGAGAATCACGTTTGCCAATCTTAAGAAAAGTCTCTATGGCTTAAAGCAAGCACCCAAAAGTTGGTTTATAGAATCAACAAGTATTTTGTTGATCTGGGATACATGAAATCCAATGCAGATCATACACTCTACTACAAAGTTCAAGGGGAAGACATTACTATTGCACTTTTGTATGTAGATGATCTGATTGTGACCGAAAGCAAGGATAGCTTCATCAACAAATTGAAACAAGACTTATCTGTAGAGTTCGACATGAAAGATCTTGGACTTATGCACTATTGTCTTGGAATTGAGTTCTGGAGAGATTCAGACCGCACCTTTATGAGTCAGCTCAAATATGTTGACAGTCTCTTGAAGAAGTTTCATATGGCAGATTGCTAGATTGCAGCCACTCCCATGGAATAGAGCTTGAAACTTACAAAAGATTCAGAAAAGCCTACACTCAATGATAGGTACTACAGACAGCTCATCGGATCTCTTATATATCTAACTACCATACGGGCAGATATTTGTTATGTAGTAAGTTCACTTGCATAGTTTTTGGCAAATCCAAAACGATCTCATTGGAATGCAACCAAAAGAGTCTTGAGATACATCATAGGCACAAGATAGTTTGGAATAGAATAAAGAGGAAGTCATCCAAGGTTGCATGGATAATGTGACAATGACTATGCCAAAGATCATGAGACGAGGAGATCCACATAGGGATATGCATTTTTCCTTGGTCAAGGTGCTATATCATGGTTGTCAAAAAAACATCCAACTGTTTCTTTGTCTTTGACTAAAGCAAAATATAGAGCGCTCATTATAGGTGCATGTGAGGCTATATGGCTCAGAAGACTATTGTCAGATACAGATTACTTTTATGACTCAAAACAATAACAATATACTGTGATAATCAATCAGCTCAAGCATTGGCCAAGAATCCAGTATATCACTCCAAGACAAAGCACATTGATGTCAGAGAGCACTTTATCAAAGAAAGAGTGTTACTTGGTGACATCACCACAATGTAGCATTGTGATAGCAAAGGGAATGTTGCAGACATCTTTACCAAACCACTTGGTAAAGGGCTTTTCGAGAAACATCGACAAGCTCTTAGTTTGACGAAGAGGAAGGACATTCCCATTAATGGGGTGTGATGGAATGTAATGCTCAGTCCTTCTTTGATTTGCCAGAATCATCATCTTGAGGGAAGGCCTACTTCATGATGTTGATCTTGAGGGAAGGTGTTGAGAGACCACGCTCAACATCCTGTGATTACATGTGCATAGCGCTAACACATATAGAGTGCTATAAAGGAAAGGGTTAGATGCCCTAACTCTAACCCTAAATGGGTTTGTATATCTTCTACATTTTCAACTACATCTAGTGTACAGCTAGTCATTTGTGGTGTGCTCTCATGTGCATGGCACTAACACATATAGAGTGCTATAAAGGAAAGGGTTAGATGCCCTAACCCTAACCTCAAATGGGTTTGTATATATTCTACATTTTCAACTAAATCTAATGTACATATAGTCATTTGCGGCTATGCCCTCTCTCCTCATCTCCACTCTTCTCCTCTCCCCTCTTCATATTTTGTCAATTTTGATTTCCATTATTTCTAGAGGAGCCAAAGAAAATTGTGGGAAAATTGAGTTCCTCACTATTCTTGTCTTGGAATATTCCTAAGGGCTTTTGTTCCTCACACAAGGGGCAACAAAGTGGATTGTTGTTTTGTAATCTAGTACCTACTCTGCAAAAATGAGGTTGTGTACTAAAGTATTGGTCTCTACTTCATTGTTCTCTTCAACTTCCATTGGTCCTCCATAATCCATCTCTTGATGTGTCTTTTGGTGCTCCTTCAACATGTGCAAGTCATTGTACCATTTGTTATTTAGAATAATGATGTTGCTTATGTAAAGAGAATTTTGTATTAGTTTTTTCATTGCAGACATCAAAACTAGTGGTTGAATATGATCATATAACTTGATTTGTACTCCATTTTCTTTTCAATACCAATTAACATGGCATCTTCATCCATGAAACGTGGAAAAATATTTTGTACTGTCCGCCCATAACATTAACTATGCTACCTTTCACACCAAGTTGTCCATCAAAAGTGAATCCCCTTATTTGTGTGAATTCTATTCTTGGAGACACCAATCTTTCCTCTATTTTGTTTAATATAGAAACTTCTGGTATTTCATGATTTGTTTGTATTTGAGTAGGTGTGAAATATTAGGGAATCTTATTGCTCTCAAAGGCATATTGCTAATCCTTGCAAGTACGAAATGATCTAGTTTAAAGACATAATTGGAATTTTCTCATCGCTCTTGAATCCACTCATATGTTTCTTTCTTCAAGAAAAAGGTTTGCTTTTTTAAAAGCAAGTGCTCACATGAGAAACATTCAAAAGAGGGAGTGTCCTTAATGACCTCTAGATATTTTACAATGCTATTCGATGGTTTACCAAACAATTCATTCTGTCTAATTTCTACAATGGACCTTTTCCTTTTTCGGCCTTGTTTTTGTCCATGTTGTGTTTCACATGCAAGAGAATTTGTAGATTCATTGCAATTTGTTTGGAGTGCATGTAACGTTACATCATTGGGATCAAATATTCTTTCTTATTTCTCTAACTTTTTGTGTAATTGTATGTAAGGACATGTCAGTAGAGGGGTATGAATCCTTAAAAGAAGTGGCTATATCTCTCAAGCTTCTTTTTAGATCTTACATAATTGTTTGCCTCAAAGATTATTCCAATTAAGCTGCCCAAATTTTCCTCTTATTGAATTCTTTTAGACATGTTTAGAGAATGTATGACTAGCTGAACTATATTTACTGTCGAAGAGGACTTGCTCATGTACTTCTTGTAATTTATCTTGTTGTTGTTGTGATATATTTCAATTTCGAAGTTAAATATATCCACTATGCTTTTCTTATAAAGCAAGTCCAAAGGAGAAAATATGATTGCTTTGGAAAGATCAAAGAGATCACTTACATTATTGCTACAGCAACCAAGAAATAATTCCTTGGGAAATCTTCAAAACGTCCAAGAACATTTGATGTGAATAGGAAGTGGAAAAGCGCAAGTGCTCATTGGCAAATGTTACATATGAGAGCTTTATTCGAGCTCAATTTTTGCAGCAAACAATGAAATCTGTTACCAAACCAAACATATTAGTTAGGACTTGACCCTCAACTTTCTTTGGGAAGAGCTAAGACATAAGGTATTGGGTATTCTCTTCTAGCATTTGTATGAATGGAGAGGATAGCTATAGAACTTTGTCCACTATAGCCTCTTCAAGAGTCACTTCAATTTTAGCTCCCTCGAGAAAAGTTATCACACCCGTAATCTTCGGGATATTTTGGAGGGCCATATGCTTATCACAACTCATACAAAACACCTTATCCACTTGGCTTGGAACTTTAATTTCCTTGCAAAGAACACACACCGACTCATACAATGTGGAATTAACACCAAGGACTATCAAAACCCCAATAATCTGCAGCAGTTTGGGTTAGACTTCTAGGTCAACATACACTTTGAACAATTCTATTTCAAACTCAGAAACAATGCTATTACATAAGTGTAATTAAGAAATTTTGAGGGATTGTCTAAATTCATGTACTGGGTTTTCATAACCTATTTGTTTAATGTTTGTTAAGAACACTTTTGACTACTTTGCTAAGAGACTTGGATCTTTGATTGGGGCAATTATCATGCCATCCAACATGTTGAGAGGGACGGGTTGATTATTACTCTTGACCCTGACATTCCTCAATATGAATTGCCATTCACCCAAAGTTTTAAAATGTTTTGCTACCTTTAAATAGTCTGACCTTCTATTGCTCCAAAAGGTAAGCCAGGAGAGATCAAATCTTAAAATCAGATCAGTAGGAAACAACTAAAACAACTGTAAGCAATTGAACAACAGCATATATTAATCAAATGACTTATAGTAATTAGGTCATTGGCCAATGCACCATCAATTATTATGAGTTTGTCCCTTAATAAAAGGAGGTGCCCAACTTGATGATGGTCACACTGCCAATGTTCCCAAAAGCAATTGATTCGCCTCACCTTTGTTGATACGGTCCTTGCAAGTTTCCTTATGTTTGGAGATGGAATTTTCTGGCAAGAGGTACGGCTCTACAACAAAGTTTGGCATTCTTTGAATGTGGGTAGAGGGATCAAATGTCAAGGTGTAATCTATTGTCCCTCCATTTTTTCTCGCATTCTTCACACAAATCTAGAAATTGACCACATGGATGCAGTACCCCACTTTCAATGTCTTGACAAAATCCACATAGAATACTTGATTTGTGTAAAGTTATGCATCTAATACCCTTCCTATCTACCAAGCCAATTTTTAGGGAATTCGGGTACAACACATTCTGTGGCATGTTAGGAGAACCTTTCATGGATGGAAGAGGGAAAGCTGCTAAAAGGGAGTCTATGCCATGCAATAAAGACGGTCTGTTATTGTGAGTGGTCTGACAAACATGTGTGCCTCAGGATCTATGGAGCACTCTAAGGTGGATGGAACCTGTGTGGAAACATGATGAAGAGAGTGCTCATGACATGTACCTCAAGTCAATTAGGTTCCAAGATAGAATAGCTTGGACTCATAAAGAGAATCTTGAGATAGTGCAAAGTGCTTGATTTATATTACTTCAAATGAACCTCCCTTTTATAGGTGAGGGTACTTACATCCATATTCTTGCTCACATGTGGGATATCTCCTCCATGCCATGTGGCAACTTGCCCTTCACTCATACCTTTGTTCTACATGTGCTCATGGCACCATATCTCAACACCTCCCCCTCAGGGGGTCAAGTTTTGATTTACAAAATATAGGCAAGGTTGGCAAGGTTTTTGTTTCTCAATACATGGTGTTCCTGTCATTCTGCTCATGGCTTGATGACGATGGCATTTGCTTCTTTGCTTGGTGTAGCTTCATGCATGATGCTCTGTTCTTCCATGTGCCTTAATGCTTTGTGTGTGGATGCCATGCTTTCTGCAATGGTCATCTCATGCACTTGTGCTTTTGGCATGCTTTTTGCATTCATGCTTTGCTTTTCCATTTGTTGCAAAGGTCTTACCAATTGATTTCTTTCAATATTGGCAGTGTTTAATTGCTAATAATGAATTTGACTTGACAAGCGCGTAGAGCTTGAAAAGACAATCACTTTTCCTTTTTGGAGCGTGTGCAAATTTTTCTTGGATTGCAAGTTATGGCTTGTCGAAATTTCTATGAAGAAGAGGGGGTCTTGATGATGTGGCACAAGGATTCATATGCTGAATTCCAAACTGTGCTTGGCAGGGGCTATGTGCTTAGGTGGCACTTGGTGATGTGGTAGTTAACCTAAACTTAACTATGGTTAAAACTCTTATTTGCCACGTGTCCTTATCCTCTCCACACCCAGGGTCAGATGAACTTAACCAAGGTTAACCTATCCTGGGTCAAATTCTATCTGCCACGTGTCAACACCCTGACCATTGCCATGTGGAGGCTTAGAGAGAGAAGCTGTGAAGTCTGTTGCACCTCCAAGGAAGGGCTATGGCACTACATCAGAGGCATCACTGGTGCAAGGAAGAGCCATCGTTGAAGGAGCGCTTGGATGCACTTGGAGAGGTGAAGGCACTGTGTCGTTTGCTAGAAGTTGAAGGAGCCTCTTGTGCTGGTGAGAGGAAGCTTGAGGAGCTATTGTCCCGTTTTTGTGAGTGGTTATGGCGGTAGCTGCCTGGTCGGAAGCACAAAGTAAGAGCAGCTAAGCATTGTTGTTGAGGCTCGCATGCAAGTTGGGAGCCGGGAGCTATGGGCTGGATGCATGGACATCGAAGTCGCTGAATTGTGTTGTAGGCTGTAGGAGCCATCGCTGCTTGCTAGAGGCCACGCTTGGTCATCATTTGTGCATGGGCTAGCTTGTAGGAGCTATTGCTGTGGGCATCGATGGAGCCGGCCATTGGACATGAGGCACTGGCAGAGGAGTCATTGATGTTGTAGGTCTAGGTTGGGGTTGCACTGGCTTCGCTTGTTGCTTGCCAGAGATCATTGGTGGTGGCTTGCGAGTCACCTTGTGAGCTGTACCTTTGTGAGTCATGAGCAGAAGGTGGATGATAAGGGCTGCTTGCTCATAGAGTTTGTAGCTGAGGCTATTGGTGGTCATAGGAGCTGCTGGAGCTCTCTTTGTGGGATGGTTGGTGCTGTAGAGAAGCTCGTAGTGAGTCACATTGCTGGGTGTCATTTGCTGGATGGAAGCCTTTGTGTCTCTTTGGAGCAGCTTGGTCTAGGTGGCAGACTTTTCTCAAAGCTCTCTCTAAGAAGAAGAAGAAGAACAACTCCTCACATATCTATCTCACAGATCTATCTTACAAAATAGATCTCTAAAAGAAACTCTCTCTCTCTCTCTCTCTCATCACGAATGATGGAAATATCTCAAGGCAATGAACGGAATTTTCATTCAATGGGCGGAATTCTCTCAATTTAAAAACTAAAAAACTAACCTAGGAGAAAACATGTGCTCCTAAGGCAAGCCTACACCTAATCTAGGAGACTAGACCTAAGCTCTGATACCATGACAAACATGTGTGCCTCAGGATCTATGGAGCACTCTAAGGTGGATGGAACCTGTGTGGAAACATGATGAAGAGATTGCTCATGACATGTACCTCAAGTCAATTAGGTTCCAAGATAGATTAGCTTTGACTCATAAAGAGAATCTTGAGATAGTGCAAAGTGCTTGATTTATATTACTTCAAATGAACCTCCCTTTTATAGGTGAGGGTACTTACATCCATATGCTTGCTCACATGTGGGATATCTCCTCCATGCATGTGGCAGCTTGCCCTTTACTCATACCTTTGCTCTACATGTGCTCATGGTACCATATCTCAACATGGTCATGGGAGAGGACTCGTTGGTCAAAAGAGTGTTCTCTTTCTCCTCAGTAGAAAATTTATGGTATGAAAATAACATTATACTTCCAAAAACCTGTGCTTTTACAAATTCATATAAACTACAAGGTTTACCATAATTAAACTCAACCAAAAAGGAAACGAGAACTCAATTCATGTGCAAAAAGTCTTTCTACAAGTACAACAACAATCAACTGTCTTGTATTAAAAGGAATTTATGCTCCAAACCAAATTCCCAAAACCAATTCTCTACCAAATGCTTTCTTTGCATAGTTAAACCTGTGAGGGAAGGCAATACATCTATAAAAGTTATGCTAATTTTTTATGTACACTGATGTAAATATAGATTACAAATCCTCAAATCAAATATGTCAGTATATCCACTTCCACGTGTGAAAGTGGTATATTAACTAAGCAGAATTTGTCTTCCCAAATCTAGCACCAACAACTATCCACTAAAAAAGTACTTCTTAAATCAACTATAGTATTGGCAAAAATTAACATTATTTAGGTTATTAAAGTTGCCAGTTCTACCAAAATGATCTATCCACTGGCCATGAACTAAAGCAAATGTGCCAGTACTGCTAGTGTGAACTGTCTACTAGCTTATAACAAAGAAAAATGTGCTAGTTCTACCAGTTTTGCTACTATCCCCACTAGCTAAAACCATAACATTCAAGTTGAGATAATAAATGAAATTCCAAGAGGGAAATTTATATTTTGAAAAACTAAGATAATAAAATTGTTTGTAGAAACATTACGTTACAAGTCATGTTCATTACATATTTCCTTATTCCTACATGAGAGATGTAAGTACATTTACAAACTTCATTGTTCCTACAAGGGATACACTCGTATATGGTAGTAGATGACAACTGCATACTAATAAATGCCTACAACATCTGTAATATTTTAGCATGGAATATATCAAAATCTACTCAAATTCTAATTGTAGTGCTTAAAAGCATTGTTATACCTCCATTTTTACGAAATGTCCAAATAAAGATAAGATACTTACAATCCCTTTCATTACAAATTCTCTTTTAGAATGAAATACTTCGACATCTACACAAATTTTGAATGTAGTGCTTAAAAGCACTGTTATACCTCTGTTTATACAAAATTTAGAAGTAAGTATAATGTACTAAAAACTCATCTTGACCAAAGAGAAAATTTGAGATCAAACATAAGACCCAAATCTCTTATTTTCACTATAAGATTACATCCGCGAGTTGTACTTTACCACGCAGGTGAGGATGGATAATCCAAAATTTTCCACATTAGAAACTGTAGTTCCAATAATAAATTCGACACCTTGTTACAACATAATCCAATGTGCAGTGAACTAATCATCATGATTTCTAAACATACCTATTGGTGAGAAATATGTGAAAGAAATGGAGACAAATCAAGTAGATAACACATCTTCCAAATCGGCCATTATGATATTAGAATCCACAAGAGGTGAGACCTAGAAAGAATACATAAGCCTCCACAAGCATGAAGGGAAAGGATCACCCAAACAATATATAGAGGTGTAAGAAGAAAGGAGGGAGACTTCATCCACTACAAAGTCTCATAGAACATTTAAGCACGCATGTCAGTTTACACGGGTGAGATCATCGACCAAATCTTACAAATCTCCTCCAAACCGAGCTGTAGTAGAAGTAAGGTTGAATGCAAGGATTTAGCATCACCTCCATAGAAAACCAGAATACAGGAACACATGCAGTCAAGAGCTTGAGATCCAAATATCCCTTTGCATGATTTGTAAAGTCCAACCTTTCCCCAAATAAGCTTGAACCCAGCAACCACCGATAAGGACAAAGCAAGATTAACACTTGGCAGGTAATATGAAGCAAATTCAATAGAAAGGTGTCTAGTTTAACCCCAAATTTAATCATTCATGAAAAGAGATTGCAAGACGAGAGAAGGCTATTGTTTGACCTTCCATACATCTCCCTGGACAAAACATGCCAAATTGCCAATCACCTTAGCCGCCACATGCAAAAAGATATTGCTAGTTGTTGCAAGCTTCAATCCACACTGCCAGAAGATGTGAATGACCCTACAAGCTAGCACAGCCACAAGGGAGACAAGGGAGCCATAGATGCTAGCAAGAGGAGGGGCACCATAGCCACCAGGGAGAGTAGGGAATGTAGCCTACTAGGCAGAGAGGGAATGCAGCCGCCAAGGAGAGGAGGGAATGCAACTGCCAAGGAGAGGAGGGAATGAAGCCTGCTAGAGAGAGAAGGGATACACACCACACAAAACCCTGCAGTCCATACATCAGCATTTGGCATGCCATTCACCTCAGGGACATCATATGCATTTTTAGTTAGGCTTTTAGGCCTTTATATTGTCACCTCCACCATGAGTCTTTGATAACTGCTACATCCCATATTGATGGATGTTTAGCCATGCACACATCAAATCACCTTCAGCTCATGATAGTTGAGCATACAGGCTGAATATGTTCCCATACCTTGTCATTTATATAGGCCTCATGAGCAGAGCAGTATATTATACTTGCACCTTTGACCCAAATTTTTAGTCCCTTGACTCCTTCCACACCGACTATGTGGTCTTCTTTTACCCCTCATCATTTGATAGAGATTATAGTTCTACTGTAGCATATCTCACATATTGCAGCAGTCAGTTCTTTTGGGTTGGTGACACCCTTGTTTGCCACAACCTACCAAATTCTTTCTCCATAGCTACATTGACTAGCTTCACATCTGGATGCCTCTTCTACAGAGCAATTGCACAATGCACAATGACATATGACATGTTCAACGCATAATCTTCCATGCAATCATTTACACAATCATGATCGACTAGTCTTTGATCCAGGTGGACTTCTTATTTTTTGGATTTCCTTCCTCATCCCTTCGGTCTATTTTTTGGCTTTGTTCCCAAAGGTGAAAGATGATATACAACTTAAGAGGTGGAAATGCAAACTAAGTATAGGATCACATAAGTTGTACTCATTGTATAGGATTTTGCTACGTAGTCATTGTGCGCACACATGCACATACTACTCTGATTCTTTTTTGTTTTCTTATTCAATTTTAAATGCTACCATATGCATCTAATGAAATTCACAAAAAGGTCCCCTCTACTTACCCAATGCAATTTAAGAGGAGTGTTGAGGATGTGTTAATTGCACCATCCTTAAGTGCATTAGGGGAAAAACCTAACCCTAACACTAAAGGGCTCTCATTTATATACTCATGATTATGTTCAATACAACATAGTATATAGTTAGTCTATCTTGTGTGCACTCCTCTCTCTCTCTCTCTCTCTCTCTCTCTCTCTCTCTCTCTCACCCTAACACTAAGGGGATCTCATTTATATACTCATGATTATGTTCAATAAAACATAGTATATAGTTAGTCTATCTTGTGTGCACTCCTCTCTCTCTCTCTCTCTCTCTCTCTCTCTCTCTCTCTCTCTCTCTCTCTCTCTCTCTCTCTCTCTCTCTCTCTCTTCGACATGCATTATCATATATTAGACCATAACACAAGAAGTCAACAAGACTTTTTACAAACAAAATGAAAGATATACACAAAAGCTTACACATTCATAGACCCCTTGGACATTGGATACCCTAACAACCCTAATCCTTCACAAAACTAACCACCACAATTAACAAAAACACCAACTTTAACTAATCTAAGAACCTTATTACACTTAACCATTACACTAAACCATAACATAAGAAGTCAACAAGACTTTTACCCAAAAAAAGAAAGATATTCCATAGACCCCTTGCAAGGCCAAAAAGAAGCATTGATAGCAAGCTAATTTCAAAAGGGAAAGGTTTTGATTGGTGAAGCAAGGTACAAATCCCTTTTGGATTGCACGTGGCAACCATGTCAAGACACATCCTTGACACCCACACCTAGGCGATTGGTGTGTACATTACCTAAGGGCCTTAATGGAGGTGGAATCATGTTTTTTCGGTTAATGAAACAATTTATGTTACGTTTACTAACATAACATAATAGTGGGATGGTCACATGGCTTGCGGAGGGCCTTTTGGATTGACCCAGCCTCTCCAACATATAGAGTCCATGGCCAATAGGTCTTTTGGATAGAGACTGGTGATGCATCACCGCCTTCCCATGTACACTCGACGCCATCACTAGAGGATAGTGTTTGCGAGATGGTATCCACAACATCACTACTTGGAACATATGGGTTGCACGGTGCAATTAGGTGTTGGGAGGTTAGCAGATCACTCCATCTGCTATCCGTGTTGCAATCTAGTAGGACATTATCCTTACTTTGCATGCCATTTGGGAGCATACTACTCCAGCTTGAGAGTGACTGTTGAAAGACGAGAGCGGTTCTTCAGGATTGGACTCTTCTTCCTTTCTATTCTTCTATTCGTCCTTTGAAGCTGTCTCATATCACAATCTCTTCTCTATATAAAGTTTTGTTGTCACCACCTTGGGTGTCAGACAAAGCTAATCAGATTTGGGCATTGCATCGTCCACTCAAATGGTGGAGAAATAGATTAAAGCAAATTTGGCACTCTAAGCTTCCTTTATGCAAACATGTCTTTTTATGGTGTGTTCTACTGGGGGTTGTACCGTCAGGATAGCTTTTATCTTGCAGATGTATTGCTCTTGCTATCTATTCATCGGTGTTTAGCACCCGGGGAATCTGTATCTCATATCTTTTGGAATTGCTCTGAGACATAGAATTTCTTGGGTATTCTTCGCGATAGATGGAGATTGAGATTCTCTCAGGCTATTTTTGGAAAGCAATTTTGGTTGTTTGGGATCGATCCCAAACAGCCAAATTTGGACTCTCTGGAAAACTATAAATCATAGTCTTTGGCGATCTAGTATAAATTGAATGTAAAGTGGGAAAGGGATAGTAAGTGTGTGTGTGTGTGTGTGTGTGTGTGTGTGTGTGTGTGTGTGTGTGTGTGTGTGTGTGTGTGTGTGTGTGTGTGTGTGTGTGTGTGTGTGTGTGTGTGTGTGTGTGTGTAGGAAATGGGCAAAGAAGCTTTCACCATTGAAAAACAGTGGACAAACAAAGCCTATAGCCTGTAAGAAATTGTAGTTTGCTTAGACATTAGGGCCATCAAGCTTGTACTTCCCTGGCATTTACAATGACTTGTTTCCCCCCTTCAAATGCTAAAGTACAATGCTCCATTTGTAATGTTGTAGTGTAAAATTAATAAATTCCCAATTGCCATGTCAAGAGTGTCCTACATTTGTGCTTAAGTCTCTATTGTCAATTATCTGGCACAATGGTGAAGGGTGCGTTGTTTGTATAGCTAGTCCAGTTGGCATCTTCTCTTCAAATTCAAGTGTTGTTTTGATGGTTGATAATGATGAACCAATAGAAGCCTCTGTTTTGCACGATGATGTTATGCCTCCACAACTCAAAAATATGAAAGATATGTTAAGAGAAGGAGCACATGGGATACCTTTGGGTGCCACCAAAGTTATAGCATTGTCACATGATGTCACATGAGCTGGGGATGCTACACTTCCACAAAGGGTTGCACTTCCACATGAGATGTTAGGAATAGGGAATGATGCTCCTCCAAAAGATGCTACACTTGAAAACACTGTGACAGGATGTGAGGATGTTGCAGCTCATGAGCCAAGTCAAATCCACTCTTGGCCACCTAGAGGGCATTGATTTAAGACAATGGTGTGTTATCAAGAGAGTGGGAACACATTCTTCACATTTTTAAATGTTTCTAAGGTTTAGTGGTTTTCAACTATTACAAGTTCAAAATAGTAATGTCCCAAACCTAACTCTTTGGTACCACTATACCATGCTTCCACTCTACCTTCTTTGAAATAACTATAAAAAATATACTTGGTATTGATGAAAACCCTCCACCCATAAGAATGTGCATCATTTTGTTGTGGTGTTTGTAAACCATGCAGATGATATTTAGCTTAAATTTTTGGATTAATATTAAAAATATGCTTATTCAACAAAATATTTCCAGTCTTACATCCATGTGCATTGGTTCGATTGCACCCAACTTATAAATATTTTATGGGCAATGATCTAATGTAATAGCTAGCCTCTTGATAGCACTGGCAATCCCATAGATTAGTGTTAGCATCTTTTTATTAAAAAAATCCTCTATTGTGTATAAAAAATAAGATACTTCTTCTAGGCTATATAGAATCACTTACACAATGAGCTCTCTATGAGTATGTTTAATAGAGTTGAAACAGAAGCGCCCTTTGGTTGGTAGATGAAGTGCTACTAATGGTCACTACATTTTATGATTGTTACACGGGTTAGCATTTGGAGATTTAATAGAAATCTTTATCCCTTTATGTAGATTAACTAAAGAACCACTTACTTTGAATGGTAGGGTATGATCATAAGGAAAACTAATTTGAAATCACAAAAGGTGAACCATTTGGCAATGTGTTTTGGTGGTTCTTTGGGATTCTTCAATTTGAAGGAGATTGCTTGGTCCACAATATGTACAAGTCCTTAAAGAGAATCATGTAGCATTTTCTTAAGTAGAGTGCAAACCAATGGACTAGTTGAGAATGATATTAAAATATTTGGATACCGTAAGCAAAACATAAAAATAAGAACTTACCAAAGTCTTGCAAGGATGACAGTATGTGTGACTTCTCCTTCCCTATGCTATAATGCCTTTCGGCTGTAAGGTTAAAGTATCTAATTGAGTCTGAGTCCTTAAAACTAATAAATATCATTGGCCCCAATGTACTTAGCCTCTAAAAACTTGCATTTCTAAATTTGTCAACTAGGATAGAGGGTAGAAGAGGCATGTGCTCTTTCATTTGTGCTCTTCTTAGTTCTTCAAAAGCCATCTTTGCTCTAGTTGCTAGGCCATGCGTCACTTCTGTTATCTTCACCTTGCCTTGCCTTGGAGTTCTTACAGGTAGTATAAGCAGAACGTCCCTCATCTTGATAACAAACCATTTTATAGCTTGTCGTATCTCCACCTCACCAATTTTAGGGTAGTCATATCCTTGTTCATGATAGTAACACTATGGCGGCTATGGGAAGCAAGAAGCATTGTATCTTGAAAGAACTATATTAAAAAAACTTCTAGAGCCTCTTGTAGTGTCCAAATTGTTGCTCTCTACCCCCAATAGCCGAGGTAGTGATCGTCGCAAACTTCCTTGACTAGCCTTTGGAAAGGTGCTTTAGGAACACAAAAGCCGATAGCTTTCTAAGCTTTTTTGACCTCTCTTAGTACACTGACCTTTTGTTTGAACTTCCTCTTTCTTTGCTTGTTGCAAAGGGTTCATAGGCTTCCCTTTCCTTGGATGAGTAGCTCGTCCTTTTGTTGCAGCCATTTTTGCTATCAATGGACCATGGTCTTTCCTCCTAGTAGCTTTCTTCATCCTTGCTATTGTTCTTGATGATTAACTACTACTACACATTGAAGATAATAAAGAAGTACAGCTAACTCTCTCTCTCTCTCTCTCTCTCTCTCTCTCTCTCTTAGTAGTTAGCTAGTAAGCAGTAGTTAGCTAGTAAGCTAGTAGTTAGCTAGTAAGAAGTAGGTAGTTATAGTGAGTAATAGGTAGCTAGTAAGCATTAGCTAGCTAGTAAGCAGTAACTATTTGGTAAGTAGTACCTAGCTAATAATTAGCTTGTAACTAGCTAGTAACTAGCTAGTAAGCAGTACATAGCTAATAACTAGCTGGTAACGAGGTAGCTAGTTAGTAAGTAGTACTTTGCTGCTAAGTAAGGTAGGTGGTAACTAGCATGTTCGTCATAACTAGTAAGCTAGCTAGTAAGCAATAGCTAGCTACTAACTAGTAAGCAATAGCTAGCTGGTAGGAAGTAACTAGCTGGCAACTAGTATGTACCTAAGTAGTAGCTAGATGGCAAATAGTACTTGCCTGGTAACTAATGCTAGCTGGCACCTAGCCCCCAGCGGGTAGCTAGTAACTACTACCTAGCATCTACTAGCTACCCAACTAGCAGCTAGTTTGTCCTAGGAGTAATTTCCAAGTACTTCAAACCCACTAGTTAGTGTTGATTAACGAAGCAGATTGCAAGTGCAAATCGAATAACCCATACAGAGATTCATGTTCAAAACATCTGAGTGAAACACCACATAAAGCTTGCTCTTAGGTATTTTGTTTCAAGTGGGGTGAACCCTATAATTTGCACCCTTGTAGCATCTGATATTGGCTAATTGCATGAAATTTCGACACGTGGTCTCCGTCTGGCACATAAGGGCAAAGCACATGATATGGTAGGGGAAAGCATGCAAACACCCACCATATCATCCTCCGCCATAAATCCACGGCCACACCCAACACATGCACCCGCTGCTCTAATGAAAAGCATCCCTCAGCCCAAGGCAGAAGCCTTGGGGATAGCCGAGACAAATGCTACACGCTACCTAGTTTCTACAAAATGCAGCATGTGTGATGCTAAGTCAACCTCCAATTGAATATTTTGCATCAGCTCGTCCTATGACTTCCACAGCTCCTGTGAATTCAAACACATATTAAAGACCACAAAATAGAAATGAACTTTATTTAAAAAATAGAAGTAAGAGTTGTACATTTACCTATGCATCAACAAGTTTTTCGTCAAGATCCTTAGAAACATCTTTGCCCTCGAGCGTGTTGTTGATGGGCCTCTCTTGAGACACTTTGTAGCGGAGCGAGAGCATATCTATGTACCTGTCTTCGCGCACCATTATTCCATACTGGTGGGTCGATTGTATTCACAAGCTTCTATGTTTGGTAGCAAGATGGAGCCATCAAGTACTATCAAGTACATTTTCTTATTCGATTTTGGTAAGTACTACGATGGCTATGGGAGTAGGCAAAGGGTAGATCTTCCAACTCTAGGTTTGAGAACCCAAGGCACCCTCAAATGGTGACTTGCAATAGCACCAAGCCATTTGATGGTGACTTGGGACACATGTCCCTTCCTTTATGTGGAAGGCCTAACGAGCAACCACTTGAGCAAAACTAGTTATTTTGGAATTTGTGAACCCTTTGCAAGGTTCTCAAAAATTTTATAGGTCAAAAGGGCTAAACACTTTCAACCCAATGACTTTCATGTGAGGGAGAAGGTTAGATGCTAACATAAATATTGCATAGTGTTGGTATAGTGGAGGTGAAGACATGAGAGTATACTATTGTAAATGAATTGGATCCAAATTTTCAAGTCTGATTGGGTGTTTTGACATTCTACAAGGGGGGCTAGGGTTGCACTTAATGCTAGGATGAACAAATAGTGAGGTTTTGTAAGGCTTTGACCCTACTAAAAGTAAAACCAAATCATTCAGTTGAAATCATCAATAAAGCTTTACCTAGACGGTGATAATTTCAAGAATACATCCAGTTGGTCCTCACCCTCCTAGGGTGCCTACCCATGGTGGAACATGTTCTTATCTTCTACATCTATGGGGTGTCATAGTCGACGTGGCAAAATTTTCATGCCACAACTTGGAGTTTTCGCTGATCTCAAACAAGCCGCCTCCCACTTCCCTATGCAACACCTTCCCCGCACCTTTAGACCTATAAAATTCACTTTCATCTATGCTTCCCCAAAGCACTCATAGAGATCAAATTCTTGCATTATAGAAACCATAGGAGAGCACCTACTCTTCTTCATCTTGATCGATAGAGAATGGAACGTTCTCATATCACTTGTTTGTAATGTCTATTGCATAGGGTCCATGTCTCAAACCCTTCATTGTGCTTGCAGGTACCATTGTCTTTGAAGTCCATCTCCCTTTCTTGTGTGTCAATATATGCAGAAACTACGCTGAACGAATAGAAAGGTTTCTTCGCTCGTTGCAACATCCTCATACATGGTCTGACTTTTGATTCGTCCTTGGCTGGATGTCTAGTCCGCCACCTTTCTAAATCAACACAACCTTGTCATGCTTACCATTGCCTTTACATTCGCCTTGTGCAAGGAAGCTCTTCCATCCCATCTCCTCCAAGTGTTGAGTGGCCAGGTACATTCTCACACCCATGATATTAGTTACAAAGCCTTTGAAGCCTTGTGGCAGCACACTTAAAAAGGCACAGCCAATGCAATGGCCTCCATTCTTTGACCAGCTACTGCTAATTTGACTAGGCCGAAAGGGCACAGCCAATGCAATGGCCTCCATTCTTTGACCAGGTACTGCTAATTTGACTAGGCCGACTTTGCTCTTCATGATGTGTCATGCCTAGTCACCTTTGTCCATCCTCAATATTAAAAAAGCTTGTGGAGGTTGAGAACTTGAGTCAAGTTCTGAGTAGTGTCCTTCAAGATGATCCACATTCTCAGGATGTTCTTGGGGACTCGTATAGTCTTATCATCGTTCTTCACCTTCCCAAGTGGATACTTGGTACCATCCAACCTTCCCCCTTCACGACAGTTATGTAGGCCATAGTAGTAAAACAGAGGGAATCGGGGGAAACTTGAAACTAAGACAAACAGTGCACTGAACCGCAAGAGGAATCTCCTTCTGTAAAGCAAAGAGTCTTTCCTTTGGTAGTTGATGTAGATCACGAGATGTGCAACTTTGGGCTCAACAGCTGACCAGTCAGCCAGGACCAGCACTTGGTCAGCCCCCACTCGGTCACTTTGCTATCCACATGAACAGTCCAAAACCACCCAGACTGGGAATTATGCATGGCCCATACATGGGCATGTGCAGCCTCCATCAGAACAACACAGGGCATGACTCAAGCTGTGATGCATGGAAATGCTTTCTTAGCAAAAATCTGCTTTTTGTAAGCTCGTGACATATATCAACTTTACTATCCCCTCAAAGGAGATGATTACTAAAGACCAATATGTCACCAAGGAATTGAAGTGGTTGGCTTACTCTTTCTTCAAGGTATATTCAAAGTCACGAGAGGACACTTGGCGGCTAGTGTTTTTTGTAGCACACGCCTACAATCTAAGTTGAAACTTTTGTTACTCATGGGCATCTACCCCTTTAACACGTCATTTGGCATTCTTCTCAGGTGTTTTAAGCTAGATTGCTTCAGTGCAGTCCCTCTTATTTGGATGCACAGCCGTCATATTCGTGCTTCCCATCTTTGAACTCAACAATAATACAGATGAATCCAGGAACACGCCCAGATCCATTCTCGGAAAACACAACAGAGAGTGCAGTTTCAATCTCATGATAGTAACTAAAAAGTTGAAAACCATAAACCTCATCACCCTAAGACATCCCCACTAATGTCATCAGTGCAGTGACTGCATCAGCCTTATCATTTTTGTATAAACAAATACTCACAGATATATGTGTAGACCCTAGTATAAACAACTGCTCACACACACACACACACATATGTATATACATCCACACCCACACACACTTGACCATCCATTTATACAAAAATACAACGAGCATCCATTTCTGGATGCTATGCCTCAGTCCTCACTTGATTGCGCCAGCTTCCACATAAGGTACAAATACTCAGTTGCAACCTCATTTGAAACAACTTTCTAAGAAGTGTAATCATCAGGAGCATGGTTAACTACAGTAGATAAATTACATGATGGACAAAGACAACATAATTCCCAGGTAAGATGAAGTTCTTTCATTAGATACCACCCATGGTACAATCACAACTACAAACAGATATTTAAGGAGTAATATGTAGTAACCATCCAATAATCAACTCATCTGTACAGCCTGCTCGAATGCTTCACTTGACTTACTTAGCAACAAAGAATAGAAGGTTGAGGCCTGTGGGCTTTACTGCAGTTTGAAAGGGTATTGACTACTTGAGAAAATGCTTATCAATTCTTGCTGCCATATGGTACAATGAGCAGTAAAACTACTCATAGGTGGATTTGAAAATGTGTTAATATGCATGGCAGGCCCTGTACGACCTCTCAATCACTCCGCCCTAAAAATGAGGGTAAACAATATCTTGGGACCACATCAAACCATTGCCTCAAACATGCCAAGTTTCCCAACATGACTCACCGGCAGGATTAGTCTGATAACACACACAACTTAAACTTCAGCAGTACCAGCAGTAAAACCTGGGTCCTCACACCTGTATTTACCATCTGGTCCAATACCGAATCCTTTGGGATCAGCAAACACATTCTCCAACAGCTGGCTTCTGGGAGGTAGCGGGCTGGCATCTGCAAAATCTACTGCTGCTTCTACTATCTCATCTATTTTCGTATGAATTTTCTGTAACTCTGCCTCTTCGGCGACATCATTCTCCAGAAGGTACTTTTTCAGAGCTACAATAGGATCTCTTGCTGCATAGTGGGCTTTTTCCGCTGCACAATATGAAAGGGACATTACAGAGCTTATATTGAATCATCTTCCTTAACATTTGGTTAAATCAGTTTCATTCTAAGACACAAAGACAAAGCAATCAAAATGCACAGAGAGACAAATTGATCCAAACATAAGAAACGAAAACAGAATATGATAAGTTGCTACCTTGATGCATTGATTTGTAGCTACCTTGATGCATTGATTTCTTATCACCTTGCTACCTTTTAAAACACTGGATGCTGAAGAAGCTCCTACATGAGCCATCCACATAAATGCAAGCCAGCTTATTTTTTTAGCAAGCTTTCCCAAACATATCCATAGAAAATTGTCCCCTTTCTAACATAAGTTAGGTTAGGGGTCCTGTAGGCCAGTTCGTAGGATACAAAGTAATATACCTTTGTAAGACTAGAATATGTCCAATCATACAAATTTATGTTTTTTGTTGTTCTAAAGTCCAAAAATCTACACAGAAAATAAAAGAGAAAATGAAAAAGAAGCAAAAAGAGGTAACAAAAACTTTTTGAAAAACAAAAGGAAGACATACTTAGCAAGCAAAGCAACACTTATGTCATCATCATAGGATACAAAGTAACATGATGAATTAAAGCTCTGGCTTCTAGGCCTCAATCACTATGCCTAGGCCTTCATGAAGGGTGGATCTCTGAGGACTGAAGTTAAGCCTCCAGATTTAAAAACAAATTTCAATAAACGTTTACAACATTTGCATCAAAATGCAAATGTGTTCTGCTGCATGTATTGAAATGAGCCAGGTCACAAAGATTAACCACATTAGCTAGAATAAGGATGCTAGGAGGACATAGCCAAGTGGCCATCAACATGCATGTCTTTTATAAGCATGGATACTTCTGACCACTGGACACAAACAAAAGAGCACACCATAAGCAAAAAAAAAATTGCCTAACATCAAGTGAACGCTTTGCTTGATGTTTGTTATCAGGAAGTAATATATGTTGCATCTTGCATACACCACTCAAACAACGGCAAATGTAGTTAGATCCTTTCCCATCCCCAGGTCATTCTTAATAAAACAAACCAAGTCAAAAGGACAAACCAGAACTCGCATCCAATAACATAGAAATAAAACCATATTGTTTCAGAAGTTAAAAAATGAAGACAAAAGCATCTGGTAACATATTTTGATCCATGTAGCCAATACCCATCAACATGCACGTCTTTTGTTATAATAGACTGCATCGACCCCACTCAACAAACACAAAAGAGCACACCATAAACAGTTTGCCAAACATCAAGCGAATGCTTTGCAAGATGTTAGTTATAAGCAAGCATGTCTGTTGCATCTTGCATACATCGAACAGACAAAGGCACGGATCGTCATAGTTCATGATAAAACTAAAAACAGTTCAGTGCACACCTGGTTTGCGGAGCTCATCAGGATCAGCAAGAGAATGCCCTCTAAACCGGTAGGTCTCGCACTCTACTAGTGTTGGGCCATCACCTCGCCTTGCTCTAGCGATAGCCTCTTGGGCTACCTCCCTGACCTTCAATACATCCATTCCATCTACATGCATCCCTGGCATCCCAAAAGCCGGACCCTTCTTCCATATTTCTGGCACAGAAGTGGCTCTGACGTGCGACATGCCTATGGCCCAGAGATTGTTCTCAACAACAAAGATGATAGGAAGCTTCCACAGAGCGGCCATATTCAGGCACTCGTAGAATTGGCCATTATTGCAGGTGCCATCTCCAAAGAATGCTACCGTGACTGCATCAGCCTTGTCATTTTTTAAGACCTCTCGCTCATATTTTGAAGCAAAAGCAGCTCCTGTAGCCACTGGGATTCCCTCGCCAATAAAGGCAAAGCCTCCAAGGAGGCCATACTCTTTTGAAAACATGTGCATGGAGCCCCCCTGACCACGGCATACACCAGTGGCTTTGCCAAAAAGTTCGCTCATCACTGCACGGGCAGGTACACCTTTACTTAAAGCATGCACATGGTCTCGATATGTGCTGCACACGTAGTCGCTAGCTTTTAAGGCTTTGATGAATCCAGTCGATACAGCCTCTTGGCCGTTGTAAAGATGGACAAAACCAAACATCTTCCCTCTGTAATACATCTGTGCGCACATATCCTCAAAAGTTCTTCCCAACACCATATCCTCGTACAGCAGAAGTCCTTCCTCCCTCGAGATGAGCTGTTAAGCAGACACGTACTTATAAGAAAGACTGTAGAAAAACGCAGATGAAAAAGGTAACAACAGTCTTGGCTACAAAGATGCTAAACCGAAAACGATGCAAACTGAAACCCAAAGTAATCCTGATCAACACGCTGCAGAGGCTGCGGGGAAACAAGAACCAAATGAAATTGCGTAGAGAGACCAGATGGCGTGGTTGTGCATCTGCGTCGACTGACGAAAACACTTTCCCACAACGTATCTCCAAAGTGCACTGAAAAGCTCTAGCTTTATAGAACAGGCACAAGGGAACAATATCATGAAACTATAGTTGCGGGGGGAATTGAAAGCAGATTTAAACGTGACATGCAGGCATAGAAGGAAGGAGAAAAGGAAATAAAGAAGCGAAAAAGGGCATTCTTGGAATTAAGAAATCAAGAAATCACTAAGAAAACACTTTCCCACAACGTAACTTGTCCACAACGTATCTCCAAAGTGCACTGAAAAGCTCTAGCTTTATAGAACAGGCACAAGGGAACAATATCATGAAACTATAGTTGCGGGGGGAATTGAAAGCAGATTTAAACGTGACATGCAGGCATAGAAGGAAGGAGAAAAGGAAATAAAGAAGCGAAAAAGGGCATTCTTGGAATTAAGAAATCAAGAAATCACTAAGAAAACACTTTCCCACAACGTAACTTGTCCACAACGTATCTCCAAAGTGCACTGAAAAGCTCTAGCTTTATAGAACAGGCACAAGGGAACAATATCATGAAACTATAGTTGCGGGGGGAATTGAAAGCAGATTTAAACGTGACATGCAGGCATAGAAGGAAGGAGAAAAGGAAATAAAGAAGCGAAAAAGGGCATTCTTGGAATTAAGAAATCAAGAAATCACTAAGAAGAGCCAAGAATCGATGTGCGAGGGAGACGAGGTAGGAACGCGTTTCAGCAGAGTGTGAGTTTCATTACGAGGAGATGAAATGAATTCTCAGTTCTTACGAATTAAGTGACGAGACGGAAGTCCTACAAAGTAAGCGATCCGATTAGCGAGCGAAATTTTCACAAAAGTGTGGTGCAAGAGAAGCAAATCCAGTCGAGAAGCGATCGCGCTACCAGGAGTGTGAGGAAGGCAATGTGAAAGCGCTTACCGGATCTAGCTTCGACTGAGGTTTGTCAACGACGAGCTCAGGGGCAGAAGCAGAAACGGAAACGGAAAGGGGGCGAGGAAGTGCGGGATTGTCGGAGACTGCTGCTGATGCATGGTGGAAAGGGAGGGAGAGGCCAGAGAAGGGGGAAGCAGAGGATTTGACGGATATGGAGGCAGGGTGGAAGCGGAAGAAGGAAGGCCTAAGAAGCGAGGATTGAGCCGAGGAAGCCATAGCCAGAAGCTCAGTGGCCGCCATAGTCAAGAAAACTCAAAAGCTCGGCTAATTGGACAAGATGAAAGCCTCATTTAAACCGGGATCATTGATATTGATATTGATTGATATACACCCAATTTTTGGAACAGCGTCCCTCTGCGTCTCCGCAGCCTGACGGACCTTCCCATGCCCGCCAACCCCCACTCAATCAATGTCTTCAGATAGGCGCATATCTACGACCTCCACCTGCCTACTTCACCAACCTCTTTCCTGCTTGCCATTTCTTCCAAAAAAAATTACAAGATAGTGGCATTTATTCAAAGAAATATGAAATTGTTTTGATATAAAAAGGGGTTCTATGATGGTAAATTACACACATATATAAAAAGGGGTTCTATGATGGTAAATTATACACATGTAATAATTGGCATAAGTGTGAGAACCAATGAATGACCGATGTGTAACTATGACAAAAGTGACCATCATACTATTAATAAAGGCTTCTATCTTTGAGGTGCAAGAGTTTAAACTTGTCATATATTGGAAATGAAAGTACACATGAAAAGACATGCTTAGGAGTGTCCCCAAGAAATGGGAAATTTGGTGAGGGAGAGGAGGGTCGGTGAGATAAAATGTATTGTTGTGTTTTATGACCTTATAATACCTTCTCCTAGCTCACATGCAATATGAGCCCTCTTCTCTCTAGGTGCCCCGCAATGTTCAACATCCATAGCTACCATTGCCACTGTTGTTGGCTGTTACCTTGCTTAATATAATTTTGCCAAATTATGATGGTCCTTCATATGCTGGTGAGGCATGTTCCATGGCATTAGCTTAGCTTGGAAACCCTCCCCTTCTTGTTTGGATGGTTTTCCCTACACTGCTATTTCCTTACAGTGTTGTTAACAAATATGAGAACTAGTTCATACTAGATAAGTAGGTCTATCACCTGGCATCTAAAACTTCGATAGTTATTGAAAGGTGCTATCAAACTAGATGAACTCTATGACTTATCTAGCTAACCTAAATACTATTTTAGGATGTATTCACCTAGTAATCCCAAATGGAAATTTTAAATAGAACTCGCTCTCCAATCGTTTGCTTGACTTGAATCCCTTACTATGCTCCTGCTAATCCCACAAGGCATTTTTAGTGCAACCATGCTACTTTAGGTACAATAGGTACTTCTCAGATCACAAGTACTCCATCCATATCATTAAGGGGGAATTTGTAGACACATACAATGATATGGTGGTGTAGGATACTAGGACTTAGTCTAGTACTTGGGTACTATATATACCAAGTACTTGTACTTCATTTGATTGAGTTTCTGTGTAACCACTTCTTGTTCACTTGTGTTCAGAACCTTTCTCCATTTTCTCCTTCATTTAAATCATTGAGGGATGACTAAAATCGAATGACCAACTATTAAGGAAGCCACAATGAGGCCAAAGACAATCACAAAAGGAAAGTCTAAAAAAATTAGAGATAAAAGAGTGGCGCAATGACAAAAGAAATCTCACTCTTGAACATGCATATCTCCATTCATATTGAGAGACTGCACTCCATGCAAATAAGTGGAGGGAGCATAGATAGAATTGAAGAGAAAGCAATTATGCCTTTATCTCCTACTTCACTGACTTTGAATTTCTGAGCCTTGGCTTCACTCTCACACCACTCTCGCTCTCCAAGAGGGATTCAATTTCCACACATGCAAGCATTCAACCTTCTCTCTCTTGCATGATGCACAATGTCTCCTGCACGCCTCTCCACATGGCATTCTCCTCCTTCTCAATTGTGTGACACAGGGCACTCTGAGATTCTCTCCAGACACCACGTGGCATGCTCTTTTCTGAGACATGTGGCAAACTTTTCGTCCTACTCCCCTTACTATACAATAAGAATATAAGAAATATCTATAGTAAGAAATAGTAAGATGACGAGAGCTCGTTTATTCATTAATACGATTTTTATTTGCAAAAATCAAAAAGCGAGTTCAAGTACTCGTGAGCACTGCCTTCAAATTGGTTCTGTCAAAGGAAAACAATTGTCAAGATGATTGGATGATTAATTTACAACACCCATTGATGGGAGCTTGTGCATAGGAAAGTCTGAATGATTTGCAAACTCTGTGTGTGTGTGTATGTGTATGCGAGAGAGAGAGAGAGAGAGAGATTAAACCAAAATAGAAGGGGGACACTTGGCAAGAAAGTGTGTGGGGCACTTTTTTACAAAAGTGTAACTATAGTGTTATCGATCATTTGGCTTGGAATTCATTACAGCCTCTTGGTCATCCGAAATCTTCCAACCTCTTCTGCCTCGGCATAGAGGTGCTCTTCTCTCCTGGTCGTGCATCTTTGCCTTCTCGTCGAACATGTTTCAAACATTATTTAGCACTTGGGGATATAAAGGGATACTCGATAAGAATTCTCAATCCAAACACCGATCGTCAAACGGGTCTACAATACTCTAAAATTGTTGGATGGCACTGAGAGAGAACTTTTAAAATAAGTTGTCAATCCAAGCAATTGATGTAGCTCTATTCAAGTTAGCATATACTATTACTTTAAAAATCTATGCACTCGGTCCTAGAGACCATTATGCTCAATCCACTTAATTCACCACTCAAACTTTTAGCACATATATCCCTAGTAGGATCACCGAATTTTGATGGCCTTTTTTCACCCCTCAGTTTGACTAATAACCTCGTGTCCAACTCGATATGCATAGTCTACTGGATAGGAAGATTTCATCTCTTGCAATCCTAATGCACATGGGATGCAAAAATAGCTATCAACAAAAAAACACCAACAATTATGGTTTGTGTTACATGGGCAAACCATATGAAGATGGGTGAATAAACACTCGACACTAAAATATAAGTATTGTGCAAAATACAAGAAGCCATAATGTACTAATTTAACCACACAAGCTTGTATTACTCAAAGAAGTCCATTTGCATTACAAATGGCTGTAGCCATAGAACCAATACTCAAACACATTGATGACTCCCACTCCTACTCAAGGCATAAGATTCTAGCTGACTCAATCCAGCTAGTCTATGCTTCACAACAAGACTAGAACTTGCACAGGAAGAGCCTATTACAATTCCCTAGACTTCCTATATACTAGACCTTGAATCACTTTAGGTGGTTGAGCAATGCCACCTTTCCTAACTCATTCTTGCACATTTGGTGAACCGCTCTTGATGATTGGTCCATCGACATGCTTGACCTTTCACCCTTCCTGGGAATCTGGAGCCACATTGCATGGCTATTTGTGTCAGCCAAATTCCACTTTTGCTCGATTGTGTGGTCTCAATCTGAGGTAGCCTAACTAGAGCCATGACTCATGCACGCACGCATGCATGCATGCACATGCACACATGCACTCTCTCTCTCTCTCTCTCTCTCTCTCTCTCTCTCTCTCTCTCTCTCTCTCTCTCTCTCTCTCTCTCTCTCTCTCTCTCTCTCTCTCTCTCTCTCTCTCTCTCTCTCTCTCTCTCTCTCACACACACATACACACACACACTCACTCGCGCGCGCGCAGACACACACACACCCCTTCCTGACAATTACGATCAAGAATGGATGTACTTTTTAACCACTTCCCATATAAAAAATAAAATTTTACAATAATTTGAATAGTGTATGACCTATATATATATGTGCAAAGGTCACTCAACTAGCATGAAATTGACCCTTGCTTATAGTAGGGGGAAAAAGAATTTGAGCATTAAGTGGGCTCACTCGGGTCAGGCACTCAATAAGGCAAATAGCTTTGGACCTATATTGTAAATTGAGCATAAATTGGGTAAAAATAAAAATTAACCCCTTGCTTATAGAAGGAATAAAAGAACTTTGCACATGCAGGTTATGGAATAAATAAGCAAATGAACCTTAAATTTCATTGACATAAGGTTAGCAAAGGACCCTACAATTTGAAGGGGCAACAAAAAGTCTAATGACCCTTCATTCTCCAAAGCGACCCTTCATTGTATGGGGGTTGCACTTCTACAAATTCCACCTCTACTTTAAGAAGGGATCATCGTATTGCTCTATCACACAATTGGCTGCAAGGGAAGTTTATTACAACCTGATAAGGTAAAAGCCTACCTTCTATTCTTACACATACTCTAGTAAAGTGTAGGTTGGCACTAAATTTCGATGGGCCATTCCATGCAATCAATGGGTGCCTCTAATAACATGCACTTAATAGGCATGCCATGGTAGCATGGGCTACACAATCCCCACTATTGATGCAGTCATAGTGGACTTGAGGGCTCTTGGGCACTGGCGACGTGCATAGAGCCAGCACATGCTATCGTGCACATTAGTACCATGGAATCGTAGCCACATAGGCAGTGGTGCACACAGTGATGATGACTGAGTGACTCATGGCCACATGAATGGCAACGCGCACAGAGCTGGTAGTGTGCACAAAGCTAGAACTCGTAGTAGTGCCACTAATGGCACGGCTATAATGGCATATGTAGTCATAGCTATCGGCACGGGTGGTGGCTCATAACTATAATGAACTCCACCTACATAGTATACAGTCATGCAATAGACTAATCCAATACGGCGAGGTTAAGGTAATGGGCACACTTTCCATAGGCCGGGGTACTTTGGTCCTCAGGACTTGAACCATGGTAGTTGTAAACTAGAGTAATGAAAGGATGCATGTGGGGTCTCATTTGAGAGGCCTTAGACCCTTTTTTACCTTTCCAACCTTAGGAAATTTTTTAAGGTCCTCAAGACCCCAAGGCCATTTAATGTGGACCATAGGGCCTTGGGACCTTCCAAGGAGACATTAGGATCTTGGAACAATCTAATTGAACCTAGGGACCTTTAGACCGGGGTCCATCTAGTCCTTTTTCAACCCCTTTGGGCCTTAAGTACAATGGCCCATGGGTTTTTTCCAAAATCCTTATTTATTCTTTTTTATTTTTATATTTAAGGCAATGCATTGGCCAATTCTTTTTTGTGCATGGAGAAATTACAATTATAGGCCTATACTCTTCTATTAATGGGGGCCATTTCTTTATAAATCTATTACTTTTATTTTAAAAAAAGATTTTTTAAATTTAACATGTGTGGTGGGATGTGTGAAAGGATTTAGGAATTCTCCAATCCATTTATTTTCCATGACATTAATCTTTTACTTTACTTTGGACATCGATAACAAGTCCAATAATGCTATGACACCTATCTTCCCTTCTGGTTTAAGCTATTCTAACTTAAGCGGGTTGGATGGTGGCAGGTATCAACGTTGCTGGTTGAAGTTTGGTGCAAATGTTCTTCCATGGAAATTTTCTTTTTCCTAAAAAATATTTTATTTTTGGGATTCAATCACATCTAGCCTTTATAAATAACTTTTCTTATATTTCATTTGATGTTAAAGTGTTGTTCATATATTCTTGGACCTTGTTGAGGGGTGTTAATCTAATCTCAACACATATACACACACATACTATCCCTTTTTCCTTTTGACCATACTAATTACTTTTCTTCCCTTTATAGTCCTTCGAAAACCCTTTTAAACTACCTTTCCCCATTTCTCTCTCTCTCTCTCTCTCTCTCTCCAAAATTGTTCCCTCACTCTCTCTCTACCTTTCTCTCCCCTTTCTTTCTCCTAAATTCCCTGTTTACCTACTTTTTCCCTATTTATCCTTATTTTCCTAATTTTTCCTTATTTCCCTAAAATTTTCCTTATATCCCTCCCTGTAAGTTCCCTTATGTGCTCCCTCCTAAGTTTCCCTACTTTTTCCTATTTTCCCTTATTTTTCTAAAATTTCCCTAATTCTCTATTTGTTCTTATTTTTCTCAATTATCATCTGAGACCAATAAGTCTCCTTCGCTATGTACCATCGCCATTCATTATTATCTCTTAGCATGCTAAGATCCATCTATAGTGTTGTATCACTAGCAAGCATGCACAAGACCTCCTTTTTCCTACCATTAGAATACCCACTATTCACTTATGCTATTATGGTTGTAGCATAGAACACAATTACAAACATGAGACTCTATGAAAATATACTTTTCTAAAGATATCTTGGCCGAGCTAGCATACTGAGCTTGTCCTCCATCATTATCTTTCCTTTTAGATCCCAATTTATGGAGAATAAGATGTTAAAGAACCCCCCCCCATTGGCTAGATTTGGCAATGGACTACATCCTATACCCTTTATCCTTTAGCCTTCACCTTGTCTTCTGCCTTCTCCAATGTTTTGTCTTTCATCTTCTGGCACTCCTCTAGCACCAAGGATGATTGGAAATACTCATTCCTTGCATTGCAATGCTTTGTAAAAGCCACACGTTGTTGAGAGAACTTGTAGGTGGTTCTTGTGTAGGAGGAGTACTAGCGCAAGTATAAAGAGGATATGGACAAAGTGGACACATATCCTATAAGAAAATTGTGCAAGAATATCCATCGGCAAGTTATATCAAGCCTTAGTTGGCCCACTCCTCTCTTTCACAAGCATGACCTCCACTAGTCTTTTGTCCTCATTGACAAAGCAACCATCAGAGTGTCTCTACTATGCCAAATGTCTACATCATGGACATGTCATGGGCTATTGTGTGTGGGAGATGTAGATGGGAAAACCTTCACATGAATATGCAATGGGTAAGATGATTGATTGAAGTAGACACAAAACTCCAAAGCAAAACACTCACAAGCAAGCAGAATGATACCTGTTTATCTTGGCAAGCATGAGTAGCACCTCTCCCTCTTGTGAGCGCTTTAACTACAAGAACTTGCAGTGCACTCGAATGTATCAATGTGGGGAGGTTGCATATACTTAAGCTAATACATTGTAAGTATCCAACGGGGTCGAGAAAGAACACATGGCAGCAAAGAAATGTCATATACATTGAAAGCAAAAGAAGTTACCTATGTTGATTTGCCCTACCTAGGCCGTTAGCATGTGGTTGTCTTCCTAAACCAATAACTTTTTACCCTTTAGGTGGACCCACTCTGGTTTGGAATCAAGCTCATCCTCAAATATATATATACATAGATAGATAAATACATACATACATACATACATATATATAAACTATATATCCATGCACTTTGATTCGCATGGCAAAGCTCCAAGAGCAACAATTTTTTTGTCATGAGCCATTCTGTGGCTTTCACCTAGCAAAAGCCATAGATCGGCTCATGACCAAAAAAAAGATCATGCACCTTTTGATGGAACAACAGCAAGGGATCAACAAATGAAGCAAAGAGAGTAGTTTATTCAAGAGAGGAGAGGCCCTGATAAGGGCAACTGATACAATGCATGTGCCCCAAAGGAGAGCATCTCTAGATCCACAAATCACTCCACTGATCTCTCAATCAAGCCCATGAATCTCTTAATCACACCTAATAGAACCTTCTACCACATAACTAGGTCACACTAACCACTATGTGGTGACATACAAACTCACACAAACCTTGTACCCCTCGGTACACCCCATTACATCAAATTGTCCTTCATTCCCACCCACAAATTGATGACCTCACCCCTCAGCAGTAGTACATGGGATGCTCCATGGCTTGCCCACCATCATGTGGCAACACACATGGCCCCAACCTGTGACTCATTCCTAGGACTCTTGGTTTAGGAAATTCCCATAGGTCTGACAAGGAAATAACTCACATAAGACTAACAATCATTTAAGGATGGACTATAAATGGCAGAGTACCATTATTTGACCACACACAAACAACTTAAAAAACATATTATGGGTCATCACCCTTGTCAAGATTGACTTGGGTGGTGAAAGCAGTGAGAGCTTAAACATCCTTTGGTTCTTCTTCTTCTTCTTTCTCTGCTTCTTCCACAAGGTTTGCTGAACATTTCTTATTTGCATAGCACTCTTTCTCAAAATGTCCAAGTTTTCCACAAAAGTTGCACTTCATCTTGCTCTTGCTGGTGGATCCCTTGAAGTTGCTTTTGGTTAAATATGCCCCATATTCTTTGTAGTCATTCCTCTGTTTGATTTTCCTTTCCTCTTCCAAGAGGGATGCCTCAATCTCGACCAAACTAATCTCTAGTATATTGGTGAGAGTAGTGACAATAGTGCCGGATTCCTCAGTTAGGCTTTTGAGTAAGATAGCAATTACAATGTCATCATCAAGATTAAACTTGATGCTAGCTAGCTTTGTCAATCTGCTCTTCATGTAGTTTAAATGTGAAGAGATGGATTCTCCTCTATCCAATTTCAGATCAAAGAATTTGATGAGCAAGCTAAACTTGGAACACTTCCCCTGTACTCCAACGACAAGCTCAAGATGACTCCATGTAGCAGTAGTCTCACAGCCATCAATGTGGTGGATAAAGAATCACTCAATCCAAGAGCATTTATGGCTAGTGCCTTTTTATCCTTAGGGAACCATAAAGCTTCTCCTTCCCTAGTGGTTGGTTTCTTTTCTTTTCCATTAGCCACATTCCAGATCCCCTTTTTCATGAGAATAAATTTCAGTTTGGTCTACCAAGTATGAAAACCCTCTCCCTCAAACTTATCTATCTTGGTTTTGGAGGCCATAGGGAAGGTCTTACCACTAATGTGGCAGTGTCTAGTCCCTTACAAAGATAGCATTCAATTCAAAATATATCATAAATGCATCATAAGCATTTACCAATACTGTTAAACTACAGAACAATGCTCCAAAGATCAGACTGAAAAATGCCTCAGATCACTTCCAATGGTCAAACATCCAAAAGCCCAAAGATAACTGAGATAATGAATATGAAACTTTCTAGCACTTAACCATATTCAATGGTTCACATTAGAAGAAAATATCATTGTTACCCCCACATTGAATAGTCTGAAGTTGGAGGATACAATTGAACCTGTAGAAGCAAGAAATGAAGAGGCTTTTGCAATGGAATGAAAGCTCTTTTTATGAGCCCTTAGAGAAGAATTGTGCAATGCCGCGTTAGAACGTTAGTGAGAATAACGCCATTTTTGACTAGTTTTCCTCCCTTTTCTCCTCATATACTGGACCATTGTTACTCATACTTCATCAGCATGCTCCTTGTAGTGTCGTCCAATAGTAGCTAGAGTCATTTTGTGAATGGTAGCTCCTACGTGGAGAATTGCACGAAACTTTGGCGATTGGAAAGCATGTTGGCACGGGCAAACGATGCAAGCATTTTTGAATTCCTCCTAGCCAAGGATACACCCCAACACAAGGAAGCTTGGGCTCAGAGGGTGCAAGAAATAGCTCAAAGATGGAGGAGAACAAGCCTAAGCAAAATTTGTGGGAAAAGAATGAAGAAAAGCTTCATTTGGGGAAGATGATGACATGGCACTCAAAGAGGGCTCAAGGAGGGTGTGTTGAGAGTTCACGCTCAACATCATGTGATCATGTGTGCATAGCACCATCACGTGATCATATGTGCATAGCACTAACCTTATAGAGTGCTATAAAGGAAAGGGTTAGATCCCCTAACCCTAACCCTAAAAGGGTTTGTATATATTCTATTTTTTCAGCTAAATCTAGTGTACAGTTAGTCATTTGTGGTGTGCTCTCTAGCTGTGCCCTCTCTCCTCATCTCCACTCTTCTCCTCTCCCCTCTTCATATTTTGTCATGGTATCAGAGCTCCCTTGCCTTCCGCTGAGGCATTGTGATTCTTGAGAGTGTGAGAGAGCATTGTGATTCTTGAGAGTGTGAGAGAGATTGTGAGATTGAGAGTTCTCTTGAGTGTTCTCCGTGAGAGTCCACTTCCAGTGAGAGATCTTCATCCGTCCATTCAAGAGAAAATTTCCGTCATTGCTTAAGAGATTTCCATTCATTTCTTGAGATTTCCTTGTGAGGATTTCAATTCATTTTGTGAGACATTCTTATTGTGAGAAAGAGAGATTTCAGAGACTATTAAGAGTTTGTGAGAGTTCTTTGTGAGAGAGATATGCTTATGACAGAGAGTTTGAGTTAACCAAGGCTCCAAAGGCTAGCCAGCCCCAGATTCCTGGCTCTCCACAGCCAGTAGCATCTACAACAACCTCTCCTTCATGAGCTCATGCTACAGCAGCTGACTCCATCCCTTGGTAGCCCGTATACTCCATGCTACGAGCACTTGCAACAAGGCGGCTCAACCAACTAAGGCTAAAGCCATAGCCTTCTACAAAGGCTGCAATTACGGCCACGACAGATCAAAAAAGCTCCGTGTAGGCTCCTGTCCACCAACCTGGGTCCATCGACACCTCTATAGCACTTCCATCTCCAAGCTCCTTGCACATGAGCCTTCCCTATTCTCTATTCTCCACGGGATTCGACTTCAAACGAAGGCCATCGACTAGCCACCGCAATGAGCCTTCCAACGCCATGAGCTCCAACATAACCTAGAAGCAGCCCGCCTGGAACTCCTCCAATGCAATCGATAAAGCAACGCATGCCTTAGTCCAAATTGCTGAGCTGGCCAGTGGAGATAGCTGGGAGTCCCTTCGAACGGTATCAACACATCAGAGGGTGAGGTCTCAGAAGGCTCTCAACCTGATCCGAAAATCACCTCTTCTCAAGCACTAGAAGGCAGAGCTGATAGTCCACAGACATCGCAAAGGCCCTCCGACGACAGGAAACTCAGACCAATCCGATGATAGAATCTATGAAGATTCCATCGATTCCCATATGATTCCGTCGCTTGTCTCATCTCCTCATCCAAGGGTTCTCCAAGCGACACATGGTAGATAGCCACTCGACACGTGGCCACCCGTAGACTCGGACCTTAGTCTGCCATGTGGCAGACATTATCTACCATGTCATCGCCCTCGTTCAACGTGCCACTTCATCACATTATCCTGACACGTGGCAGTTGGCTGCCATATCATCAAATCATCTGATCTACCATGTCACCCTGCCAGCTCAGCTGCCATGTCACTTGTGCCACGTTAGTAGACACGTCATCAGTGCCATGTCACCTTGTTGACATCATCTATGCCACCTCAGCACTGACCCTCTGCAGGCACAGTCCCTTGCCAGGCACACTGTGCACACACTGCATGTGCACACTCCTGCCACCTCAACACAGAGCTTCACAGGCACACCTCTTGCTAAGCACAATGCCACATCATCACTGCATGTGACTCACAGTGACACATCATCATTGAGAACCATTTGCACTCCTTTTGCCCGTCCACTTAGATCAAGTCATATCTCTTGATCCAGGAAGAATTTGAGGGTGCTCTAAAAAGGAAAGTCGCTCGTTTTTTTGTGCTCTATGCACTCGTTACATCACATGCACATTTCGGCGCAAGTTATACTCACATTTGAGCCTCGCCGACAAAACCACTTCCTTCACGCACATTTGCCTCTACATCGACGCATCTGACCCAGCACTTAAAAAGAACAAAAGAAAAGGAATTATTTGCTGTTCTTTCATTGATTGACGGCTGGTTTAGATCTAGATCAGAGTAGACTAGATCGCCATAGAGGGGACGCTTTGAATTCCCCAAGTTGCCAATCTAAGCCATGCCCAAAATTCCTGACTAGTACCTACTCGGAGTCAGTCCATACGCTCACATCCGATTTCACATCATTACATTACCTAAAACCTTACGTTCATCAGTTCAGTGAGCAGACTTCAAAGTTTAGAGGCATTGCTGATTGATGCAGTGGGCAAATAGCATTTGATTTCACACACACATGCCACCATTGTAAAGCCTATTCGGCCATCTCACCTCATCGTGCACATCATTTTCAGCCTTGTAAAGCCTCTTGGCTATTCTCGGCATCATTGCCACAAGCCTTGTAACACAGATCAGATTTTATATACTGCAGTTCTATCTTCACCGATGGTAAAGAGATTTCACTTGGCATCTTCAGTGTATTTGTAGTTGATTCATATAGAGATTTTTCAGGACACTTTGAGTACATTTTTTGCACCATGTCGACTAGCAATCTCAATCTAGAGGCATCTGCTAAGTTAGACAACTCCAATTACGGTACATGGAAATACCGAATGGAGACCATTCTTGTGCTTCAGGACAAATGGGAGTATGTCGATGGGTCTACACCTAGACCATTGGCTGATCCAGCCAACAGTATCTCTACTCCATCTATTGTCACAGCACGAGCAATGGGATCTACATCTATACAAACAATTTTTGCACCAGTAGCAGATCCTGCCATTGCCCGAGCTCAAGCAGAATGGGATAAGAAAGACAAGTATGCCTATCACCTGCTCAAGCAGAATGTGCAAGATGTCATGCTAGGATAGCTCAACACAGTCAAGACATCAAAAGAAGCACGGGATATGTTCACAGCTCTCTATGAGTCCAAGAACACATCTAGGATTCTCACCCTGAGAAACCAGATCAACTAGAGTTTCTGCAAGAGCAGTGAAACCGGTCATGCTTATGTACTCCGCATCAAAGACTACAACAATCAACTTGCAGCAGTAGGAGAGACTATGAATCCCGCAGAAATGGTTCAAGTAATCCTGAATGGACTAGGAGAAGGATATGAGAATCTAGTCCAGAGTATTGCCATCCAACGGCAAATTCTGACAGTGGAAGAACTTTAGTCAGTCCTACTTGATGAAGAACTCATGACTCAGGCCATTCAAGCACATAAAGGTCATTCTAATGATCAGGCATTCACAACTTCAGACAGAAGCAGAGGCAAAGGCAAAAACAAAGGTAGATCATACCAAAAAAGTGGTCATCATCAACAAAATCAAAGTCAAAATCAGCATCAGCATCAGCATCATCCTCAGCAACATCAAAATCAACAAAGAGGAAATCATTCCAATCGAGGAAGATTCCAAGGATGAGGGAATGCATCCACCAATGTGTCAAACATTCAATGCAACTACTGTCACAAGTTTGGACACTATGAAAGAGATTGCCGCAAGAAGCAGTACGACCAAGGCGGTCAGTCCGAGGGAATTCCCGAGGAAGAGGAAATCATCATGGTGGACATTCTAGTCACAGTCATTTTGCAAATGAACATGGAAATATGTTTCTTGCAAGCGAGGAATTGCATCAGACTGATACAATGCACCTAGACACTGATTTCAATCCCAAAGAGGATTTCAGCTATCAAGTCGACCAAGTGGAACAGGATCCTTGGTACATCGACAGCGGTGCATCATCTCATATGACAAATCATCAGGAATGGTTCATAGAAATGAAACCATTAGAAGGACAGAAAAATGTCATCTACACAGCAGATAATACATTGAATCCAATTCAAAGGACAGGTGTTATCCCTATGAACAATTTCACTGGTACAAAAGGATTAGTCAAAGATGTGCTCTATGTTTCGAAGCTCAGCAAGAACCTTTTGTCAGTAGGTCAAATGACGGAACACAACTACAAAGTCATCTTCGACGGTGATGAATGCACTATCAGAGACAAATCTAAAAGATGTCAGCTAGTAGCAAAAGGTGTCAAGGAAGGACGCTTATACAGAATGCTAGTTATAGTACCAGATAAGCATGCCATGTCAGCTCAAATGCAATAGATGCCACTATCGGCAAAATGGCACAAGAGATATGGTCATGTCAACTTCAATTACTTGTTAGATCTAAGGAATCAGAATATGGCAATTGGGATTCCAAAGCTACAGTTTCTTGGAAAGGTTTGTGAAGCATGCTGCTTCGGCAAACAAAAGCAAACCAACTTTGTTAGAAGTACCTCTCGTGCACGAGGTATTCTTGATTTGATTCATACAGATGTATGGGGTTATGCCCAGACCCGCAGCATCAATGGTTCACTTTACTACTTGGCCTTCATCGATGACTATAGCAGATATTGTCGGGTCTACTTTCTGAAAGAGAAATCTGAAGTGTTTTCCAGATTTCAAGAATTCAAAGCCATGGTAGAAAACCAGACAGGCAGAAAGATCAAGGTCATGAGATCAGACAGAGGAGGTGAATACGTGTCTTCAGCATTCATGAACTTTTGCAAAAATCACGGCATACGAAGACAATTCACATGTGCAGATACTCCTCGGCAGAATGCAATAGCTGAAAGGAAGAATGGGACTTTAGCAGACAGTGCTAGAGCAATGCTTAGTGAAAAGCATCTTCCGAATCAGTATTGGGTAGAAGCAATAGCTACAACAAACTACTTGCTTAATCGGCTTCCTACCGAACCGATACAGGGTATGACTCCCTATGAAGCATTCACTGGACACAAGCCATGCATTGGGCATCTCCGCATATTTGGTTGCATAGCATATGCCCACATACATGATGATCATCGCAGAAAATTAGATCCGAAGTCACGCAAATGCATCATGGTTGGCTATAGTGAAGAAAGCAAAGCATACAAATTGTATGATCCCATCAACCGCAAAGTCATTACCTCCAGAGATGTAATCTTTGATGAGGAATCAGAATGGAAAACCTCACCTACATAGGAGATAGAAGCATTGACTTCACAGTCATCTACAGAACAGGTTGATGAAGAAGAGCAAGAATCGCCAGCAACACCCCAAGCAGAGCCACAGCGGCTCAGACGGTCTACTAGGGAAAGTAGACCTCCAGCTAGATTGACATATGCTCAGAAAGGCAAAGCAATTCAGGTGGAAACCACCAACTATGCTCTTATGACTACCATCATGGCTACAGAAGAGCCAGTGTACTTCGAAGATGTAGCAGACAAGCCAGAATGGCAAACTGCTATGAATGAAGAAATGGATGCTTTGTATCAAATAACACTTGGGAATTATGCGACCTTCCACCAGGCAAGAAGGCCATAGCCAACAAATGGGTATACAAAGTGAAGTATAATCCAGATGGCAGTATTCTGAGATATAAAGCTAGATTAGTTGCAAAAGGATTTGCACAACAATATGGTCAGGACTATGATGAGACTTATGCTCCAGTAGCAAAGATGGATTCCATACGGTACTTGATAACACTAGCGACACTCAGTAAATGGAATGTGTATCAGCTCGATGTCAAGAATGCATTTCTTAATGGTTATCTAGACGAGGAAGTCTACATGCAACAACCAGCAGGTTATGTTGAACCAGGAAAGGAGAAAAAGGTTTGCCATCTCAAGAAAAGTCTCTACGGCTTAAAGCAAGCACCCAGAAGTTGGTACAACAGAATTGACAAGTATTTTGCTGATCTAAGATACATGAAGTCCAATGCAGATCATACTCTCTACTACAAAGTTCAAGGGGAAGACATTACTATTGCACTTTTGTATGTAGATGATCTGATTGTTACAGGAAGCAAGGATAGCTTCATCAAAAAATTGAAACAAGACTTATCTGCAGAGTTTGACAGGAAAGATCTTGGACTTATGCACTATTGTCTTGGAATTGAGTTCTAGAGAGATTCAGATAGCACATTTATGAGTCAACTCAAGTATGTTGATAGTCTCTTGAAGAAGTTTCATATGGCAGATTGCAAGATTGCAACCACTCCCATGGAACAGAGTTTGAAACTTACTAAAGATTCAGAAAAGCCTACAGTCAATGACAGATACTACAGGCAACTTATCGGATCTCTTATATATCTGACAATCACATGGCTAGATATTTGTTATGCAGTAAGCTCACTAGCACAGTTTATGGCAAATCCAAAACAGCCTCATTGGAATGCAGCCAAAAGAGTCTTGAGATACATCAGAGGTACAAGACAGTTTGGGATAGAATATAGAGGAAGTCATCCACGGTTGCATGGATACTATGACAGTGACTATGCCGGAGATCATGAGACTAGGAGATCGACACAGGGATATGCATTTTTCCTTGGTCAAGGTGCTATATCATGGTTGTCAAACAAACAACCAACTGTTTCTTTGTCTTCGACTGAAGCAAAATATAGAGCACTCACTACAGGTGCATGTGAGGCTATATGGCTCAAAAGACTATTGTCAGAAATAGATTACTTTGATGAGTCAAAATCAACAACAATATACTGTGATAATCAATTGGCTCAAGCATTGGCCAAAAATCTAGTATATCACTCCAGGACAAAGCACATTGATGTTAAAGAGCACTTCATCAGAGAAAGAGTGTTACTTGGTGACATCACACTGCAGCATTGTGATAGCAAAGAAAATATTGCAGACATCTTTACCAAACCACTCGATAAATAGCTATTCGAGAAACACCGACTAGCTCTTGGTTTGATGCAGAGGAAGGACATTCCCATTAAAGGGGTGTGCTGAATGTCATTCTCAGTCCTTCTTCGATTCCCCAGAATCATCATCTTGAGGGAAGGCCTACTTCATGATGTTGATCTTGAGGGAAGGTGTTGAGAGGTCACGCTCAACATCATGTGATCATGTGTGCATAGCACCATTATGTGATCATATGTGCATAGCACTAACCTTATAGAGTGCTATAAAGGAAAGGGTTAGATCCCCTAACCCTAACCCTAAAAGGGTTTGTATATATTCTATTTTTTCAACTAAATCTAGTGTACAGTTAGTCATTTGTGGTGTGCTCTCTAGCTGTGCCCTCTCTCCTCATCTCCACTCTTCTCCTCTCCCCTCTTCATATTTTGTCAAGGTGGACGTGGCTTTGATACCACATGATGGAACAACAACAACGGATCAACAAATGAAGCAAAGAGAGTAGTTTATTCAAGAGAGGAGAGGCCCTTATAAGGGCAATTGATACAATGCATGTGCCCCAAAGGAGAGCATCTCGAGATCCACAAATCACTCCACTAATCTCTCAATCAAGCCCATGAATCTCTCAATCACATCTAATAGAACCTTTACCACCTAACCTGGTCACACTAACCACTATGTGGTGACACACAAACTCACACAAACCTTGTACCCCTTGGTACACACCATTACATCAATTTGTCCTTCACCTTTAGCCAAAGCAAATGGAGGCAAAATTTTCCCCATGAGCCATTCTATGGCTTTCGCTAGGTGAAATCCATAGAATGGTTCATGTGAAAAAAATTTCCTCACTTTGCTTCTAATGCCAAGATTCAAAGAGCATGCAAATGTTTTTGGTCATGAGCCCATTTGAGGCTTTCTCCAGGAAAAAGCCTCAAATGGGCTCATCACGAAAAAAATTTGCACCCTCTTAAGTCCAAGAATATAGTCATATCTAAGATATATATAAGAGGTCTTTACTTGTATAAGTGTTGTATATATATAATAGCCATATGTAGGCCCATCAAAGTGCTTAAATTTTTTGATCATGGGACAATCTAGGGCTTTTGTCAGACGAAAGCCCTACATTGGCCCATGACCAAAAACTTCTCATGCATAATTTTTTTTTGTCATGGGCCAATTTGGGGTGACAAAAGACCTAGATTGGCCCATGACCAAAAAATTGTCATGCATAAAAGTCCACTCAAAATTTATTGGTCATAGGCAAATCTGGGGCTTTTAATAGGTGAAAGACCCAAATTGGCCCATGAAAAAACAAATTTCAAGCACTTAGGTCCAAGGGCAGTGAAGCTTATGTAAATCATGAGCCAATCCAAGGCTTTTGCCAGGCAAAAGCCATGGATTTGGCTTGTGACTTACACAATTTTCACTCCCACATGGCTCTTGTGGCACCCAAGCATGGACCCCTTGCTTCATTTTGTGTCTCAATGGCATTAAATTTTTTATGTCCCATTGAAGAGCCTTTGCGTGGTGAAATGGGGGCAAGAGGCATCCCAAGGTAGATGAGGGTGGAGAGGAGATGTTTGCAATCATGAGGTGGATGAGGAGTGTTTGCCTCCAGCTCAAAAGTAGAAGGGAGAAAGCTCAAAATGAAGCAAGAACATTCCGTCGAAATCTACTACAAAAGATTTTGGTTTCGGTCAAGATTCCATCGATAGTTTGTTGAAGTCAGTCAAGTGTCAGAGATGGTCGTGTGTAGTCAAGATGAAGGGTGTTGTCGCTCAGTTGGGTGATGCACTGCATGATGCTGGGATGCTTCGTTGTTGGAGGGCTCTTGTCGGTGGTGGATGTCATAGGAGATGCTGCCTGTGTTGATGCATGCTAACCAACCATCGATGTAAATGCTACTGATTCATTGTTTTGACATTGATAAGACTTCCCATGTGTATGTGGTAAATGGTGCATTAAGGAAAGGTCTCGTGATTGTGACATGTGGCATGTAGCTGCATCTAGGGAGTTGTGAAGATTGTGGAGTCATGTCTAACTTTGTACAACATAGCCAAGTAAGTGCTTTTGATACCAATCTTCTCTCCTCACAGTTATATTATTGTGGGACCATACGTGACATCTATGAATTTGATTTTAAATGATTTAGTATTTTCATTCTTGATGTCAAATGGTTTAAAACTATCTACAATGGTCCCAATGCTACAGTCAAGAGAGACAGCAGTGTTTTCTTTGTCATTGACTCCACTAGACCCTGGACTGATGAAAGCGATACTTTTGTTCTTCCAAAGCATTGTGAACATGTACATACTAAAAAATTATTAAAAGCTAATATCTTTGTTTTCAAACAAATGTTGGTAGATGTTCATATATATAAATTTGTATACTTAAGCATAAATAAATATTATTACTAGAACCTAATTTGTATCTTCAACATAGGTGGTCTTTCATCCGGATCGTTTGGATCCAAAATGGTGGTAAGTGGTCCAATTTGCTCCTTGAAGCAAGCATATTTTTGAAGATAGGAATGTGGATAGAGAGATGCCGACAGAAGATCCAAACAATGATGCCGATGGATCTAGGGAAGAGGATGAAGATGATGATATGGGGCATGAAGAAGGTGACAATAATGACATTGTAATGGAGGAAGGTGGAGATCACAACTTTGGGGAAGAAGAGGGAGAACTAGAGGCCAATGAACTAGAAGATCAAGTCTTAGGTAGACATACAATAGGGGCTCAGGGGGTTCACTACTAAGAAACCCTATGTATCACGTGAGTTCAAGGCATATTAAAAAAACCCCTCGACTAAAATTTTCCCCCCAATAAAAACACCCCTCTTTACTTATGAACTAAGTAAATTTTTTCTAAATTTGAATTAAAAAACACCTCCTATTATTATAATCCTGTTAAATTTGTTCAAAAAGTTCAATTAAAATACCCCTCCTTTTGAATGCATGTGGTATACTAAAATTTTGTGCGGTGAACCTGGGGATGATGATGTAGGTAATCAATTTTATGTAAACCTTGAGATAGACATATTTGGAATGCAATAATTGGCTCATTCTCCTTGAATCGATGCATTCCACATGAAAATGTCATCCATGTGACCACAATGCACTGTACTTTTTGTACTGGCTGCCCTCCCAATCTTTGAATGTTGGCTCCAAGTTCACGTTCCCCTCCTCTATTCTCTGCTCTATGGTTCTCCGCTTCGTCTTCCGATGTATGCCAGTAGATGAAGGCTTGACATCTCCTTCTACCACATCTATGCACTTTGCCCACACTAATCTAACTTCTAGCATGCGTAGTTGTCAAGGGGTCACTCATCATAACATTGACATTGATCTTAGCTGTAGCATTAGTGAGCAGGAGCTTAACACTTGAAACAAAAGAGGGACCCATTCCCATGTCCTACAAAGATTGAACTATAAAGTCCCATTCTAGCCTGTCTCATAAGCCTTATCAAAATCAACTTTAAGAAAACAAATATCCTATTTGGTTTCCTTAGCATACTCACATCCTTCCCATATATTGATAACGGCTTTAAGAAGGCGACGTCCCTTGATAAAACCCTTCATCACCACTCACAATATCCCATGAGTTATTGCCAACCAAAATGTTTTTGAGCATGAATGACCACAAGGCATAGTTGGATCCTTCCAACTTATCACCCTCGATCATCATAATACCAAAGCTTTCATTCTAAGACATCGTGATGATTGCAAAAACATCATTGACCGCAAATGCACCTACAAAAAAGAATGCATCTAAAGGGGAAGTGCCTCTGATTGCTTTGTGCAATCATTGCATGTATGGCATCAAGCACTGCAAAGTGGAACTGACTGCTCTGCAATCAACCAACAGAATGCACCTCAAGTGCAAATGTGTACCTAAGGGCTCAGCAAAAAATCCCCAAATGCACCTATATGCCAAAAGCCATAAAAGATGTATGCTAAAACCTGTATGCCAGAAAAGTGCACGGGCTGGAGCAAAACACAAATAGAGTGGAATAGAATGCATGAGCTGGAGAAAAGTGCACGGGCTGTAGCTGTACATACGAGTAGGTACGATCAGTATGGATAGTAAGCTGTACGGATCTCAGTATCGATTGTTCGGACAAATGTACGTATTTTTGTACTGATTTGTATGGCCAAAATACGCAAGGTGTATGTCAAATGTATGGCGGGCTATACGGTCAAAATGCATAGGTTGTGCGGCATATGTACAATGGGTTGTACATCCACAATGCGTAGGCATTGATGGAATGCGTGGGTTGTTGGGAGCGGGTGGAGCAAGAGCAATAAGTCGACTCAAAAGTGCTCCCACAAAGGTGCTCTCCATGAGTAGGCTGAGGTGATAGGAGCACACGAGGACACCGATGAACTTGCTGGGTAACATGAAGCAAGGCAGAAACCCGGTACTAGTGAGAGAGGCTGTGATACCACATGAAGGAGCAAATGGAGAAAGGTTGCGAACACAAGTGAACAGGAAGTGATCACACTGAAACTCCAATAGAATGCTCAATCAAATGATTTACAAGTACTTGATATATATAGTACCCAAGTACTACACACCAAAATAGACAAGTCATAGTCTATCCTACACCACCATATCATTTTATGTGTCTACATTAAAACAATTCCTTGTAAGTTTTCCTTTAATTCCAAGGAAAAACATATGGATCTCAATATTTGAATTCTTTTATGAATTTTGGATTTAGATATTAGTTATGCCTAAGCATTGCTCTTAGTTGGAAAAAAGGTTTTATGTAAAGCTAAAAAGTAAAGCTAAAAAGGAGATATACACACATCCTGCATACTCAAGGCCACATACACACATAAAGACACGTCTATATTTACTTCTATTCTTTTATTCTGGAAGAGTTGCCAAGTGGTAAGAAAAGGGGAGAGTGAGCCTAAATTTGAGTGTTTGTGTATTTGTGCATAAGTTTGAGTGTTTGTGCATGTGTGCATGCACTTGTAAGTATGAGGGGAATAGTCACAAGAGAGAACTTGTTTCTGTATGAGAGAGAAAGAGTCTGTAACAAGGATGTGTGCATGTATGTATGTCCAAGTATACATGAGAAAGAGAAGGGATCATATGTTTATTTTTGTATGCATCAGAAAAAGACACCCAAAGGGAGAGAGAGCACACATGGGTGTGATGGAGAGAGAAACATTATAAAGAGAGAGAAATGTGTGTGAAGAGAGTGGCGCACATGTGTGCATGCAGAGAGAGAGAGAGAGAGAGAGAGAGAGAGAGAGAGAGAGAGAGAGGTGGGGGGGCGGATTTTGTGTGAATGATGTGCCGCTTGATACTCATTACATGGCTACTCATCTAGTTGATTGTCGAGTAAATTGAGCATAGAGCCAAGTGAAGCAACGCCGGAGGGGATCTTGAAACTAACAAAGTGATGGTACGACCTCACCCTTAGGCGTGCCAAAGGCGATGGTACGACCTCACCCTTAGATTAGGAAAACCTTTAAATCCCCTGTCACGTTGTCCTTCCATGATAGCATTCATTTAAGAACAACCAGCACCCTTAGGTTAGGACAACCTTTAAATCCCCTCTCAAGTTATCCTTCCATGATAGCATTCATTTAAGGCCCTTGCACAATCCCCATAGATAGAGAAAGGCAAAACAAACTCTTTGGCATGCCAAAAATGTTATTTTTAGGTCCAGTGCACACGAGGAGCCTAATGCGTGTTTGGTGGCATCTTGCACAAGGATCGAGGTTGAAATGGAGGGCCATTGGTTCTCTAATTGGCACCTCCATTCTAGAGGATGCAAAATGGAGCATTGGTGCACGATTTCTTCCCAAGAAATTTGCTCTTGACATCTGTTGGCTTTGAGCAAGCCTTGAATGTTCCCGTAGGAACCCAGAGTTGATAGCCTGCTCTCCCCAACCAATGAAAGAAGACCAACTACACTCTGCAGCTCATACAGAGAGCTCCGTGTAGCTCCTCTGATGGTCCTGTAACCTCACACGAGCTGAGTCAGATAGATTAAATGCTACGCTCATCGCGAGATAATTTAGTCTTCACCTTCAGAGTCGCACCAATGTCACTTTGGTGGCCTCGTGTGCACTAACTCTTAAAATTAAAGGGATTTTAAAAGTGTGGCCACGTGCATGGCTGCACATATGTTTCTTGGCTGTATGGCGGTTTCAACTCTTGGCCACATGGGATAACAAATTGGATGTTCAACCTCTGTTCACTGCCATGAATGGATGCAAAGATCTTGAATCGGTGCCAATGGAGGTGCCAAAACTGGCCTTCCAAACCTCCATACACCCTCCAAAACGGCTCACAACCTGTTGTGCACTACTCCTCCATCATGCCATCTCAATGCCATGTGAACAAAACAAAGATTGGCGGCTGATTCTGACAATGGATGTCTACCGCCGATGGGATCTAATTCCAGAGCAGGGGAGGAGGGCATGTGGCCGCGCTCTACGCTGTTTTTTAAAATAAACCAAAAACGTTAACGTTGCTTGGGTTTGAAGCCGCCACACGAGGCGGAACCAACTCAGGTTTGCGGAATGAAACGGCTTGATTGCAGAAGAAAATGCAGGACGGGAAGTAAAGAAGATGATGTGTCTTCCAAGGATTTAGGAGGTTCGAAAGCAGTTTCTAGACTCCAATTTCAAATTCATCGACTCCGAGGACGTACATTTTCCTGTTTCCGTACCTCTTTCGAATCCAGATACGTAACCATACAGTCGATGATGCCTCCATAAAACAATACAGAATGAGATGAAGAACTCTCAACAGTTTCGCAACCCATTATTTGAAGGACCCTCCAAGTTGAACGAGGAGAGTGAAGAGTGGCCTCTTCCCAAGCGAGCCTCAGTGGGCGATGATCCGGCGAGTCCAAAGAAGGTGTGCCTCACGTTATAAACAAACCTTTCGTTAAGCGAATGTTGAAAACAAGGCGAGGTTGCGCCGCCCTGAATGCTATACGTTTATCCGTCGTCGCACTGTCGTCAAACCTCTCACCTATATAAAATCCTGTAGGGCAAAGCATTACTTGTATGCGAAAAGCAAGCATAGCACTGTGTGATGGAGAGAGAGATCTGACAGTGTCACTGAAAAATTTCAGGTTATAGAGAGTCAGAGCATTCAAACTCACCGAACAGTGCGCGTGCATGTGACGGACAGCGCACGCGTACAAGCGTTGCACTCTCGAGAGTACGCCCAAACTTTGATCACAGAACACTATGTGCTCAATTAGTTGTCCAAACCACATCAACTCTTGACTTTGACTATGCTTGAAATTGCAGGTTTTGCAGCAATAAGCTTGTAACTTCAAAGTATACCGTTGCCACATTCTTGCCTATAAATCTCTTCCAACAGTTAACGAGGACAGCAAATTTATATTTTCTTGTCAATGCTATTATTCAGCTTATCCCTGGGTTATCACCTACTGGATGGGCTACTACAGTGGTACCTCTTTCTTTTGTACTTGTATTGAATGCTATGAAGGAAGCTCATGATGATGTCAAGCGGCATAAATCAGACAGAGAGGTAATATTTACATATCATGCTCCCTGTATTGAATCTGCGCCGGTGTGTATTTCCAAAAGTATTTTTTGTCATTTTTGTTGGCCAACTTTTTCAATCTTGAAATGCACTTGTCCCAGGACAGTGGCAAAGCTTCCAACAGGAGGAAATAAAGGATTGCTTGGGTGTACTGGGAAAGGATGAGGGTGATTTAAACAGGATATGGCCTTGATGGTTGAGATTATTGCAGAAGTAAAGGAGCCTGTGAGTTTGGAGGAAGCACTTGTAGACCGAGATTGGAAAAATGCTATGCAAGTAGAATATGACAGCATAACATCTATTTGGAATATTATTCCACTACTTGTAACATGCAAGTACACATGCAGCGTAGCCATAGGTGCAGCACATGCATTCATGCATGGACAAACCTATCGGTGCACAACCCCCTTTGTAAATCCAATATGCTGTATAATAACTATTATGGAAAAATGCACATGATCCATTCTGACATGCCTCGTAACAAACAACACGCAACACATGCCTACATGCAGAAACTCTCTCTCTCTCTCTCTCTCTCTCTCTCTCTCTCTTTGGCCCATTCTATTATCAGCTGACAAGTGTGATCTCCAGAGGGTGTGTGTAATGGTTGGAAGTTTTCAGCACGTGTAATTCTCATGTAGAATAGAGTCCTGAAGGCTATGTGCTTATATATGTTGCCCCCTGCCTCCCAAGGAAGGAAATGGAGGCTAGCCAGAGCAGCTGATGCAGGCCCCTACTTCCTCCGAAGAATGAGGGCCAAAGGCTGCCCTTTTATAGCTGTTAGGTCAGCGTGGCCGACTTGGTCAACGCCAACCGTTGAACTTGGATGGCTTGTCAATGCCAACCGTTGACTAGGTCGATCAAAAAAGTCAACGTTGATAAAAAAGTAAACGTGTTGACTTTTGGCCAAAAAGTCAACTGTGTGTTTTTGATGTGGCGTTGACTGTGTGCTGATTGCTGATTGTGCAAGGCTTTCTGCATGGCTGTATGGATGCTTGCGTGGCAATTGACCTGGTTGCCTGTGTTGGTACTAGCTAGCATGGCCATGGGCGTGTGGATGCCTGTGAACCCCTTGAATGATTGATATCAAAGGTCGAGGTGGAATAGTGTAATAGATGAACTTGGACCCATGGCCTGGGATTTTGACATCCAAGCCTTGGTGTTGATAGCGTGTTCTCGCGCCTCCTTCATCTCCGCCCAGTGGGCATGAGAATGCTTGGCCAAGAAAGACCTAAGATGCTTTCCTGTGAGCTTGCGCCCAGCCTGCGGAGGTCCACCATCGTCAGAATTCCACACGATAGGAACGTGCAGGAGCAGGTTGTATGTTGAATTGCAGAATGCATGAGCAGTTGAATCGCCACCCTACTCGACCTTGCTCGTGTGCTGAGCCTTCATGGAATGGAATATTCAACCGGATGGGCAGGTTGAATTGAAGACTAGCACCGCAATGCCCGTTGGGAGAGAGGAAAAATCCGTCTCTAGCGGGGCATTTGGACGCTTGACTTTGGCGTGGCGGTGTCTTCAAGATCACGGGGGAACACCTCAGGTGTCTTCGATGCTCCGCTGATTGTGGCGATTCCGCTGTCGTGGGAATGCCCTCTAATCTGATCAGACTTCAAATTGGTGCCACCATCGTGCTCCCAAGATGACGTCCGCTGCCTGAGTAGGTGCGACCCCGAGTGGTAGACTGTGTACCCACCCTGAGATCTTCAGCGTGGCTGAAGCTACTTGCATGTTGCTCTTATCTGCTGCCCTGGAAATGCACCTCACCATTCAAGGTCATTGGTTCCGTTGGCATAAGAGGCAATTGAGCCTTTTGAGTTGCTTTAGTGCAGATGATGTCCTCGGAATTGCGTGAGTCTGCTAGGATAAGAACCTTCTGACCACCGACCTGTCCATAAAATTGAAACATATTGGCTGCTTGCGTTGGTACCAGCTAGCATGGCCATGGGCGTGTGGATGCCCGTGACAGGAGGAAAGGGAAGGTAGAGAGTAGATGGAGGCGGTGGAGGGAGAAGTAGCCTATAGGGGAGAAAAAAGGGAATGAAGCGTGCCAAAAGAAGGGGGAGAGGAAGGGTCTGTGGCCCCAAGGGAAACAGTAGCACCTAGTCACCTGAGTCTCAAAGCCCTCGCATACGTGTGGTGTAGCCTAGAGTGGAGGCAAGAGAAGAAGGAAGCCTGTGACAAAGAACCCCAAACGACGGACTCAACCTAGAGAATATGGTTGAGATCCCTCAGGAGCGCCCAACCTCTCCAACTAGGGAGTTCTTTTCAAGTGTTCTGTAGTAGGATCCCACTCCGGATCCTCAGATACATGTTCAGCCGGTTGCAGCACCAATTTCCGGGTCTCTTCTCCACTTTTCCCTCCCCTCTCCTCCCTTGCTATCCCTACACCTAAATGTCTCCCCGACTTGCTCCCTCCTTGTGGCCTCAACCCAATCCTCCAGCGTCCTCCCCTTGCTCTCCCTCTTGCAATTCCTCCCTAGACTCAAGTCTCCTCCGATGCAACCTTTCCCTTTGTGTCCCTCCGACTCCCCTTTGTTTTCGAGTCTAACCCTAGACTTCTCGGGCTCGGCCACTCCAGATTTTGACCTTCTACACTAGGTTCTGATTCTTTTTTTCAGCTTCTAGAGCGCAAACCATACCCAAGACAAAATCACTTACATTACTTTTGGTGCTTGGGGCCCTAGAACTATCCAAGATTCTTGCCCTTGGGTTTCAGTCTGCAGCCCATGAAAAGGACCACCATTGTGGCAGTAGAGAGCTTTGTCCGTGCATTATGGGGCTTTAATATTGCAGCCACGGTAGGAGAGTAGTGGACCCCGGTCCTGTTTGACCTTTTGATGAAGGCCTAGATGATGAAGATGCTTGAGGATTGGGTGGAGTAGTAGGGATGTGAGCTGTGAATTGTGAAGAACCGGATTCCTCGAGAATGCACAGAGGCTTTGTATGGATCCCAGGTTCACCCCTCATACACTTTGGCCAGTATATGGACAGACACTACATACTTTTTTTTTTTTTGGTAAATCTGACAGACACTACATACACTGATGGCCATTTGGACGAGTACGCAGGGATCCTCTCGGGCAGGTTCTGCTAGGAGGGCTCTTTTCCTCAGGAAATGGAGGGGCTCTCCCTTCTTCTTTGAGACTTCTATAGGGTTGAGATGGCATTTTCAGCCTCAACGTGGGTTATTTTCTACCTCCTTCGAGGAGTTTTTTCTGATGCACAGCATGATGTATTTCCGCCTTAAGCTTGCTCTTGCAGGTTTTATTCATACTTAATGGAAGTCTTTTTTGGCCAAAAAAAAAAACAAAACCCTGCCTGTGTCAATGTGCTAAGTAAGCTGTGTGCCACCATAACTCTTGTAAAGTACAGAAAGGATGAGGAGAATTGAATCAGTGGCCTGATGACCCTCTACGAGATAACATAAGCACCCTTACACGTGTATAAGCAATGTCATTGTATGTGTTACTTGCCTGCATCACTGAAAATCAATTGTGCAGACAATCACCCAAGATACTCATGCTCCAGGACCTCATTGGAATGCCTCCGTAAGAGAGGATTCACAAACCCGGTCCTTGGACGTCCCCCACATGCCTTTGTTGTGATATTTTCTGCTTCCTATGGGTGCATTTTCACACCTTTCTTTTACCTTTAGAGTTGCTCTATGCCTAATAAGTCAGTAGTTATCTGGCTCTCGTCACATATCATCGATTGGAAACTCAGGACTGGATTAATTACTATAGGTGCATTCACCACCTTCTTCTCACCTTTAGAACCCTTTGGGTGACAAGGCATTGGTCCTTGCTATTTAAATTAGTATCTTTTATCCACTAAAAAGCTGGAGACTGACTTTAATTATTGCAGCTGCAAGTAAACTCTCTAATTTGCGCCATAATAGTATATGACAGTGATGGGTTTGTAAATTCTTTCATCCCATATCACAGCTGGATTTTCTATATAAATTGTACATTGTTTGTTATTCAGTGAAAGTGTATGTGAGATTGTTATATGAAGTATGCATACATTATGTGCTATAAGGTGAATAACTGTATTGCTGACGACTACATTACGTCTTCATAGGTGAACAAGCGCACTGCTGAAGTACTGCGTGGAGAAGGCTTGGCTGTGATAGAGTGGAGATCAATCATAGTTGGAGATATCATCCGAGTCCAAATTGATTCTGAGATCCCAGCAGATCTGGTCTTGTTGTCATCATCTGATCCCCAAGGTTCTTTTGTGTTTACTAGAGCATTTTAATTTTTTGCATATAGAATGGCTGTTAGTAGAATACATTAGTTTATATAAATCTAAAAAACAATCACAGGTGTCAATCATCTTTCCATCTGATTACTCAGATTGCAAGGTTCAACATTTTAAAGTAAGATTCATTGGGATGGTGTCACCTGCATTGGATCATGTTGTGATGATAATGCTTGTGCTTGCTAATCGTTGTCTTGTATCTTTATAAGTCTTTCTCATCATTGGCATTCCTTGGCATCACGTTTGGATATTGAAAGAGACACTGTGGAACGGGTTGTCTTGTACCTTTCTAAGTCTTATCATTGGCAATCCTTGACATCACCTTTGGATATTGAAAGAGATACAGTGGAACGGTTTTTCAGATTCTCTGTCCATGATTGCTAAAATGTTAAGTGAATTTATAGTCTAAAAGGTGACCTACACTACGTTTGGGCTCATGTCATAGCATGCATCCATCATATGCATCGCAAAGGTGAGGACCTGTTTAGAGAGAATTTTTCAAGAGATGTCATGCAGTTTGTTTAAGTTTGAGGGTAAGTTTGGAATGAATTTAAGCTTCTGTTGGCTTCCAACATTCTATTCAGATCCCTTAAATTTTGTGTGATGCTTTTTTTGACCTTCAATAATCATGTCTTCCCAAATGCTCACTCAGGCAGGTTGTACAGGGCTAGCATATCTGGAAACAGCCAATTTGGATGGAGAAACGAATCTGAAAATTCGGAATGCTTTCTACCAGTCATCGACTTTGAATCCAGAAGATGGTGATATGTCGTTTCATGCATTGTCTGGCTTGATAATGGAATGTGAGCACCCCAATAATCGACTGTACGAGTTTGAAGGATCTGTGTCATTCCAGGTTGCTCTTTCAATGCATCACACAGATAACTTCTGTCAATATGTGTGTAAGCCAAACATTTGAATGCATAGGCACTTGAACAGCCAGAAATGATTCTTAAAAAAATTATGTTTTGCGGAAGCTCCTGCTGCATTCCACAGCTTACTTTCTTCTCATACTGTTTCTCTCTCTCTCCCTTGTTCCCCCTCCTCTTGCAAGAACAACCATGGACTCAGCTCACTTTGTGACATACTGGGTAGCCACCAGCAAGTATTTCTTCTTCCAGGCAGTCACTGGAAGAGGAGCGAAAAAAATTCACCCCCCCACTTCAAAAAGGGGTGTGTGGAGATGAGAGTATGAAGCAAAGGGTCTTTCCTACCAAAGAACTGGCAGAATACACATGTTTTGTAGTAGGCAGTTGCATCTCGGAACAAGGTAGGCTAATAATAGCCAGGATGAAGGAGCTTCTTGATGGTGTAATCTACTGCATAGTATCCTCCACAAATTCCAATGAACCATGACATGCTCCACAAATTCCAATGAACCATGACATGCTGAATTGCTGAATTTCTTCAGAATCATTTGGCAATGCAAGACACTATTAATGCCTTTGGTACAAGATTTGATCCAATATTGTGTAGTGTCTGCTATTCTTCCGTATCCTTTTCCAGTCCTGACTTGTACAGCCTGGGGGGAAGGAGAAAGTGGTCAAGAACCGGAATATCCTTCCATACCATGGGTCATCCATGGTTCTGGTGGATAAAAGATTTACTTCAGGGCATCCTTTCAAGTCAATCAGGGCATTCTTCAGTCTTGAACATCTCCCCCTTTTACAAATTTGAAAGAAAAATCAAATTCTTGTAACATGGCCAACCACTTCGCCAATCGAGTTGGGCGATCATAATATCTTGCTAGGTTTACAAAGGAAGCACCACACTATCTGCTTAGCATCCACCTGAAGCTCAATTTTATGCTCAATTAGAGTCACTCTTCATAAATGATGATAGCTTATTGGGAACAAACAGGGGAACTCTTTGAAAATACCCTTGAATTCAAACCTTTTCAAGAATAAGATCTATAGACAGCATGCAATTCAACTACTTGGGTGTATCATTTACCAACCTTTTTAGTGTTGGCATGGGTGAAGTCTTTAGGTTGTAGGCTTCCTCCTCACATACCTCTCCCTCGTCCATGTCGTCTAAGCTTCCCAAGGTAGAGGGGGGAGCTGTAGATTCAGAAGAAGAATTCTCCATTTCTTCAAGCTCGGCACTTTTTCTCAACCATGGAGAGCCCAAGATAACGGGATAGCTTATACTAGTGTCTTCAATAGCTCTCACATAAAAATTCAAAGAGGTGGGGATACCATTGGCAGTGATGGAAAGATCTTCAGTCACCCCAAGTATGGGCAACTTTTGACCATTGGCTAGTTTGATGTGGCTGACCTATTTCCTTGTGCAAGAGAGATTTCACCTTCTCTGCTAGAGCCTTGGACATTGTCTTTTGGGGTGGGTGGTGGCTGAACGTCACTTGCTTGTTGGGTCGTCTTGGCTTCAACATGGTGGAACGTGCCTCTTCTCTTCTTCTTTTTCCAAGGTCAAGAACTTCCGTATCTAAATCTTGGGAGTCCGATTCTCTCAAAAGATGCACTTGTGAAACATTGGGACATTTGTTGCGGTAATGACCCTTTCTCTGACATGCGTGGCAAACCATATTGGCTTGATCGGCCAAGGATGGGATACTTGAGTCTTTATCCCTACCATCTGTAGTCAAAGCTCTTTGAGAGCCATTTCTATTTCCTTCGTTTGGTGGATGATATGGTTTATGGGGTGTAGCAAGCTGGGTGCTCATTACTGAGGAGGTTGGGAGGGAAACTATTGATGAGGCTACACAGGCACATAAGGGGACCCATGCATGAGAAACTAGGGTTGGGACTAGGGGAGGGGGTGGTAGTCAAGTTGCCGGGTTTTGTTGCAGCTTCTCAACTTTTTAGGCAATTACTTGTGCCCCTTCCATTCTGGTCGGGGCTCTTTTTCTTTGTTCCAATTAAAAGACTTGTATTAAGCATGAGAAAAACCCCAAGAGCAATGCTCATGGAAAAAATACATCATGCATAGCATGAAAAACAAAGTACCCGAGTGGGCAAACAACATGCTCATCAAGAAGATCTAGTAAGGCACCAAGGTTGAGGCTGAAATTGCCACCTCAACCCTATGGTGGACTCTGAGGAAAAAAGGGGAGCCACTCCATTCCCTGAGGAAAATAGTCCTCCTAGCAAATGCCAGGGAAGACCCATGTGTTAGAAAATAGAAGGAAAGAATCACTCTAACCTCCAGCCAAGATCTCTCCCGCTCTAGCAACACTCAACTCAGATAACTGATCACAGATACAATACTCACTCAGAGAAAACTTAGGCAGAGAGAGAATATATTCATCCACCGGATGGTGGGCAGAAAACTGGCTCCAGGAGAGCAATACAAAACTCAGCCAAGTGCTGAGACAAACTGCAGGAATTCTCTCTGTCAGAAGATGCCAAATCTGAGTGCACAGCACAGCCTAAATCAGAGGCTTTCTGTCCTGCACTGGATGACTGAAATGAAGGGAAGTGTGGGCCTTTTATAGGCACTGCCCAGGCCTGTTGGTCTGACCGACCAGCAGGGTCGGTTCCCTGACTGGGGACCGACCAGGTCATTCTGTAAAACCGACCGGCCCTGGTCGGTGGCCCTGGTTGGACCGACTGGTCCTGCAACAGGCCCCTATAAAAGGGCGCCCTGTGCAGCCAGTCCTTTGCCTCTAGGAAGGCATGGAGCCCCCCCCAAAATGCTGCTGTTTGCTGAGTCTCTCTTTCCCATCCCATCTTACCCTCACTGCCCCTTGTCCCCACAAAACGGGGGCTCACAGGTGGGAACAGTGAGTCTCTAACACCCCCCCTCAATGTCACAATTGTGGGCCAATCCCCATGCGTTTGATGAGGTGCTCCATCTGTTCTCGAGGGAGTGCCTTCGTGAAAAGGTCGGACAAATTGTCGGCGGTCGGGCAGTAGATAAGCTGGATCACGTCGTCGATGATGAGCTCTCGAACAAAATGATAATGAACTTCGATGTGTTTGGTCCGCGCATGGTACACTGGATTCTTTGCAATAGCTATGCAACTCTGATTGTCGCACATCAGCACTGTCGCATTCTCCTGACACACATCCATGTCCTCCAGAATCCACCGCAACCACAATGTCTCACAAGCGGCTGTACACGCGGCTCTGTACTCTGCCTCTGTAGATGAAAGGGATACTATGGGTTGCTTCTTACTTAGCCAAGAGATGGCTCCAGATGCAAGTAAGAAACAATATCCTGTCGTCGACCTTCTGGTGTCCACATCACCTGCCCAATCACTGTCACAGAACCTGCCTAGTTCAATGCCTTTGGTGTAGCTGATCCCAAAGGTGCAAGTACCCTTCAGATACCTCAGCACACGTAAACCTGCATTCCAATGATTCTTCCTGGGAGAAGCAGAAAACTGACATAATAGCCCAACTGCATAACAAATATCAGGGCGCGTATTGGTAAGGTAAAGCAAACTTCCTACCAATCGTCGATACAAAAGAGTATCAACCAGCTGAGACGTGTCGTGAACACTTAGCTTCAGCCCAACCTTCATGGGAGTTAATGCTGTTCTGCAATCCTCCATCTGAAATCTCTTCAGAATTTCTCTGCAATATTTCTCCTGTGAAATGAAGATCCTGTCTTTAGCCTGCTTTACTTCAATCCCAAGGAAGTAATGTAATAACCCAAGGTCAGTCATCTCAAACTCAGACATGAGTAGCTCCTTGACCTGTGAAATCTTCTTGACATGATCACCTGTCAAGATAAGATCATCAACATAGAGGATGAGTACCAATCGCAATCCCTTCTCAATGAACAAGTAAAGGTTTGCCTCAGAAGGACTTCGACTGAGCCCAATCTTCTGAAAGAATATATCAGTCCTTTGGTACCAAGCTCTGGGGGCCTGTTTCAGCCCGTATAACGCCTTCTTCAACCTGCAGACCTTTAATGGGGACACTGGATCCTGAAAGCCCGGTGGCTGCTCCACATATACCTCCTCCTCCAGGGTTCCATTAAGGAATGCGGACTTCACATCCATTTGAAAAATAGGCCACTGGAATTGGGCAGCAAGGGCAATCATTGTCCGGATAGTAACCATGCGGGCTGTGGGAGCAAAAGTTTCATCAAAATCCATGCCTTCAGTTTGAGCAAAACCTTTCACAACCAACCTGGCTTTATACTTATCCAAGCTGCCGTCAGATTTGTATTTGAGTTTGTATACCCACTTAGTGCCGATGACTTTCCGTCGAAGGGGCCTGGCCACTAAGTCCCATGTATGGTTCTTCAGAATAGCATCCATCTCTGCCTGCATGGCAGCCTGCCATTCGGGATTGTCTTTCGCCTCCGCGAAGGTTCTTGGCTCAACAATCTGAGCCACCAAAGCAACATTCACGGATGGGGTCTTTTGAAGACGTTGAGACCGACGCAATCCGGAACTGCTACTCTCAGGTAATGAGGTGACACGAGACTCTTCCAATGTCCGGAGGTAACATTGGGGCAACTTTTTCTGCTTCTCTGTGGGAGGAGGAACGGGAACCTCTGCGGGAACATCCTGCTCTGCCTGAGTATCGGGTGGAATATCAGCTTTTGATTTGGAAACCTCTTGAATGGTCAATCTGGGACGGGGTGGGATCGGGGGTTGAACAATCTCCTTCTCCTCAATCTGAGGCTCCTCCTGGGGTTCAGGTTCTTTTTCCGCGAAGACAACATCACGACTGATGAGTATTTGCTTCTTTACTGGATCGAAGAGGCGGTAGGCCTTGGATTCTTCACTATACCCAACAAAGATACATGGTCTGCTTCGGGAATCAAGCTTGGTCCTATCTTCCTTGGGCACATGCACCCACGCGTTAGAACCAAAAATGCGGAGATGAGAAATAGAGGGCTTCTTACCATAAAATGCCTCATATGGAGTCTTGTCCTTGACGGCCTTCGTGTTGGTCTGGTTGAGAATGTGTACCGTTGTATTGATAGCTTCACTCCAATAGGCTTTAGAAAGATTTCTCCCTCGGAGCATAGCAAGCCCTGTCTCAGTGGTGGTTCTATGCTTTCTCTCGGCTACCCCGTTTTGCTGAGAAGTATGTGCCGTGGTGAGTTGTCGCTTGATCCCATGCTTGCGACAAAATGTATTAAACTCACTTGAGGTGAATTCTCCCCCCCTGTCTGTGCGAAATGTCTTGACATCTTCCCCTGTCTCCTTTTCAACTCTAGCCTTCTAGTCTTTGAATTTCTCAAAAGCCTGAGACTTTTTAGCCAAACAATATACCCAAGTCATTCTACTGAAATCATCCACAAAGAGAAGTGAATACCTGGATCCTGCCCATGATGCAGTAGACATTGGACCACAAATGTCGGCGTGAACCAACTCAAGTGGTTTGCTGGCCCGAAACGAAGCTTCTTGTGGGAACTTATCCCTGTGCTGCTTGCCTTCAAGACAAGCCCTACAGACATCATCCTTGCCTGTAATTGGTGGAAGTCCATCCACCATCTTTGACTTTGACATTTCAGCCAAGATTCCATAGCTGACGTGACCGAAGCGCTCATGCCAAAGTTTGGACTTTCTGTGATCATCATGAACCAACATTGCACTGAGACGGTACAGTCCATTCTCTTCAACATCCTATGCCACCACTTGCCCACTCCCTTTGGATGTCACGGTAACCTTGCCATCTTGAAAAAGAACTGCCATGTTGTTTTTGTCCATCTGACTTACAGATAGTAAATTCTTGCAAGGTCGGGTACATAAAGTACTCCAGAGATATCCTTCTCCTCACCCGCCGTGGTAATGAAAGGAATGCTACCTATGCCCTTCACAGGACATGTCCGGCTATCCCCAACAGAAACTTTGGGATCCGGGTGTGTACTGTCCATGGTTTTGAACCACATCCTTCTGTTGGACATGTGCTTAGAAGCACCGCTGTCAACATACCAACCTTCTTTACCTTCACTAACTGCATAAGCTGAACAATGTTCACTGAGTAAGAATAACTGACCAGTTGTCACATTGAATAACTGACCAGTTGTCACATTGGTAGAATCACTCTTAGGCTCTTCTTTGTTTTTGGCTTCTCTTTTCCGCTTTTGATCCGCCTTCTTCTTCCGGCATTCTTTGGCAGAGTGGCCAAGCTTTTCACAGTAAAAGCACTTCATTTTCTTCTTACGTTCAGCGTCCTCTGATTTCTTGGAATCCTTTGACTTGCCTTTGCCAGGCTTGTCTTTGGCAACCAATGCCTTTTCGTCGGTTTGCGTAAAGAGTTTCTCTCGGGCCTCCTCCTGAAGTAGGAGTGGACAAAGCTATTAAAAGTGGCAGCGGAAGATGCAAGCAAACTGAATCTACAGAATCACACAGAGAACACTAGAGACAACAAGATGTGCCACAAACAGATCTGCTGTAACTCAGCCCTTAAACCAGGGCAGCAACTGTAATACAAGGAGTCCTGAACAGGATGAGAAACAGGAGCTGCAGAAGGGGCTGAACTAGAGCAGAGGATAGGGCACAAGGAGGCTGGAGCCTGAGAGCACGGAGGCTGGAGGAGCCTGAAGCGAGGAGGCAAGAGCCTGGGAACGAGGAGGCTAGAGGAGCCTGAAGCGAGGAGGTAGGAGCCTGGGAATGAGGAGGCTGGAGGAGCCTGCAGCGAAGAGGCAGGAGCCTGGGAACAAGGAGACTGGAGCGAGGAGGCAGGAGACTGGGAAAGAATGAGGGATCTGCAGAGGGAGCGTGGGCAGCCAACAGGACAGCTAAGGGGCTCAGGTAGGGACGGCCAGGAGCAGGCAAGAACTGGAGCCCTGAGGAGCTGCTGGAGTGGATGTGGGAAATGAGGAGGGGGAGGGCCCTTATATAGGGAAGGCCAGAGGGTCGGTCTAGTTGGCCTAGACCGACCAGCTTGGTTGGTGAGCCAACTGGGCCGACCAATTGGTCGGCCAGGGGCTGGCCGGCCTGGTCTACCCCCTCTGTCCCCCTGCTTTGGCCCTGTTGCGTGGGAGCTGGTGTGCGCCCTGTGGAGGCCTGGAGATGTCAGTCTCAACACCCCCTCTCAGCTCCAGGGTGTGGCACAAGACCCAGAGAGCTGGCATGACGCTGGAGAAGGGGAGAGGAAATAGGTTTGGTAAAAATGTCGGCGACGTTGTCGGTAGTGGTGCTGAAGAGGAGCAAAATGGTACCGTCAAGAACCTTCTCTCGAGTGTAGTGGTACTGAATTTCGATGTGTTTTGTTCGAGCATGGAAAACCGGATTGCGAGCAAGGGCGATACAGCTTTGATTGTCACAAAAAAGTGTGGTAGGAGCGGGTTGCTGAAAACCACAATCGAGAAGAAGGCGCCGAAGCCACACAGCCTCACAGGTGGCACTACACATAGCACGATACTCAGCCTCGGTGGAGGATAGGGCAACCGTGGGTTGTCATTTACTGGACTAGGAGATAGCCGCAGAGCCAAAGGAGAAAACATAGCTCGTGGTAGAGCGGCGAGAATCGGGGTCGCCAGCCCAATCAGAGTCACTCCAACCTCGGAGAGTGAGCGGGGAAGGAGAGGAGCCATCGGCAGTATATAGGAGCCCGAAAGTAGAGGTCCCCTGAAGATAGCGGAGGAGACGTCGAGCAGCCTGCCAATGAGAAAGCGAAGGGGTTTGCATAAAGGTACTGAGGGTGCCGACAGAGAAGCCGAGATCCAGTCGAGTGTTAAGTAGCCAGATAAGAGAACCAACAAGCTGGCGGTAGAGGGAGGCATCAGGATAAGCAGTGGACCCAGAAGCAGAGAGTTTAGAGTTGGGGTCCATGGGAGAAGTGATGGGCCGACAGTCAGCCATGTGGAAAGTTTCGAGGAGCTCGTGAACATAGCGCTGCTGAGAGACAAAGTACCCCCTCTTGGTCTGCCAAATCTCAAGACCCAAGAAAAAATGGAGGAGGCCCATATCCGTCATCTCAAATTCAGTTTGAAGAGCAACTTTAATGGCAAGGATATGATTGGTATGACTCCCAATAAGAATCAGATCATCCACATAAAGAATGATGAAGGTATGAAGCTGTCCTTCCTGAAAGAGATAAAGATTGGGATCAGCCAGAGAGCGATGAAGCCCTTGGCGGCAGAAGAAGGTATCAATTCGCTGATTCCAGGCCCTAGGAGCTTGCTTGAGACCGTAGAGGGCCTTGCGAAGGCGACAGACCATGGAAGGAGAACGAGAATCAATGAAGCCGGGTGGCTGATCCACATATACCTCTTCTTGAAGATCACCATTCAAAAACGCAGATTTGACGTCCATTTGAAAAATGGGCCACTGATGGTGGGCCGCAAGAGCAAGGATCGTTCGGATGGTGCTCATCCGGGCGGTAGGTGCAAAGGTCTCCCCATAGTCGATGCCGGGTCGTTGGGCATAGCCTTTAGCCACCAGCCGAGCTTTATACTTGTCGACAGAACCATCGGAGGCGTACTTTGTTTTGAATATCCACCGGACACCGATTACGGAACGGTGTGAGGGACGAGGAACAAGGTCCCAGGTATGGTTCCGAAGAAGAGCATGAATTTCCGCTTCCATAGCCTGTTTCCAATGAGGCTGGGCCAGAGCCTGAGGAACGGTAGTGGGCTTGCGAGTGGCGAGGATGTGAGACATAAGGGCGTAATTGACATGGAGGGGATCAGAAGAGGACGGTGGGGGGTGGCGATGAGAGCGACGAGGCCCATCATTAGGGTGTGGTTCGGAGTAGGGATCCTCAAGACCGGAGGAGCGGAGAGTATCAATGAGCCATCGCGGAACACGTACCGAGCGGGGTTCCAAGGGAGGAGCAGACGAGGGTGGAGCCGGAGAAGGAGGCGGAGGAGAGAGAATAGGAGGTGATGTAACGGGGGACGAGGCAGGTGGAGGGATAGAGGGCTCCGGGGCATCGGACGGATCTCCAAGAACAGGAGGAGAGTCGGAGGATGGCGGAAGGACCTGCTCGTCGAAAAGGACATCCCTGCTCACGGAGATAATGCGGCGGCGAGGATCATATAGGCGATATCCAGTGGAGACGGAGTTGTAGCCTACGAACAAGAGCTTGTGGGACTTAGGATCAAGCTTTCCACGATCAGATTTAGGAATATGAACATAAGCATCACAGCCAAATACCCGAAAATGGGAAACATCGGGCTTAGATCCATAGTAAGCCTGATAAGGGGTCATGCCTGGAACCGCTGATGTCAGAGAGCGGTTAAGAGTATGGATCGCTGTCATCATGGCCTCAGCCCAGAGGGACTGAGGGATCTGACTGTGAGTCAGCATTGTCCGAGCCATTTCAACGCCTGTACGATGTTTACGTTCAACCACGCCATTATCAGAAGGGGTACCTGTGTTGGCAAATTCCCGTTTGACACCATGACTACTCAAGAACAGATCAAACTCGAGAGAGGTGAACTCACCACCCTTATCAGCACGAAGAATTTTGAGCGAGTGGTTGGATTCTTTCTCGACCAGGGCCAGCCAGGTCTGGAAACGACTGAAAGCCAGATCCTTGTGGGAAAGAAAATAGATCCAAGAATAGCGACTGAAGTCATCAACAAGGAGCATGTAGTACGAGGCTCCCCCCAGTGACATAACCTGCATAGGGCCACATAGGTCGAGGTGAACAAGACCAAGCGGAACGGTGGCACGACGAGAGGCATGACGGGCGAACGGCTCGCGATGTTGTTTGCCCAATATACAAGAGGGACAGAGACCTTGGCGAGTGCCGACGTTAGGGAGGCCGAGGACAAGCTGGTCACGGAATGCACGATGGAGAGCATCAATGTGTAGATGACCAAACCGATAGTGCCAAAGGTCGCCAAGGGAGGTGCCTGTAAGGGAGGGAAGGGCGACAAGCTTGTAGATACCATTGGTAAAATGGCCGGTCCAAACCGGCTGTCCGGTAGCACGATCGCGGATGGTAACAGAGGCCGCTTCAAACTCGACCTTCATATTGTTTTGACAAATCTGATGAACCGAAAGGAGATGAAAGCCGAGAGACGGAACATAAAGAGCACGAGAGGAGTGTTTACCCCCTTTGCCATCAGGAATAATATCAAGAGAGTCCTCTGAATGAACAGGAATGGAGTGCTTGTCGCCGATGCAGCACGACCAGGATGAGGAGTGAGATCCTGGAGCAGCGAGGAGGAGGGGGTCATATGCCGAGAGGCCCCACTATCAACGATCCATTCACGAGCATCGGAACTATGGAGAGCCAATGACTCTACGGCAGGAAGGGGTACCGAATTCAAGAGCTCAAGGTGAATAAATGCAGGGGTGGGGGTAAGGGAAGCATCAGCCGCAGCGGCCATGGGTGCGTCAGCTCGTTTGTGTTTGCGGTAGGGACAATTGTGCCAATAATGGCCAGGAGTGCCACAGTGATTGCAATTACCTTTGGGAGCAGGACGGTCACTGGAGGGATCTGAAGAAGATGAGTTAGTGGCAGAGGACGGAGCATTCTTGGATCGAGGTTTGTGACGGTGGGCCATAAGAGCCTCAGAAGGACCATCAGAGGATTTAATGAACTGTTCCTCCTGATCCATCATCATGGGGACAAGTTCCTCCCAAGTGATGGTGCTGAGGCGGCCAGAGGTAATAAGAGAAGAATAGAATGCGGCGTATCGACTGTCAGTAATAACATGAGATAAGAGAGTAATAGCCATATCTTCGGAGGAGATAGCCTTGCCTGCATGGAGGATGTCCTGATGCATGCTCTGCATTTTATTGATGTGGTCCCGTATGGAAGGGGAAGTAGCCGGATCGAGGTGACGAAGCTGAACTTCCAAGGAGATACGTTTCATGGGAGTGACGCGAAGGTACATGCCATCAAGGAATTCCCAAATAGCACGTGCAGAAGTAAGGTGCTTGATATGATTGAGAACCCCTGGTTGACAATTGAGAAAGGTGAACGAGTGCACACGAGCATTCAATTTGTCCCAGATAAGAGAAGCATGTGGATCCTCCTCAGGAGACGAACGACGAGGGATCCCGGGATCAATAAACTCGGCAAGATCATAAGATTCCAATACAGATGCCATCTGAATTTTCCAAAGGGAATAGTTGGTCCCATCTAACTGCCGAGCATCTGGAAATGTAGGAAGAGTGGGGATGCGTACAGGCTTGTTAGACTCTTGAAAGAAGCTGGACATAGGGGGAACGCGAAGATCCAGAGCAGAATCCTTTGTTTCAGCAGCCATGACTGAAACCAGGGAGTGGACAGCAACCAGGGGCTGAAGAGAACGGGGCTGATGAGCAGATCGAAATCTAGAACGGGGCTGCCGACAAGAGGAAGGCAGCAAAAAAAATATACAGGGGAAGAAGAGAGCTCTGTAGTCAGCGGGAAAGAGAGTTGCCGACGAGAACAAGCTCCTTCAACTTCATCAATACAGGAGCTCCAAGATCAGAGAGTATTCTGGTGCTCTGATACCATATTAAAAGTGGCAGCGGAAGATGCAAGCAAACTGAATCTACAGAATCACACAGAGAACACTAGAGACAACAAGATGTGCCACAAACAGATCTACTGTAACTCAGCCCTTAAACCAGGGCAGCAACTGTAATACAAGGAGTCCTGAACAGGATGAGAAACAGGAGCTGCAGAAGGGGCCGAACTGGAGCAGAGGATAGGGGCACAAGGAGGCTGGAGCCTGAGAGCACGGAGGCTGGAGGAGCCTGAAGCCAGGAGCCTGGGAACGAGGAGGCTAGAGGAGCCTGAAGCGAGGAGGCAGGAGCCTGGGAACGAGGAGGCTGGAGGAGCCTGCAGCGAAGAGGCAGGAGCCTGGGAACAAGGAGCCTGGAGGAGCCTGGAGCGAGGAGGCAGGAGACTGGGAAAGAATGAGGGATCTGCAGAGGGAGCGTGGGCAGCCAACAGGACAGCTAAGGGGCTCAGGTAGGGACGGCCAGGAGCAGGCAAGAATTGGAGCCCTGAGGAGCTGCTGGAGTGGATGTGGGAAATGAGGAGGGGGAGGGCCCTTATATAGGGAAGGCTAGAGGGTCGGTCTAGTTGGCCTAGACCGACCAGCTTGGTCGGTTAGCCAATTGGGCCGACCAGCTGGTCGGCCAGGACCTGGTCGGCCAGGGGCTGGTCGGCCTGGTCTACCCCCTCTGTCCCCCTGCTTTGGCCCTGTTGCGTGGGAGCTGGTGTGCGCCCTGTGGAGGCCTGGAGATGTCAGTCTCAACAAAAGGTCCTCAAAGTTGATTGGCTTTGTCCGTTGACTCGCAGTGACCGTAGTCACAAAACTTTTGAAACTCCGTGGCAACTTGTGGAGTGTGAGTAATGCTAATTGACTCGAGTCCACCTTCTGACCAAGTGCTGCGAGCTGGTCCCACACAACTTTCACCTTCGTCAGATGATCATGAACACTATCACCCTCATTCATATCAAGGTTATAAAGCTGATGCTGCAATGTGATGATACGAGCTGTATTATCGGTTTCATACGACTCCTTCAGTATGGTCCACGCCTCTGAAGACGTTTCTGCCAACTGGATATGAGGAATAACAGAATCTGCTGTCGTGCCTATAAGCATTGCTAAGGCTTGAGCATCCCTCTCCTCCCATGCACAGAGTTCATCTGCATCTGCTTCAGCTAGAACTTCACCTCTCTTGTCCACAATATCCTCCGGCTTTTCTTCAGTCCCATTAACAATCTTCCACAACCTCCGTGCCAACAGATGGCTTCGGATCTTGACTTTCCAGATTGGAAAGTTTGTACCATCAAGCTTTCCAGCTTCACCGAAATTAGGGATAAATGAAGAAGGAAGATGACTGGAGAAGGAGGAAGGACGAGCAATGGATGTAGAGGCTTCTGATCGCTGATCCATCTCGGTGAATAGCTACAGAACTTGAAAAAATAAATGAACTGACCTTCTGTACTGAACTGAGCTGAAAACAGAGTTGCCTTACAGCCAAGGAACTCCTTCCTTCAGAGAGTGTTATTGATGAGGAAGACTCGGGAGCCTATGGCTCTGATACCATGTTAGAAAACAGAAGGAAAGAATCACTCTAACCTCCAGCCAAGATCTCTCCCGCTCTAGTAACACTCAACTCAGATAACTGATCACAGATACAATACTCACTCAGAGAAAACTTAGGCAGAGAGAGAATATATTCATCCACCGGATGGTGGGCAGAAAACTGGCTCCAGGAGAGCAATACAAAACTCAGCCAAGTGCTGAGACAAACTGCAGGAATTCTCTCTGTCAGAAGATGCCAAATCTGAGTGCACAGCACAGCCTAAATCAGAGGCTTTCTGTCCTGCACTGGATGACTGAAATGAAGGGAAGTGTGGGCCTTTTATAGGCACTGCCCAGGCCTGTTGGTCTGACCGACCAGCAGGGTCGGTTCCCTGACTGGGGACCGACCAGGTCCGTCTGTAAAACCGACCAGGGTCGGCCCTGGTCGGTGGCCCTGGTTGCACCGACTGGTCCTGCAACAGGCCCCTATAAAAGGGCACCCTGTGCAGCCAGTCCTTTGCCTCTAGGAAGGCATGGAGCCCCCCCCAAAATGCTGCTGTTTGCTGAGTCTCTCTTTCCCATCCCATCTTACCCTCATTTCCCCTTGTCCCCACAAAACGGGGGCTCACAGGTGGGAACAGTGAGTCTCTAACACCATGCATGCTCACCTAAAGGTGTGTACAATATTTATACAAATACTAGCCAATGTGTGTGAAGGGTGGACCTTTTGTGCATCTGGATCTTCAAATATGCCATGTTGAATTGCCCGCTAATTTTTTTTTAAAATTATCCACCCAGGCATGTGTAGGTCTGTAAGGGAATGGGGAACGTTATCCAGAGAGCATGACTCAACTATATGTCGTCAAACCGAAAGAGCCCAAGAAGAGTCATGCCTCTCATAAGAGACTTGAGGCCCCTAAAGAGAGAGCCAAGCCACCGATCCCCAAGTCATGAAGATACTCAAAAGGTCTAGCAATCCCCTTCGAAATAAAGCTCATGTGTTTGCAATCCTATAAAGAAGTGCTGAATGGACTCCTTAGATTAAAAGCAACGAGGGCAAGTAGTGTAGGGGCTCTTTCACTTGAACTTTAGGAGGAATCATCACCAACTCATTGCTAGAATGCAAGCAGTTATTCGCAACTATGGAAAGACTTACATGAAGACTTTGAGAGAGAATGTTGCTCATGCTAAATTTACGTGTCAATCCTTGACTGAGCTGAGTCATACTAGAAATCTTTCTCTCGGGAAGAAAATCAGATTTTATGCCAGGCTAAACATTGTTTGCAATGCAATGAAAATAGAAAAATCTATAAATGGGAGACATGGGCACGACAGAGGGCTTTTTGGATAAAGGATGTTCATCCAAAGCCATTTTTAAAGGTTTACACTATAAGAGGCATTCTCAAAGTATTTGCAAGGTTCTTCTCTCTGATGGTGTTTGGACTTCTTCTCGAGCACAGCCTGCTGCAGCTTGTGTTCATCATTTTGCTGCTCAAAAATTTGGTAAAGCAGATCCTCCTGGGATGGTCTCACTGTTGAATTCTTATTGGCATATTTGAATCTCCTCAAGTCTCCTTTGTTGCGAATGATAATACATGCCGGATTCTTGGAAGAAAGGGCTTGTAAAACTTTTGCCCAAGAAGCCAATCTGTGATTGTCACGGGGACATGAAAAGTGAAGTAAAGTATCTTTGTAACTCAACCCACACTTAACCCAAGGTTAACCATGGTTAAGTGTAGTAATAGTTTAGTTGTGAGGGATTGGCTAGAGGAAGTGCACACTTCCTAGAAGTTCCTAGGGGCAAAGTCTAGGTGCACCACTAGGTCCTAGGGGCAAGGCAAGGCTTTAAAGAGGGGTCCAAAAGTTGGGCCCAAGGACAATCAACGCTGTCCTTGGTATGGTGGTTAGGACTTTAATGAAGGGCCAAGTGGCATGCATGCAAATGCATGTGCTCCCCTCCACCTACGATCTCTCTTCTTCACTTTCATGGAAGCATCTTCCATGCTTGGGAGAAGGAGAAGATTGTGCTGGATGTTTTCAGTTGTTCTTGTGTAGTTTTTGAGCTGTTTTAGTTGTTTCAAGCCTGTTTTCAGCCCATTTCAGTTGTTCCAAGGCTACTACGCACTTCTAGGAAGTGCTAGAAGTGATTTTTTGAGTTTTTGGAAATTTGGTACGGACTGTACAGATGTCCGTACGGTTGTACGAAATCCATACGGAATCATACGACTGCCTCTAGCAGGTGGCCAAGGTTGTCTTTTGCTGTTTTGGACCTTTCCGCACTGTGTTTTTGGCTGCGTTGTGACTTTTGGAGCTGTTCTGGATTAGTGCTGACTGCAGGAGGAGATTTCCCTGCTGCTTTTGGCATGCTTTCTTAGAAGGACTCATGCACAGATCTTGAGGCAATCATTTCAGGGCAGATCTGTGGACCATCTTTCCTCTACAACGCTTTCTTGTTCACTCGCTGCTCTCTACCTTCATTACTCTCTTATCCTTATTGTTGGAAGTAAACTGCACCTTGCGGGGAGCATGGACAGAGGATAGGTGCGAGGAAGGAGCTCGCCCCTCTGCCACAGATAGTGGGAATTGGTTCTAGGTTTTGTTTTTCTTGTTCTTTCTTGCTTTGTAGCTTTTTGCAGTGCATGCGTGTTGTTTGCAGTCCTTTCAAGACTCCTACAGATTCTAGCAAGCATCCAAAGGCAAGGGTGTTCCTGTGGTAGGCCTAAGGACAGTGTGGATGCATGTGATAGCCTTGTGGTTGCCTTGAGCTCAGTTTGCCAGTGGTATGGATGCTTGAATGACTCACAGTTAGGTCAGATCAGAAGTGGATGCCTGAGTATGCCTTGCTAGTTGGAATTGGTGCATTTGGATTAGATGCCCTGAAGACAAGTAGAGGATTTGCAAAGAGAAACAATGCATGGGTGAACCCTTGTTGTAAAGCATTTCGATTCAGAAGCATTAAATAAATACCGTAAGGGACGCCAAGGCATTTGGGACCAATGGGTGCATTGTGTACTGTTTTCATTGAGCAGGGGCATTCTAGCCTTCCCTTTGTTTCTATTGAAGTTTGTTTCTAAGTTTTGCTAAGTGGTTAAAGTGACTGAAGCTTGCATTGTGGTTGTTTATGAAGTTTATGATTGAGTAGAAGAAGATCATTGCCCTTTTGTTTATTGAAGGTTGGTTTCAGTGGTTCCATTGCCGGGCTAGTCACCATCTCCCTACAGAGGTGAGCCCAGGTAGTGTTGGGTGAAGGACACCTTCATTGCAATTGTTGCTATGGCCATCGATCTTAGCAAGCACGGCACACTGTGAGAGGTCATTGACCATCTTTGAGCAGGAGGGGCAAGATGAAGACAGAGCATCAGAGAGTTGAAGGGGAGCATAGTATCAGCGGGGGTGATGACTAGCAGGACAGTGGGGCACGTCCAGTTTCTCTTGAGCATGCCACTGAGGACTCACAGGATGAGGTAGATGAGGTAGAGGAGCTTGATATGCTCTTTTTCAGCCGCGAATGCAAAGTGTAGCAGGAGCCTTGTCGTAGTTGCAACATGCTATGATAGAGATTATGCAAGCCCCTCCCCCTATGGTTGCTTCCCTTAGAAGCAAGGGGAGGGGAAGGTGGAGATGGAGGGGGAGGGGGGAGGGGGAGGTGGAGATGGAGGGGGGAGGGGGAGAGGGAGGTGGAGATGGAGGGGGGAGGGGGTGGGGGAAATGGAGGAGGGAGGGGGAGGGGGAGGGGGAGGGGGAGGTGGAAATGGAGATGGAGGGGGGAGGCGGTGGTGGAAATGGGGGGGGAAGGGGGAGGGGGAGGTGGAAATGGAGGGGGAAGGGGGAGGGGGGAAAAAAAAAGAGCAAATAAAAAACTTGACGGACGGAAATCAAAAGGGAGGGAGAGGTGGTCACCTGTACGCTCTCCAAGTCTTTCTCGATGTAACGGGATTGTTGTGGAATAATGGACGGTGGGTGGAAGGTTGGGTTATTGCTGCGAGATGGGCTCGAAGTCACAATGTGAGGATGGGAGTAAGGTGGTGGTCGATGGAGAGGGAGGAGTGTCTTGCGTAGGGCTCGGAATGAAGAAGAGAATGGAGGCAAAAACTGAAAGATGAAGAATGAGGGGGTGGAGTTGGTTTTTATAGGATTTGAGTTTAGGTTTAGGGTTTAACAAATGGTGTGCCATAAGGCTCGATGCACACCCCATACATATGAAAACTTCTGAGTTAAATTTGATCGCCATGCATCCAGGATAGTTTGGAGGGGGATCGGTTTTTCAGGCAATGGTGGCTCAACCGGCAGAGATGCCCTCGATCACCCCTGTAGTGGGTAATGCCAATAACTTTTATTCAGTCAATCAGGGACAGAAAGCCTTTCCTCAGCCCACGATGCATCCATGATATTTTGGAGGGGGATCGGTTTTTCAGGCAATGGTGGCACCATCCGCAGAGGCACCCGGAATGCTAGGCAGCTTTATGGGCAGCGCACAGCGCAAAATGCAGAATTTCCAGCAACCTATGATGGGTGGAATGCCCCCTGCAAATGCCAATATGATGTATTTGATGCAACCTGGAATGCAAACAGGAATGCCTGGGACAATGGGCAATACTTGGAATATGCCTCAGATGAAGGGAGTGGGACCTGGAATGCCAAACCCCACCACCATCGGTACGGGTGGAATGGCTCAAAATGCGGGAGCAGTGATGCCTCCACCATTTTTACAGCCCCCCGTTTATGACAATCTCACCCCTAAAGGCAAATTGAAAGATTACAAGGAGGGAGGGGCAACTGTAAAGTTTGAGATGTTCAATGGGATGCGGGATAGATTGAAGGCTTTGACATTCGTGCAACAGTTTGATGCTGCCTACTCAGGTGGACACTTTATAGAATCTTCCAAAGTCCGAAAGGCAGCCACCTTTTTGAAGGGCAATGTGCTCCAATGCTGGACCAACCTCCTCTTGCAAGGTAGAGCACCTACCACTTGGGTCGAATTCAAGCAGGTCTTCTCAGTAGCATGGCTCAATACCACTTTCGAGGTAGATATCATGACCGCCTAGTACAAATTAGATGCTGCAAATTGCAGAAATTTGGAGGACTACAATAAGAAGTTTTGGGAAGCCTTGTTGCCAGTGAATTCTTACAAACATGTACCGTTGTCTGATGTCTGATCAAATTGAAAGGTATTGTTGCGGGTTGCCAAAGGAGATTCGGTACTATTGCACGAAGACACGGGTCTCCAATATGTCCGAGTTGGTTGAGAATGCCACTACTGCTTATGCACTATTGCAAGGGAAAGTTTTTGGGTTCATAGGAGACATCAAGGTCAAAAGGCAGCAAGACGGAATCCCCTAAGAAGTTCAGAAAGTTTTCGCAGCCCATGAAGGCAAAGTTTGTTGCAGGACAGAGGCGAGTACCGACCCGTATGTCAGATGAGGAAAAGCAAATTCTTTATGATGCCAACAAGTGTTATGTTTGCAACGAGGAAGGCCATAGGGCTTTTGAATGCCCACATAAGAAGCGGAAGTTCCCTCCTACTGAGCAGGTTGAGCACAAGGAGGAAAAGAGGCCTGATCAGAAGAATAAAAAGCCCAAGCCCACGCTGGTCTTTTGCTAGACTTGATTGGGGCTGTTCAGAATACAGATGCTATAGAGTTATGCCGGGCATGGGGCAAGATAAGAGACTAGACAGCTCTGATGTTTTTCGATTTGAGAGCCAAGGCCAACTTCATCTCTCCAGAGCTGGCTGGAAAGTTGGGAATACAGGCAGAAGACATGGGTTCTTTGTGTGCTGCTAATATGGCTTGTCCGGGACTTAGCCAGTCAGTTACTCCGGTGATAGGCAAGCCGTGGATGCATATTCAGAGGTACATGGATACAGAAGAGTTCTATATTATGCCGTTGAATGGTTGTGATGTGTTACTGGGGATACCTTGGCACTTTCGTGTTGGGGCTGTTTTGGATACAAAGAATAAAACAATCACACTCACATTGGCAACGTAATGAAAAAGCACCTTTCAGCGTACTTAGTTTTTGCATATGAAAGGAAGTCAAGGAGTCTCATTTTTCTAAGCTGGAAAAACAGCGGACAGATTTTTTTTTTCAATTTAGGGAATGTTTTTCTGACTCACTTCCACAGGAGTTGCCCCCTAAAAGGCCAGAAGATCATACGATAGATATAATCCCTGGTAGCAGCCCTCCTAACCGACCTCCTTACAGGGTCAATGCAGCCCAGCAAAAGGAAATTATGAACTAGGTAAAGGACCTGTTGGAGAAGGGGCTGATTCAGCCCAGCTCTTCACCCCAGTGCTCACCTGTGCTCTTGGTCCAGAAGAAGGATGGATCCTGGCGGATGTGTGCATTGACTACATAGCCCTCAATAAAATTACCATTAAGAACAGATTCCCTATACCCAGGATAGATGATATTTTGGATAGGTTACATGGGTCTGGAATGTTCAGCCGCATTGATCTGAAGAGTGGTTATCACCATATCTGAATTCAGCCAGAGGATGTTCACAAAACAGCATTTCGTATCACATTTGGTCTGTACGAGTTTCTTATCATGCCATTTGGGTTAACCAATGCACTTGCCACCTTCAACAGAATGATGGACATGATTTTTAGAGAACACCGAGCCTTTGTTGGCACTTTCTTCGATGACATCATTGTGTTCTCTCAGGATGAGGCTAAACATAAGAAGCACCTGGCAATTGTTCTTGAGGAGCTATAGAAGCATAAGCTACTTGTCAATGCCAAGAAAAGTGATTTTTTAATGCATGAGATCCAGTTTCTTAGGCACATTGTTTCCAAGGATGGAGTTAGGATGGACCCCGCCAAGGTAGAGGCCATCAGGAATTGGCCACACCTGAAGAACATCCATGAAGTATGTAGCTTTCTGGGCTTGTGCGTGTACTACAGGAGATCATTCGGTATTTCGCAGAGATTGCATCTCCTTTACATGCCTTATAGAAGAAAGAGGTCACTTTTAGATGGGGTCCTAAAGAATTTGCAGCTTTTGACCTACTGAAGGAAAAACTCTGCTTAGATCTTGTGATTATTTTTCCAGATCTTTGCAAACCCTTCACTGTCCAAGCAAATGCATGTGGGAACAACGTAGGAGGGGTACTTATGCAGGATGTAAGAGTCGTGGCATACGAGAGTAGAGTTCTCCAGGATGCTGAAATGAATTTTGGCATCTATGAGAAAGAGATGTTGGCTGTCATACATGCTCTTTCGACTTGGAAGCATTATCTTTTGGGTGTTGATTTTCATGTTCAGACCGATCATCAATCACTACGGTACTTTCTCACTGAGAGAAAGTTGTTTGAGAAGCATATGAGGTGGGCATATTTTCTTTCTATATTTCATTTTCAGATTGTGCATCTGCCTGGGATAGAAGAATGTTGTTGCGGATGCACTCTCACGAAAGCCCACTCTAGATGTAGTGTCTGTTAAGCCACAAGTTTCAGCAGTGACCATTGCATATCATGATGAGCTTGATGCCATGAAGGATCTGTTAGAAATGAAGAGGGAATGAATCACTCAATCCTCGACCCAAGATCTCTCTAACTCTTACACACTCAGCTTAGATAGATGACCACAGATGGAATAGAAACACACTCAGAAATAACAGCAAGAATAGATGGAGAGAGAGTATATTCATCCACCGGATGGTGGGCAGAAAATGGCTCCAAGGGAGCAGTACAAATCACAGCAGGATACTGGAGAAAACTGATGAACTCTCTCTCACAAACTCCCCCAGATCTGGGTGCTGAACACTGCCTTGGAGAAGGCTTTCTGTAATGCACTGGATACTGGGCTCAATGGAGAAGTGGGCCTTTTATAGGCTCTGCCCAGGCCCCTTCAGATGACCGACCAGCAGGGTCGGTCCTTGTCTGGTGGCCGACTTTATGGGTCCCATAAACCGACCAGGGTTGGCCCTGGTCGGTGGCCCTAGTTGGGCTGACTTGGCCAGCTACAGGCCCCTATATAAGGGCGCCCTGGGCGGCCAGTCCGCGCTGTTGCTGGAGCCTCCATGTGAGGCCGAAAGCCCCCCCTCATACCTGTTGTTGCAGGCTGCGACCCAGCCCATGTGCTGGTCGCCTATGATGCCGGCCTGAGTCTCTCTCCCCAGCCCTCCTACCTCTCACTGCCCCTTGTCCCCTCAAATCGGGGGTTCACAGGTGGGCATAGTGAGATTCTAACACCCCCCTTGAATGTCACGATTGTGGGCCAATCCCCATACGTCTGATGAGGTGCTCCATCTGTTCTCGAGGGAGTGCCTTCATGAAGAGGTCGGACAAGTTGTCGGCGGTCGGGCAGTACATGAGCTCGATCACGTCGTCGATGATGAGCTCTTGAACAAAGTGGTAATGAACTTCGATGTGCTTGGTCCGCGCATGGTACACTGGATTCTTGGCAATGGCTATGCAACTTTGATTGTCGCACATCAGCATTGTTGCGTCCTCGTGACACACGTTCATGTCCTCCAGAATCCACCTCAACCACAGTGTCTCACAAGCTGCTGTACATGCGGCTCTGTACTCTGCCTTTGTAGATGAAAGGGCCACTGTGGGTTGCTTCTTACTCAGCCAAGAGATGGCACGAGATGCAAGTAAGAAGCAATACCCTGTTGTTGATCTTCTGGTGTCAGCATCACCCGCCCAATCATTGTCACAGAACCCGCCTAGTTCAAAGCCTTTGGTGTAGGTGATCCCGTAGGTGCAAGTACCCTTTAGATACCTCAGCACCCGTAAACCTGCATCCCAATGACTCTTCTTGGGAGAAGCAGAGAACTAGCATAATAGTCCAAGTGCATAACAAATATCAGGTCGAGTATTGGTAAGGCAAAGCAAGCTTTCTACCAATCGTCGGTACAAAGGAGTTACTGCTGTTCTGCAATCCTCCATCTGGAATCTCTTCAGAAGTTCTCTGCAATATTTCTTCTGTGAAATGAAGATCCTGTCTTTGGCCTGCCTTACTTCTATCCCAAGGAAGTAGTGTAATAACCCAAGGTCAGCAGTCATCTCAAACTCAGTCGTGAGTAGCTCCTTGACCTGGGAAATGTTGTTGACATGGTCACCTATCAAGATAAGATCATCAACATAGAAGACGAGTACCAATCGCAACTCCTCCTCAATGAACAACTAGAGGTTTGCCTCAGAAGGGCTCCGCTATCTTTTGAAAGAATACATCTATCCTTTGGTACCAAGCTCTGGGAGCCTGTTTCAGCCCTTATAATGCCTTCTTCAACGTGTAGACTTTTAATGGGGACCCTGGATCTTGAAAGCCCTGTGGCTGCTCCACGTACACCTCCTCCTCCAGGGTTCCATTAAGAAATGCGGACTTCACGTCCATTTGAAAAATAGGCCAATGGAATTGGGTAGCAAGGGCAATCACTGCCCGGATAGTAACCATGCGAGCTGTGGGAGAAAAAGTTTCATCAAAATTGATGCTTTTAGTCTGAGCAAAACCTTTGACCACTAATCTTGCTTTGTACTTATCCAAGCTGTCGTCCGGTTTGAATTTAAGTTTGTATACCCACTTAGTGCCGATGACTTTCTGTCGCGGGGGCTTGGCCACTAAGTCCCATGTATTGTTCTTTAGGATAGCATCCATCTTTGCCTGCATGGCAGCCTGCCATTCTTGATTGTCCTTCGCCTCCTCGAAGGACCTTGGCTCTTCAAGCTGAGCCACCAATGCAAAATTCACGGATGGGGTCTGCTTAAGACGTTGGGATTGACGCAATCCGGAATTGCTGCTCTCAGGTATATCGGTGACGCGAGAGTCTTCCAATGTTTTTAGGTACCATTGGGGCAACTTCTTCTGCTTCTCAGTGGGAGGAGGAACTGGAACTGCTTCTAGAACATCTTGCTTTTACTCAGTACCTTGTGGAACATTAGCTTCCGATTTCTTCACCTCTTGGATGGTCAACCTGGGGCGGGGTGGGTTCAGGGATTGAACAATCTCCTCCTCAATTTGAGGCTCCTCTCCTGGGGTTCATATTCCTATTCCTCGAAGATGACATCCCGATTGATAAGAATCTGCTTCTTTACTGGGTCGAAGAGTCAATAGGCCTTGGATTCTTCGCTATACCCAACAAAGATACATTTTCTGCTCCGGGAATCAAGCTTGGTCCTGTGTTTCTTGTGCACATGCACCCATGCGTTAGAACCAAAAATGCGAAGATGAGTGATAGAGGGCTTCTTACCATAAAATGCTTCATATGGAGTCTTGTCCTTGACGGCCTTCGTCTTGGTCCGGTTAAGGATGTGTACTGCTGTATTGATAGCTTCACTCCAATAGGCTTTAGAAAGGTTCCTTTCTCGTAACATAGCAAGCCCTGTCTCCGTAGTGGTTTTGTGCTTCCTCTCGGCTACCCCGTTTTGCTAAGATGTACATGCAATGGTGAGTTGTCGCTTGATCCCATGCTTGCGACAAAATGTGTTGAACTCATTGGAGGTGAATTCTCCCCTCTTGTCTGTACGGAACATCTTGACATTCTCCCTTGTCTCCTTTTCAACTGTAGCCTTCCAGTCCTTGAATTTCTCGAAAGCCTGTGACTTTTTAGCCAAGCAATACACCCAGGTCATTCTACTGAAATCATCCACAAAGAGAAGTGAGTACTTGGATCCTGCCCACGATGCTGTAGACATTGGGTCACAAATGTTGGCATGAACCAACTCAAGTGGTTTGCTGGCCCGAAACGAGGCCTCTTGTGGGAACTTGTCCCTGTGCTGCTTGCCTTCTAGACAAGCCCTACAGACACCATCATTGCCTGTAATGAGTGGAAGTCTATCCACCATCTTTGACTTCGACATTTCAGCCAAGGTTCCATAGCTGACGTGACCGAAGCGCTCATGCCAAAGTTTGGACTTTAGGTTTTCTCCATGAACCAACATTGCACTAAGGCGGTATAGTCCGTTTTCTTCGACTCCTTGGGCTACCATCTGTCCATTTGCTTTGGATGTCACGGTGACCTTGCCGTCCTCAAAGAGAACTGACATGTTGTTCTTGTCCATCTGACTTACAGATAGTAAGTTCTTGCAAAGGTTGGGTACATTAAGTACTCCAGAGATATCCTTCTCCTCTTCTGCGGTTGTAATGAAAGGAATGCTACCAATGCCCTTCACAGGACATTTCTGGCTATCCCCGACAGAAACTTTGGAATCCGGGTGTGTACCTTCCATGGTTTTGAACCAAGTCTTCCTGTTAGACATGTGCTTTGAAGCTCTATTGTCAACATACCAACCCTCTTTTCCTTCACTGACTGCATACGACGCTGAACAATGTTCACTGATTAAAAACAACTGTCCTGTCGTCACATTGGCAGAATCATTCTTAGGCTCTTCTTTGATCCTGGCTTCTCTCTTCTGCTTCTGATCCGCCTTCTTCTTTTGGCATTCTTTGGCGGAGTGGCCAAGCTTTTCACAATAAAAGCACTTCATTTTCTTCTTTCGGTCAGTGTCCTCTGACTTCTTGAACTCCTTTGACTTGCCTTTTCCAGGCTTGCTTTGGCCACTAATGCCTTCTCATCGGTTTGCGTAAAGAGTTTCTCTCGAGCCTCCTCCTGAAGCAAGAGTGGGCCAAGCTCCTCAAAGGTGAGTGGCTTAGTCTGTTGACCCGCAGTGACTGTAGTCACAAAACTTTTGAATCTCCGTGGCAATTTGTGGAGTGCGAGCATCGCCAATTGACTCGAGTCCACCTTTTGACCAACTGCTGCGAGCTGGTCCCGCACGACTTTCACCTTTGTCAGATGGTCATGCACAGTATCACCCTTGTTCATATCAAGATTATAAAGTTGATGCTGAAGAGTAATGATACGGGCTGTATTGTCGGTTTCATACAGCTCCTTTAGTATGGTCCACGCCTCCGGAGATGTCTCTGCCAATTGGATATGAGGGATCACAACATCTGCTGTCGTGCCGATTAGCATTGCTAAGGCTTGAGCATCCCTCTCCTCCCATGCACTGAGTTCATCCGCATCTGCTTCAAATAGAACATCACCTCTTTTCTCCACAATGTCCTCCGGCTTTACCTTGGTCCCAATCACTATCTTCCACAGCTTCCTTGCCACCAGATGGCTTCGGATCTTGACTTTCCAGATTGGATAGTTTGTCCCATTGAGCTTTCTAGCTTCACCAAAATTGGGAATGAATGAAGAAAGAAGATGACTGGAGGAGGAAAAAGGACGAGCAGTGGGTGTAGAGGCTTCTGAACGCTGATCCATCTCGGTGAATAGCAAACTGAAAAATTGAAGCAAAAAGATGTACTGACCTCCCGTGCTAGCCTGAGCTGAAAACGGAATCGCCTTTTTGCCAAGGGACTCCTTCCTTCAGAGAGTGCTTTGATGAAGAAGAGTTGAGAGCCTATGGCTCTGATACCATGTTAGAAATGAAGAGGGAATGAATCACTCAATCCTCCACCCAAGATCTCTCTAACTCTTACACACTCAGCTTAGATAGATGACCACAGATGCAACAGAAACAGTATATTCATCCACCGGATGGTGGGCAGAAAATGGCTCCAAGGGAGCAGTACAAATCACAGCAGGATGCTGGAGAAAACTGATGAACTCTCTCTCACAAACTCCCCCAGATCTGGGTGCTGAACATTGCCTTGGAGAAGGCTTTCTGTAATGCACTGGATACTGGGCTCAATGGAGAAGTGGGCCTTTTATAGGCTCTGCCGAGGCCTCTTCAGATGACCAACCAGCAGGGTCGGTACCTTGTCTGGTGGCCGACTTCATGGGCCCCATAAATCGACCAGGGTTGATAGTGTCCCACAATACTACTCACCTACATTCATGATTACTATCAATGTATTAAATTACCAGTCACTAGGCTTGCATGCTTAGTAGAGTACTAGAGTGCATGGTAATGAGTGATTAGAGGTGATTAGGCTTCATGATTTACTTTTGTGGTAATTACTGCCCGATGGTGGTGGCTCTCATCAACCACGTCAGTGGCCACCGGGCTGGCAGTTAATTACCTTGGTCGGTGGCCCTGGTTGGGCTGACTTGGCCAGCGATAGGCCCCAATATAAGGGCGCCCTGGGCAGCCAGTCCACGTTGCTGCTGGAGCCTCCATGTGTGGCCTAAAGCCCCCCCTCATACCTGCTATTGCAGGCTGCGACCCAGCCCGTGTGCTGGTCGCCTATGATGCCGGCCTGAGTCTCTCTCCCCAGCCCTCCTACCTCTCACTGCGCCTTGTCCCCACAAATCGGGGGCTCACAGGTGGGCACAGTGAGATTCTAACAGGATCAATATGCCCATGATGCTGATTTTTCACGTATTTATGATCAGTTGGTTGATGGACAGAGGCATGAGCACTATACTCTCAAAGACGGATTTTTGATGATGCATGCATGGTAGATTGTGTGTCACGAAATAGTCGAGGTGTTGCCAAAGAGTCATGCTCCACCCTATGCAGGGCACAGAGGCATTGATGCCACTGTCAATGCTGTGGAGCACTATTTCTTTTGGCCATCATTGAGAAAGGATGTCAAGGCATATGTCACGACATGCATCACTTGCTAGAAGGTGATATATGACATGCATAAGCTGGTTGGAGTGCTGCAGCCTCTACCTAATCCCAATCGTCCCTGGCGGAGCATTGCCATGGATTGACCCTGGCAGAGTATTGCCATGGATTTTATCTTTGATCTTCCTCGTACACTAGTGGGACACGATGGGATATGGACCATTATTTGCAGATTCAGCAAGCAGGCCCACTTTATTCCTTAAGTAAGAAAATTATAGCAAAACAGATGGCGAGACTCTTTATGTCTCATGTGTTTAAACATCACGGGATGCCTCAATCAATTGTCTGTGATGGAGACCCGCGGATGACAAGTCTTTTTTGGAGAGGTATCTTTGAGAATATGGGTACCACGCTGAATTTCTCATCCTCTTTTCATCGTGAATCTGATGGGCAGTCCGAAACATAGCCCTTGATCTTCTCAAGGGCTATGTTTCGGATCAGCAATCGAAATGGGAGCAATTTCTGCCACTTGTTGAGTTTGCCTACAACAACACTGTACACTCATCCACAGGGAAAGCCCCCTTTGAAATTGTGGCAGGAGAACGAAAGGTACCTCCCATTCTGCATACGAAGAGAAGATTTTTGAGGCGGACAGATTTGTGGAAAGTTTGGATGTTGCTTACCAGAAGGTCAAAACAGCCCTCCAGAAAAGCCAAGAGAAGCACAAACGGACAATAGATAAGCATCACCACGAGTTACTCTTGAAACATGGCGATTGCGTGCTGCTGCATTCCTAGAAAGCAAGACTCAAGAGGATGAAAGGCAAGACCTAAGTGTACACAAAGCTGAAGATGAGGTATTATGGTCCTTTTCAGGTTTTTGAATGCATTAATGATGTAGCTTACAGGCTGAAGCTACTTGCCACTTAGACCATACACAATGCCTTTCATGTGAGTTTATTGTAGCCTTTCCAGGGTGATGTGCCTGTTGACTTGCTTGATGAGGATCAGCCCGAGGTGGAAGAGTTGGATGAAATCTTGGTTCCAGAACAGATTTTGGCACATATGGAAAGAAAAGTGAAAGGTAGAGTTTCCCGGGGCTACCTGGTGAAGTTCGGGAATTATCCTCAACTGGATGCGAGGTGGATGGAGGAGGATGATCTGGCAGAGTCACCTCAGATTTTGCAGCTCTACCTGGATGCGTTTCAGGTTGCGCCCATTTCGGTATAGGCTCCTACAAGTTTAACAGAGTAGCAATCTGGAGCATTGCTTGCTGCTCGAGAGGAGAGTAGCATCTCCCCTTCCTTGATTCAGACTGCTCATGTATCTGGAGATCGCTTGGTGGTACCGATTGTCTCACTCGAGATGTGCTTGCTGATAGTATTTCTGTCGTGAGGTCTCCATGATTGGTGAAAGCGACACTCGACACAGAGGATGCATTGATGTATGGATGGACTCTTTAGCTCTCCTAGCCCATATTATCATTGCAGGTTGCATCTTACAGAAGATGATGTATATTCTGGTATGGGCTTTTTCTGCCTATTTGCATTACTTTACTTCTACTGTAATTTTTCAGCAGCAACCTGGGTAGTTTGCTGTTTTAAGAGGAGGGTATGTCATGGGGACGTGAAAAGTGAAGCAAAGTATCTTTGTAACTCAATCCACGCTTAACCCAAGGTTAACCTTGGTTAAGTGTAGTAATGGTTTGGCCATGAGGGATTGGCTAGAGGAAGTGCACACTTCCTAGAAGTTCCTAGGGGCAAAGTCTAGGTGCACCACTAGGTCCTAGGGGCAAGGCAAAGGCTTTAAAGAGGGGTTTAAAAGTTGGGCCCAAGGACAACCAACGTTGTCCTTGGTATGGTGGTTAGGACTTTAATGAAGGGCCAAGTGGCATGCATGCAAATGCATGTGCTCCCCTCCACCTACCATCTCTCTCCCTCACTCTCCCGGAAGCATCTTCCACGGTTGGAGAAGGAGAAGACTGCGCTGGACGTTTTTAGTTGTTCGTGTGTAGTTTTTGAGCTGTTTTAGCTATTTCAAGCCTGTTTTCAGCTCGTTTCAGTTGTTCCAAGACTAGTACGCACTTCTACGAAGTGATTTTTTGAGTTTTTGAAAAATTTCGTATGGACCGTGCGGACGTTCATACGATTGTGTGGAATCCATATGGAATCGTACGGCTGCCTCTAGCACGTGGCCGATGTTGTCTTTTGCTGTTCTGGACCTTTTTGCACGTGTTTTTGGTTGCATGGTGACTTCTGGACCAGTGCAAGCTGCAGGAGGAGATTTCTCTGTTGCTTTTGTCATGCTCTCTTAGGAGGACTCAGGCACAGATCTCAAGGCAGTCATTTCGGGGCAAATCTGTGGACCATCTTTCCTCTACAACTCTTTCTTGTTCACTCTCCGCTCTCTACCTTCATTTCTCTCTTATCTTGATTCTTGCTTTGTAGCTTTTTGCAGTGCATGCATGTTGTTTTAGTCCTTTCAAGACTCCTACAGGTTCCCAGCAAGCACCTAGAGGCAAGGTTGTTCCTATGGTAGGCCTAAGGACAGTGTGGATGCATGTGATAGCCTCGAGGTTGCCTTGAGCTCAGTTTGCCAGTGGTATGGATGCTTGAATTCCTCACAGTTGGGTCAGATCAGAAGTGGATGCCTGAGTATGCCTTGCCAATTGGAATTCTAGTGGTGCACTTGGATTAGATGTCCTAAAGACAAGTAGAGGATTTGCAGAGAGGAATTTGCAGGGGTGAACCCCTATTGTAAAGCATTTCCATTCAAGAGCATTGAATAAGTACCGTAAGGGGCACCAAGGCATTTGGGACCAGTGGGTGCACTGTGTCTTGTTTTCATTGAGCAGGGGCATTCTAGCCTCCCCTTTGTTTTTGTTGAAGTTTGTTTCTAAGTTTTGCTAAGTGGTTGAAGTGACTGAAGCTTGCATTGTGGCTGTTTATGAAGTTTACGACTGAGTAGAAGAAGATCACTGCCCTTTTGTTTATTGAAGGCCGGTTTTAGTGAATCTCTGGCTGATTTATCACGCTGATGGCTGTAATTTATGAGATCGCCATCAGAACGGTGGTTGATTGTATCAAAGAATATTTGCATGATGGCCTTCATCCGGCGCAATATGGTTTTATTCCTCGTAGGCATATAACTAACAATATTGCAAATGCCTATGTTGGGATTGAGTATGCTAAATATACTGAACATGATTTTCTCTTGTTGCAAGTAGATATTGCAAAGCCTTTTGACACCATGCAATGGGATTTTATAGCTCAGACCAAGCTAGCTTTGGGTTTTGGTCAGAAATTGCAGCACATCATCTTTTGGCTCTAGAGTGACAGCAAAGCTGCATGCATCTTGTCGGGGGATATTTCTGAAGCTTGGACACTCCGTTGTTCAGTTTGCCAGGGCTGTCGTCTTAGTGCTATTCTATATGCTATAGCTGCACATCCTATGCTACAATATATAGACCACTTGGTGGTGACTAACATGTTACATGGCTTGCATATTCCTAGAAGTCGCGTTCTGGTTGCTTAAGCTTATGCATATGATTCGTTTTGTGTGGCATGGAATACTGAAAGGGATCTTTCTTTGCTTATGCAGGCTCTGTCATTGTATGGGCTTGTTGCTGGCCTTCATGCCGATTTTTTGAATCTCGCTTGTTGCCTTTGCATTCTAAAGATTGGGATAGTCTAGTATGGCCGAGGGAAATTGTCCCACCCAATCAGCTGGTATGTCATCTTGGTTATGCTCTGGGTTGGTCAATTACCCGTCGTGAACAGATTGATTGGGTTCTTGCCAAATTAAAGAAAAAGCTGGAATATTGAAAGTTAGTTACTTGGCCTTTGCATGTGTGGCTCAGAATTGTTCAATCTATTTTGGTGGCCTCATTCGATTTTATTTGCCATTAATCTTTTTTACCTAAGGAGATCTTACATCCTTTATGTCCACCATCATGGAAATTTTTTGGCGTTCAAAGCATGGCAGGAAAAGCTTGTGCTTGCTTCCAGTACATCAATTATGTTCACCAAAATTGCATGGGGGGTTGAATATTGTCAACATTCATGTGCACATTGAGGCTTAGAAAGGGAAAATGATGCTACAATTCCTACATGGTGATCACCCTTGGGCTGCTATGATGCGCTTCTTACTTCTTCAACTTACTACTACTACTTTTGGCTATTGGCAACCTACTCAGTGGGATTTTTTGTTGGGCAGTATTGAAGGCGAGGTCAAAGGTTGCCCTATTGTTTCTCAAATGTTTTTGGATTGGAAACATATTCTCTCGCATTTGGCTTGGCATGGCGGGGACTCCTTGCAGGGTTACTCTTTAAAAGTTGAGAGCATCCACTGGTCACGGGTTTTTTCTCCACCGTTGGCTTTACAGGAGCCCAGACACCCATATTTTCTTAATTCAAAAGGAATCTCCTTTGTGATAGATGTCATTCATGATGATGGCACTCTTTTATTGTCTCGCATATGGCTTGGCATGGCCGGGACTCCTTGCAGGGTAACTCTTGGAGAGCTGAGAGCATCTACTGGTCACGGGTTTTTTGTCCACCGTTGGCTTTATAGGAGCCCAGACGCTCATATTTTCTTAATTCAAAAGGGATCTCCTCTGTGGCCAATGTCATTTATGATGATGGCCCTCTTTTATCCTTTCCTTTGGCTGCTGGAAAATATGGTTTAGGGATGCATTATTGTCCTGTATGGCAGGCCATTACTCGGATGCTTCAGCTAGTACCGCCTTTAAACTTCAAGACAGGCTTCAGGATTGAACTCTTCTTCTAGTACACTTGTCCATTCGTCCTTTGAAGCTGTCTCATATTACAGTCTCATCTTTATATAAAGTTCTGTTGTCTCCACCTTGGGCGTCAGATAGGGATAATCAGCTTTGGTGTTTGCATCGTCTAGTCAAATGGTGGAGGAAAATATTGAAACAGATTTGGCACTCCAAGGTTCCTCTTCGACAACAGGTGTTTCTATGGCATGTTCTATTGGGGGATATTCCGTCTGGACAGCTTTAATCATGTAGACATATTGCTCCGGCTTGTCGTAGGTGTTTGGCTCCGAGGGAATCTATATCTCATATTTTTTGGCAGTGCCTTGAGACACGGAGCTTCTTGGGCATCCTTCGGCAGAGATTGCGACTGAGATTTCCTCAGGCTTCTTTTGGAAAGCTTTTTTGGCTTTTTGGGATCTATCCTCGACGGCCGGATTTTGAGTTGTTCTTTACCCTGGTTCGCTACCGGGATTCTGGAATGTTTGGTTGTTGATGCGTTGTCATGCATCATGCAGAATATGAGTTTCACGGTATTAGAGAGTGCTCTGATGACCAGATTGGGAAACTTAGAAAGTGGACGAGTTTTTCCAGAGCCTTTGGCTTAAGTCTCATGTGATTAAACCCGGGGAAAAAGATGACCTTTGCATTTAGGAAAGGCCAAACTTATGCAAGATATACTATAGTAGATGATATGCTAAAACATAATGGCAAGTAGTTGTATCTAAAATGATCTTAGACAGAGGGTCATTCAACAGTGCCATGGTAGCCCATGTGCAACATCCACGTGTCGAGAAGATATACGATCTTGTGAAGCGAAGTTTCTTTTGGACAAGGATTACAAAGCATATTCTTGAATATGTGACGCGATGTTTCTCATGTTAAGTAAGTAACACAGAGCGGCTTAAGCCAACTGGCCTTTAAAACCCTTGGAGATACCATTAGCTAGATGGGAGATTATTTCCATGGACTTTATTGTTGGTTGCCTACGATATAGGTGGATATGATTCTATCCTTGTGGTGGTTGACCGTCTTACCAAGATGGCTCATTTCATTTTGACTAGGGAGTCTATTAGTGCCCCGCAAGTTGCGGATTTGTTTTTTAGCATATATTTCGTCTGCATGGACTACCCACATAGTGTCAGACATGGATGCTAAATCTACTAGACTTTTTTGGACTGCACAAGGCTGGATTTGCATGATCTTGAAGCTTGGACAACATCGTCCCTTTGTGGGAGGCCACAAATTGGGCACTGCAGGAGGCTCAACCTCTTGAGAGAGTGAGTCAGGTGGGAGAGGTGAGAAGACGGTGCATGGAGCCTCCAAGACAATAGCATGTTATACAATATTTGAATATTGAACAAAATGACCCTAACTTGGAGAACGCTAATGATCTCTTCACACTCAACCTTTACATTTGGGGCATCCCATTCTATCCTTCTTGTGTACACTACATGCACATATAGTGCAATTTACATTCTCAACATAATGAGACACTTTTGTGTGCCCTTATTCTTTCAAATTCATCAGCTAGGAAATTTTAGAAATTTAGTTTATAAGCTGGATTGAAAATGTATAACTCAAAATATATTATGGGGCTCATCCACGGTCAATTGGCATGCAGAAATTTGAAGTGGAAAAGACACTGTATGCAAGTTCATGTCTCCTCTTGAATCTAAGAACCCATGGTAACTAATGAAGTTTAGCTTCCTGAACCAGGGTCAAGGATTGATGCCTTTGGATGTAAGTCAGATGTTGCTAAGAGGTGCCACATTGCGAAATACTCAATGGGTGATCGGGGCTGTGGTTTTCACCGGTGCTGATACAAAGTATATGCAAAACATGGTTGCAGCTCCACGAAAAGTACTCCTTTGTCTTTCTGCATAATTTGTATCGGCTGTGCAATTTTACTTTTTTTAATCATCGAATTATTTTATGATTTGATTTTTTTTTGCTGTCCTGTTTTGTGGATAAGTTTGTGTACATGATAAACAAGAATGTTGTTTGCAGGTTTCTCAGTTAGAGAGGAAGACGAACATTCTCGTTTCTGGATTATTCATATTTCAATTACTTCTATGTATCGGATTAGCTATAGGGCATTTCATGTGGACAGACAGAAATCCAAACCATTTTTATCTTATAACTGATCATGAATGGCCAGAACCTGGGTTAAACCTTGGGGGGCTTTTGGTCCAATTTCTGAGGTGATTTTCTTGAGTGAGATTTTAAGTGTCAAGCTCTAGTCTTTCTTCTGGTACTACGGTTTGCTTACACAAATCTACAGTCTGTATGATAAGGTTTGCTCACGTAAAATGTTATAAAGTGTGGTCAAACTTTCTGCAGGTTTGTGATACTGCTTAGCTCCTTCATACCTATATCTCTTTATGTGACGCTTGAGCTAGTCAAACTGATGCAATGCTTTTTCATTCAATGGGATCGTCAAATGTTTTATGAGCCAATGGGTGTTGAAGCCCAAACACGGACCTCCAATCTGAATGAAGAGCTTGGCCAGGTGAATACTTATCACTACGTTCTGAAGGTGTTCCTGTGACGTTAAACACTTGCTATTCAACAAACTATATGGGAAAAGTATCTGGTTGTTATTGCACAAAACATAAAGCAGGTCTCTGTTTGATTGATTTATCTCTGTGCGTGCATGTGTGTGTGTGAGAGAGAGAGAGAGAGAGAGAGAGAGAGAGAGAGAGAGAAAGAAAGAAAGTGTATTATTGTCCACTAAAGGCCAAAATGGGCCCATGGGACATCAAGAACTCTGCATACAAGATAGCACAAAATCAACGTGCCACAAAGAAGAGGCATCGTCGAATATCATCTAAGTGCTACGCAATACAATGCAAGTGAAAGTACATAATGTCAAATCTGAGCCTAAATACAAAGTAAACTAGATGCAAGGAAACCGCCCCTGGGTGCAAAATGGGGGGATGAGTACAATATGCCAATGCAAAGATACAAGTCCAGGTGTCACGGAGTCTGAGAACCAAAATAATACTGGAAATCTTGTCCATCGACTCTGCCTCCTGCTATGAGAGTACAAATCTGAGCAAAGGTGAGGTGAGCGGCTGGTGAGGCGAGATCTCCATGAGTAAGTCTCCTCCGAAAAGCTGCCATCATCCTGGATCGTCTGGAGATGAAGCGGCGAGTACGTCCCCTATGTAACAAGATCCTGCGGCGTCTACAAACCATCTCATATGTACATCCACAGGGTGGAGGCATGTGTCCTGTGTGAGCTCTGACCTCCTCGTGCTCCTTCTGGTCTCTGTCCTCTGGTATAGCGTGTGCCTGGGCTCTATCAGGCTGGGCTCTATCACGCTCCGGTCTGTGCTGATGGTCTCTGTGGTAGTCTCGTCGAAGCATAGTGGCCTCCCTGACATAAAGAGCTAGGCAATGCTGATCCTCGTAGTCCATCACTCGTGAGAGAGGTCCAAAGCCATCCGTGAAGAGACAGTGGAATCTACCTCTGAGCTCATAATATAGCGGGCATTTGCAAATGAAGTGCTCCTTTGACTCCACCTCTCCCATGGTGCAACAAGGGCAGATCCTGGTCTCTCGGCCTGGTCGCCGTCCATCCTCCATGCGTCGCATCCTACCAGCCCCTATCTCGAGCTGATGCGAAGAGACTCTAAGGTGGCCAAGGGCAATCCTCAGTGAGTGGGACATGTGGATACCTATATAGCCTGGTGGAATGACAAATCCATCCTCTGAGATCCGAAGGAAGTGGTCACGATATGCCATCTTCGTCGGAAGCTGCGTGGGATAAATCCAAGTGCGATACGTATGAAGCTGCAGCAAGTCTGCTCTCGTGACCTGGCTAAGCTCGTGGCGAGTCAACTCGAGGTGAGGGGCATCTATGCTGTATCGGAAGGGAGGCAGTCTATCCATGTCTAGTCCAAGAGATGTGAGCCACCTAGTGAGTCTGAAGTACCAGCAATATCGGGCCCCAGATCGTGTCAACTCCATGGCAACCGAGCTCTGCCTGCTGCTGAGTCTCCAAACTCCCTAACCCTGTGCAAATACATGACCGACTGAAACGCTGCATCCAATGCAAGGGGAGTAGCTCCAAACTCTGCTAGCATGATCTCGTGCGGAACTGTAGCCTTGGCCCTAATGAGCCGAGAGAACATGATGATCTGTAACCTCTCTACTCGTCTCCAATCTGCAGCGCCGAGGTCCCCTGCCCAGAAAGGAGCTGCATACATGGCAGCTGGTCTCACCAATGTATCAAAAAGCAAGGATTTCGTATCGGGATGCTGAAAGTGGGACTGAAAACACTGACGCTCAAGATGAGCCAACGAAGCATACCCTTTACTAATCCTATCTCGTGCTACATATGTCATGGTGAAGACCGGTCCCCTGAAAACTGCCCCCAAATAAGTGTACTCTCTAACAAGCTCAATGGGCTGTCCGTCATAAGTGAAGCAAAACTCATCCGTGCTGTAAATACGATCAGAGGTGTTGAAAACCATAACCTTGGTCTTGCCAAGGTTTACGGTCAACCCCCTGTCCTGGCAAAACCTGTGGAGTGCCTCAATATGTGCATGGAGGCCCTGAGCAGTAGAGGAAATGAGAACCACATCGTCCGCATACAGGAGGATAGGAATGGAGGATCCTGAGAGAGTAGAGCCCACACCGCCTGTCATCTGTACAAACATCTCTAGCTCATCAATATATAATCCAAAGAGAGTAGGAGAGAGCGGGCAATCCTGCTTCACCACAATCGTGCTGCATACCTCCTCTGAGAGCCCCTCACGTGTCCGAACCCGACCAGTGACCCTCTCGTACAAAGCCATGATAGCCCACTGTATCTCTCCACTGAAGCCCATCTAGCAAATCCTCTGAAACAATCTGAATTGCGGAACTGTGTCAAATTCCTTCCTGAAGTCCACGAAGCAACAATAAAGCCGTTGCCTTCGTGACTTCGCCTCCTCTACCAGTGCCCTGAGTGTGAGGATGTGGTCAAGTGTCGAATGATCCCTGCGAAATCCAGCCTGCCCTCTGGCTCTGAGTCCTGTCGTCTTGGCATGGTCATTTATACGGCTTTCCAAAACTGATGCATAGATCTTGGCCATAACGTGGCCGATCATGATGGTCCTGTAATTCGACGGCTCCATAGGGTCCCCCGACTTGTGGATAGGTACTATGGTATTGCCTAACCAGGACTGTGGTAGGCCTGTACAAACAGACTCATTGAAGAGACGGGAAAGAACAAAATCTAAGGCATCAATCCCATGGATTACATACTCCGCTTGCAATCCATCATGATCCTTAGCTCTCCCGTTCGTCAATCGGTGGACTGCTGCACGGACACTCTCTGGTGTGAAGAGACTAGATGAGGCTGGCCTAGGGGAATGGGATAAATCGATGGCTGGCTGATCTGGAACATCGTATAGAGCTGAAGTATATGCAGACCAGACACGTGGATCTGTGAGGGGGCTCTGAGACTTCGAGCGGAGGAATTTTCTCCAGAATTCCTTGGAGTCACAGCTGAAAAGCAAGCTTCTCAGCTCCTTCTCATTCCGGGCTAGAAATTGGCGTTTCTTGCGCCTAACCAACCACTTGTAGTCTCTCTTGGTTTCGGCAAGGAGGGGAGACTTCTCCTTGGTCTCAAGGTGAAGTTTCCTGCGGAGTTCCTTACACTCCTCGTCATACCAACCGTTGCAAGGAACAAGACCAACCGGTGGGGGACTCGACGAATGACATGTGGCAGGGAACGACATGTGAGCGGCAGAAACGAGTGAAGTATGTACAAGTTCCCACCGGTCCTGCGTGGATGGTAGATTTTCTAATAGATGAGGACGGAGTAGGCGGCTGAGGTTCTGGCTATATACATCATCGAACTGGTGGTCGAAATGAACCTCATAATAGGGTTGGCGGTCGTGATAACGAGGGGGGGTGGGTCATGGGAGACATGAGTCAAAGTAAAGTGGATGAGTGCATGGTCGGCAGAGGGCATGAAGGGGCTAACAGTAAGGCTATGGATGGAAGGGACTAGAGTCGGGGGACCTATGATGTAGTCGATCACGCTAGTACTACGCCCAGAAGCAGAAGAGAATGTAGGCATGGAAGACTGTGGCCACCTGGACAAGCCGTTATAAATGACCATACTGTGCGAGGTGAGGAGCTCCAGTAACTGACGTCCCTGATCTGTGGGCTGTACTGTGCAGTCTGATGAAGTCCGACAGAGGCTATCATCGTGAAATGCTGGACCGGATCCTCCATGAAGTCATAAGTGAGGGCCTGTCTGTCTGAGGTCCTCGCGTTGAAGTCTCCTAAAAGGATGACTTCTCCGCGATGTGAAAAATCTGCAATGTCCGCTGAGAGATCCTCAACAAATATGGACTGGCCTAGTCCAGTGGAAGAATAGATCGACTGCACCGGGGGGAAGTGGCAAACTGCAATAAAAAGATCTCGCTGAGGGGCTCTGCGGCGGATGCGTACCCACAAGAATCGGGCATGTGAATCCGCTCTCTCCACCGTGATGATCCGATCGAGATGCTCTCTGTACAAAATGGCCACTCCTCCAGATCCTCTCACTCCAAATGTCCGAGTGTGCTGCCTGAAGGCAGATCTCCATGTATACCCTGTCACTCATGGCAAAGGTCTCTCTGGACTCTCGTGTGTCTCCGTGAAAAAGATGATATCTCTCCCAAAGAATACCCCCCGTAGATTGCCTAGCTGTGCTGTAAAAGAACCATTGCAGTTCCATACAGCGATGCGTAGACTGTCTGACGGGTGGTGTGTCCCATGGGCCCTGTCCCGTCAAGCGGTCGGAGTAGGAGGTGGAGGTGGGGCTATATCTGCTGGTCTGCCATCTCTAAGCACTGTGGGAGCACGCCTCAAGGTGCCTGTGATGAGTCTGCCATCCCTGATCACTGCCCACTTGCCCTGAGCTCGGGCTGCATCTCTCTGAGGCATGAGCGCCTTGCGGTCCTCAACCTGTATCTGAGTCAGATCCTCGTCCATGGAAATCTGTGGGTGGTCTCTGAGTGTCCCTCTCCTCGTGAGGGCAGCTAGACGTGCCTGGGCATCTCTGAATCTGATAATGAGGGGCTGCTCTCTAGTACGATCCCTCCCGACTCTGTATGCTCCTACTATGCCATGATCTTGTACTCCCAATGTCTGAGAGACAAAGGTCACAGCCTGTGTCATCGTGGACTCTGTCGCCGAGGGCAAGATACCACGAATGCGAATGTTGAGGGCTTTTGTGGCCCTCTGTTGTGACTCGGCCAATGTAGCTGATACAGTTGATCTCTGAGGCTGTGATGGCTGACGGCGGACGACATCCACCCACTTTGTGGCTCTCTGGACCTCTGTCTGAAGGGAGGTCAAACGCTCCTCAACCGCTGCTACTGCTGTAGTGGGAGATGTGTCTATGTGCTGAACGCGAGTCTCGATTTGCTGCACTCGCTCTGTGTGTCCATGAATCTCTCTAGCAAGAGTCCTATGAGTCGCCTGTAAGACCTGAAGATCTGTCCTAATAGACAAGATCTCCCGATCCTGCTGTGTCACTCGATCAGTAAGAGATGCAACCTGAGCTGTAAGTAGAGCAATGGTCTCGTCCTTCCTGTGAAGCATCTGAAGGGCAGCTCGGAGGTGGGTCTCAAAGTGCTGAAGCTCTGGTAGGATGTGGTGGCAAGGACAAACAGTGCAAGGCATGGAAGGAGAAAGAGAGGGAGAAAGGGGGGAAACCGGTAAGGTGGGTAGCGGGGATGAAGGAGAAGGCTGGAAAGGGGGAGAGAAAGCGGGTACCGGGGATGGAGAGGAGGGGATGGGTAAAGTCTGTAGAGAGGATGAGGAGGAGGGAGCCTCTGGCAAAGTAGGTAAAATAGGCAACAAAGGGGAAGAGGTGACAGAGGGCTGTGAGAGGGAGAGCAAAAAGGGTGGAGAAGGGGTAGGAGAAGAAGGAACCTGAGAGGGGAGGGGTGAAAAAAACTGCGGGTACAAAGTAGCTATGGGCGGAAGATGAGATAATGGAGCTGAAACTGGTGTACCTGCGACTAGGAGTGCGGCAAGTGCGGGCACTGCGCTGGGCGAAACCGGTGTACCTGCGACTGGGAGTGCGGCAAGTGCGGGCACTGCGCTGTCCTTTGAAGAAGATGCAAGTCCTCTTCTACTATAGTGCAGCATATCGGTCGTGGCGGCCATTCATGTTGCTGCTGTTGCTGCTTCTGTAACATGCTCGACGGTGTCGGCCATGTTTAATTACGGGAAACCGGCAACATTGAAAAGCGGGAGATGGGGACCGCTGCCAATGCGCGATGAGAGAGAGAGAGAGAGAGAGAGAGAGAGAGAGAGAGAGAGGGAGGAGGCTGAGCGGAGGGGCTGAGCGGGTGAGAGGGGGGGGCTGAGGCGGAGAGGCTGAGCGGGGGGCTGAGCGGGTGAGGGAGGGGCTGAGCGGGGGGCTGAGCGGGTGAGGGAGGGGCTGAGCGGGAGGCTGAGCAGAGGGGCTGAGCGGGTGAGGGGGGGGCTGAGGCGGAGAGGCTGAGCGGGGGGCTGAGCGGGTGAGGGAGGGGCTGAGCGGGGGGGGGGGGGGGCTGAGCGGGTGAGGGGGGGGGCTGAGCGGGAGGCTGAGCGGAGGGGCTGAGCGGGTGAGGGGGGGGCTGAGCGGAGGGGCTGAGCGGGTGAGGGGGGGGGGCTGAGCGGAGGGGCTGAGCGGGTGAGGGGGGGGGGGCCGAGGCGGAGAGGCTGAGCGGGGGGCTGAGCGGAGGGGCTGAGCGGGTGAGGGGGGGGGGCTGAGCGGAGGGGCTGAGCGGGTGAGGGGGGGGCTGAGCGGGTGAGGGGGAGGCTGAGCGGGGGCCTGAGCGGGTGAGGGGGGGGGCTGAGCGGAGGGGCTCGTGAGGGGGGGGCTGAGCGGAGGGGCTGAGCGGGTGAGGGGGGGGGGGCTGAGGCGGAGAGGCTGAGCGGGGGGCTGAGCGGAGGGGCTGAGCGGAGGAGGGGGGGGGCTGAGCAGAGAAAGAAAGAAAGAAAGAAAGAAATAAAGTTTATTAAAAGTCTTCGAAAGACCGAAGGGTCTATGAGAGAGAGAGAGAGAGAAAAGGAAGAAAGAAAGATCTATTAATGTCTTTGGAAGGCCTCATGGGCCTATGAGACAAAGTATACACAAAAAAAGAGTAGTTACTACATCTCTGAATATGAGAGAGTCGAGGAGTGCACATGGCATCTCAGCTCTAAGTTATTATAGCACCCATGTGTATTCTAAATCCTATCATAAAGTGGCCTTCATTGCATCAGTTTAAGACTGAGAGTCTTTGGCTAGGATTTGGATTTGAAATCCCTAATTAATGTTGTCTGTCTCGGTAGACCGCCCATTTGCTAGCTTTAGGTGCATCCTTCATTTTTGTGAGTTCAACGTTCCTTTGTTTTGAGCTGGGTCTGAGGGAGCTCTTTAGATATCCAGATATTGTTGGGCTAGTTACCTCATCCTCACGAGGTTCAGTTTAGTTAGGCTTGCATGTCCACGTGGACTCCATGCAAGGAAAGACCCTCGTAGAAGAGGCTCCAGAGATCATTGTTGGCGGTGATGAGGGTCGACCTCCGCAAGTTCAGAGAGGGAGCGCAACTCTTGGCTACTACACATAGTCGAGGGCTAGGAAGTTGCTGGGGACCGCGTGAGGCGGTGGCATCAGAGCAATATAGCAGTGGAGCAGGTCGATTGTTGTGCGAGTTGTAATCGTTTGTTTTTGTGGAGTGTTGTGGCTTTGTGGCTTACCTAGTTGAGTTGTAAAGGGCAACAAGCCCGTAAAGCAACCCTTTGGTCCGTGGATTCTGAAAATGAGAGCGGAAGCACTGTCTCTCTAGTCTAGCCAATGAAGCATATCCTTTGCTCAGGCACGCCTGCATCGCGGGTCTCATGGTGAAGGTGGGTCCGAAAAAGACGACCCCCAGATAAGTGTATGATGAAACTACCTCAACAGGGGACCCATCAAATGGGAAATGCTCATTGCGCATGACGACTCGAGATGTAACCTTGGTTTTACCTAAGTTGACCTTCAAATCATGAGACTCACAAAAGGACTGTAGTGCATCCAGGTGTCTCTGGAGCCCCTCTGCTTGAGGAAGACAAGAGAGCCACGTCATCTGCATAAAGTAATATCCGGATCAACGTGCCCTCGAGAGAGCAGCCTACCCCACCCTGTGCCTGCATCATTGTCTGGAGCTCGTCGATGTAGAGGCCAAGTAAGGTAGGTGATAATGGGCACCCTTGTTTGACCCCAAGAGTGCTCATGATCTCGTCTATTTGTCCATCCAGATCCTGTCTGGACTCTACTTGAAACTCGCTCATAAAGTCCAAATGATCTCTTGGTCGTAACCCAGATTCTATAGGCGTCGTATGAGGCGGGCTCTCGGAACCGTGTTAAATGCCTTGCGGAAATCCACAAAGCAACAACAAACCCTCTGCTTCCGTGCCCTCGCCTCCTCAATGATACATCTGAGCGTGAGAATCCATGGTCCCATGATCTCGCCTGAAACCGGCCTATCCGGTGCTCTGAGTCCTCGACACTCCGCAAATCTGCTGACCTTAGAACCAAGTACTGATGCATAAATCTTGGACATGACATGTCCAATCATAATGGTCTTGTAGTTCTCCGGGTTCATAGGATCCCCTGCCTTGTGGATGGGTGAGATAGTGTTGATGGTCCAAGTGCGTGGAAACCCCAAGCAAACGGCTTCATTAAATAGCTTGGCTAAGATCGGGGCTAGGAGGTTAATCCCATATGCAATGAACTCAGTGAATAGTCCCTGCTCGGCCATTATAAAGTTTCATTACGGCATCCTTTACCCCCCTCCCTATTGAAGAGAGTGCAGGATGTGGTGCGTGGCATATGTGATAGGTTAGGGGTCGGCTGATTTGGGATATCATAGAGCGTGCGTGTATAATCAGACCACACCTTAGTGTCAGTGAGTGGTGGTGGGGACCGTCCCTCTAGAAATCTCCGCCAGAAGTCCTTAGATTTGTTACTGAACAGAATGTTCAATAGCTCCTCCTCGTTTCGACGCTTGCGTACCAGACGGCGGTACTCGCGTAGCGTCTCTGGTTCGCTTGGAAGGCTGTTTTTTGTTTTGAATCTGAGTTGACAGCGTAAAGCCTTACACTCATCATCGTACCACCTATTACAGGGTACGGTCGTAGAAGGTGGTGGACGGGTGGAGCGGGTGGTGTGGGGAAAGGCGTGAAGAGCGGCCTCGTGTAGTGAGTGAGTGACTAGGGCAGCACAGTCTTCTAGTAAGGGTATAAAGTCAATGTATGCAAGAAGTATGTACAGACGGCCAGAGTAAGTAGGTGAGTGATCGCGATCAAAGCGTATATCATTGTAAGTGGAGTAAGAGCTCAAACGGGGTAGAAAATGCTGTGCGGCGGGGGGTAGAAATGCTAAAGAAAAGATAGGTATGGTCAGCCCCTGGAGGGAGAGGTGCTACGGTAAAGTCAGTGATGCGAGATGTGAAGACAGGGGATCCCATGATGTAGTCCACAACACTGAAGCCTCCCCCATGTGGAAAGCAAGTGAAGCCACTTGATGCGGGCCATCTGTCAAGACCATCATAGATAATGAGATCATGCATTCTGCCGAGGTCTAATAGGACCTGCCCATAGGATCTGAACGGTCCTCGTTTGTGAATTGAAACTCGTAGCATACCTGCCTCCTCTGCCTCCTCAAGGTCAATGTCTGGGAGTAGAGTGGAATCATCCTTGAAGTCAAGGAGTGGTGCCTGACGAGCACCTGTTCTTGCGTTGAAGTCCCCAATTAGGACGACTTCCCCGCGGCTAGAGAAGTCAACGATGGACTAATAAAGGGCAGCAAATGGGGAGGTCTCGGGGGGGAAATAGCAAAGTGTGATAAACAAATCTCGGCTATCCATATGTCGGATCCGAATCCAGAGAAACGTGGAGTGTGGATCTCTTTGCTCCACTGAGATGGTCTCCAAAAGTGTGGATCTGTAAAGGACTGCGACTCCTCCTGATCCTCGAACCCCTCCTCTGAGAGAGAGAGAGAGAGAGAGAGAGAGAGAGAGAGACGCCGACTCTCGATATGGAGTCAATGTGATGACGCACGTAACTGTCCAAGGGCAATCTTGAGTGAATGTGGTAGATGGATGTGGGTGTACCTTGGTGGGATGATGAAACCCTTTGCTGAAATATGCAAGCAGTGGTTCCGATAGAAACTGGGCTTCACAGGGAGCTCTGCCTGTGCTAGCCAGGTCTTGAATGTGTGTAGCTGTAGAAGATCCTCTTGGATGATTAGGTTGAATTCGTTGCCTTGAAACGGGACAAATGGAGCGTCAATGCTGTACTGGAAGGGTGGCAGCTTGTCTATATGAAAACCCAATCTATTAAACCACCTGCATGTGCGTGTATACCAACATCTCTGATCACCTTGAGTTGCTAGTGCCATAGAAGATGCTAGTGCCAACCAAGGTAGCCTCCATCGCCCTGTGGTACATGAGCTGTGTACGCGCACACACTCGGTAGAGATAAGTGATAGTTAGGAATGCCGCATCTAACTATAGAGGAGATGCCCTGAACTCAGCCTTGATAATTTGATGAGGGACATATGGCTTGCTGTGTATCATCCATGAGAGTAGGAGAACGTGTAATCTTTCCACTCGAGTCCACTGTGTGTCGGAGAGGTCTGGTCCCCAACAAGTGCTACCATACATGCCGGCATGTCGGACTAAGGAGTCGAAAAGGAGAACCTTGGTCCGCGGGTCTTGAAAGTGCGAGTGGAAGCACGGTCTCTCCAGTCGGGCCAGGGAAGCGTAACCTCTATAGATTCAGGCGGACCTGCATCGCCGGTCTCATCGTGATGATAGGTCTTGAAAATACACCCCCCAAGTATGTGTATGATGAAACGATCTCAACTAGTGCCCTGTCAAAAGTAAACTGCTCTCTGTGTGGCTGCTCTAGAGGTGTTGAAGATTATAACCTTGGTTTTACCCAGATTGACCCTCAAGTCACGAGACCCGCAAAAAGCCAGTAGTGCATCTAGATGTCTCCGGAGCCCCTCAACGGATGATAATAGCACTACATCAGGTAACCGTCGAGAGGACAACCAGCACTCCTAGTGTCCTCATAAAAGACTCAAGCTCGTCTATGTAGAGGCCAAACAATGTCGGTGAGAGTGGACAACCTTGTTTGACCCCAATGGTGCTCAGGATCTCATCTCTCCATCCGCCCCCCGTCTGAACCCTGCTAGAAACCCTCTCATAAAGTGCCATAACAGCCCAAACTATCTCTGGCCCATACCCTAGCTCCTGTAACCTCTTGATGAGGCGTGCTCGAGGTATTGTATCAAAGGCTTTGCGAAAATTCACAAAGCAGCAATATACCTTCTGTCTCCATGTCCTGGCCTCCTCTATGACACTCCTACGTGTGGTGTGCGGGAAGGCGTGAAGGGCAGCTTCGGCTAATCAATGTGGCCCGGTCCTCTAGGAGGTGTATGTGGTCAATATAGATGAGTAAAGTGTAAAGCCGTGCAGAGTATATGGGTGAGAGGCTGTGGTCAAAGTGTATGTCGTGATAGGTAGTGTAGGTGGGTGGGTTGGTGAGTGGTAGAGCAAGGCGGAGAGTGGTGATATTGAAGAAGAGGTATGTGTGATCAACCCCAGGTGATGGTGGTGAAACGGAGAAGTTTGTGATATGTGATGTGAAGGCAGGGGATCCCAAGATGTAATCAACTATGCTAGACCGCTCTCCCTACAGAAAGCAAGTGAAGCTGTTGGAGGAGGGACATCGCTCAAGACCATTATAGATAATGAGATTGTGTGCCGTACCTAGATCCAGTAGTGCATCTCCGTAAGAAGTGAGAGGGGCCCGTTTATCAGCAGACACTCGTGATATGTCAGCGTCAGCTAGATCTATGTCCGAAAGTAAAACAACATCCTCTCCAAAATCTAGTAGTGGCACCTACCGTGCTCTTGTCCTTGCGTTGAGGTCCCCCACTAGGAGAACATCTTTGCGGCTCGAGAGATCCATGCTATCATGATAGAGGGATGTATATGGTGATGTCTCATCCTCCTCCCATACTGCCCTGGCAAAATGTGAGGTCTATGGTGGGAAGTAGTAGGTCGCTATGAAGAGATCATGGCGGCTGGTGATGGGTTGTGTCAGATCCAAAGAAACCTAGAGTGTGGATCTCTCCTCTCCACTGAGATCGCCCCAATAAGAGATGATCTATATAAGACTGCTACTCCTTCTGATCCCTGTACTCCGCCTGTCTCCCTCGTCTCCCTCCTATAGGCTGACTCCGTAGTGTATCCACTGACCACCTATAAGGGGCGCTCTGGGCTCTGATGTGTCTTTGTGTAGAAGATTATGTCTTTTCCTGTGTATGACTCCGAAAAATTCCCAGGCTTGGACCAGAGGGTACCATTACAGTTCCAAATGGTGTAAGCAAGGGTCTTAGTATCTTGAGTCTTATCCCTTATGTGGAAGAGCAGTCAGGTGGTCGGTGGGGTCCGGTAATGAGACATCCATCCCGCACTACTGCCCACTTTCCCTTTTTGCGAGCCGCATCATGCAGCTGCAAAAGGGCATGTCTCTCCTCTATCTGTAAAAAAGGAGTCAGGTCCTCATCCATAGATAAAGTGGGGTGATCCCGTAGAGTCAATCTATGACGCAAAGCTGCCAATCTTGCCTGAGTGTCCTTGAAGTGTATAACAAGAAGCTGCTCTCTGTTGGGATCTCTCCACACTCGCCATGCTCCCACAATAGCATGGTCCATAACCCTATTGTGGTCGTATCGCCCATCAGTGCAGTCTGTCTATGGGATCTGTCAGACTCTGATATTGAGAGCCTTGGTGGCCCTTTGCTGTTGCTCCAAAAGGGTAGCCGAAACAGTTGCTTTTGCGGGTTCCCGCTTCACCCCATCTACCGATGTGGATGACTCTGCTATGGCTAACTGCATGGTGGCTATCTGAGCCTCCACGGCTGCTGCTGGTGTACCCCCCGAGGCCATGCTCAAGGAAGAAAACTCCTTCCTGAGCTCCACGATGTCTTGTCCGAGCTCTTGAATGAGATTGGCATGTTGCTGAATAACAATTGCTTGCTCCTGGGTGAAACAAGCGTGCTCCTGCGCAAATCGGGTCAACTCCGCCCCTCATGCCCGAATGCTACGTACCTTTATGAGGAGAGACTCCCATAGATCTGGTGGGTCTGTTAGTACGTTGCTCGGAGATCTCGCTACAAAGTTAGAGAGGTGGGGGGGTTGAGCGATAATGGGGTGGTGAGGTGATGAGATGAGCAAAGAGTGGGGATATCAATGATGAGGGGATTCCAATAGAGTACAAGAAAGAGGGCTGGCTTAGAGGGAGAGGGGAGGGGGAAGATAAAGAGTAATGTCAACAAGTATGTGTATCTGGGGATTGTGAATTGGGTGATGGAACAATCGTCGATGTAACATTTTGATATGGCTGTCGAAGTAGAGGCTCCCGTTGTAGCTGTCAAAGTCGATGATGAGGATCCCAAGGTGGAGGCGGGTGTTGATGATGATGAGGATGGTGGCCCCACTGAGGTAGGTACTGTACTAGTCTTCGTTATTGCTTTGCTCTCCACACCGAGTCCACTTCTGTTGACTCGTGTGTTCACGTCCTCCAGGGTAAGTTATTTTAGGCGGGAGGCATAGGTGGAGGGCGGAGGCAGGAGGCCTAGTCGGAGGGCGGAGTAGGGAGCCGGAAGGCGGTGCAACAAGGATGCGGGTGGGCGGAGCAGCAGGGAGGCGGGTGGGAGCAATAGGCGGAGCGAGAGTTGCAGCAGCAGCAACGCGAGCTGGAGCAAGGCGGAGGGGAGGAGCAGTTGGTGAAGCAAGAGCGCGGGTGGATGGTGGAGCAGCAGTAGCAGCGCAGGTGGAGGGTAGAGCAGCAGCGCGGGTGGAGGCAACAGCTCAGGTGAAGTAGGGAGCGGGAGCGGATTTTTTAAAGAAAGAGATAGTGAAAGGTAGAGAGAGAGAGAGAGAGAGAGAGAGAGAGAGAGAGAGAGAGATTAACGTCTACTTCCACTGCATCTGAAAGATTGGAATCATATTTTATCGCCTGGGAAAATTGTTTTACCCACGCAGCTTGTGCGTAATCTTGGTTATCCTTTGGGGTGGACAGTCACTCGCCCCTAGCAAATGGACTAGTTGCTTGACAAGCTGAAGAAGAAATTGGAATACTGAAATTTGGCTAATTGGCCATTCAATCAATCTTGGTTGCCTATATACAGTTTTATTTGCCCTTGATGATGTTTACTAAGTAGCATATCTCTCTCATGGATTTTTTTGGTGGCCACATCATCAACATAAAGCCCTCAGGTTGCTTTCTATAGATCGTGTTTGCTCGCTGAAGATGCATGGGGGATTAATATCCATATGTACATTCTAGCTCATAGGGGAAAAATGATGCTTCAATTCATGTACGGTGATCAACCATGGGTGTACATGATGCGACATTTGCTTTTGCATTTATCTAATGCAGCATTTGGTCACTGGTAGGTCACCTAATGTGATTTTCCCTTGGGTCACATTGATGGTGGGGTTAAGGTATGCTCTTTTTCACTTGCTTGTTTCGTGACTGGAAGCACATACTCTCCCATCTTAAATGGAACAGTAGGGATTCTCTTGAAGAAACTCTTGGCCTGCTGAAAGCCTTCATTGGTTAAAGGATCTTGCACATCTGGTGGCATTGCCGCCGCTCTTATTTTATTTGATACAAAAGAATATGCCTTGTGGGTAATGTGCTTGATGATGCTGATGATAGGCTAAAAAATGTAGAAGGCTTTTGTGCACTGCATGTATATAGGGGGTAGACACTTAGATGTACACAACAATTGGGGCTTTTGGATTTAGTGGGTGCTCTTTTGTAAGTTATTATGGACTGATGTAAATATTCCAAGTTATAAAAATATGTTTTACAGGGATTCTGCAGTGTAGGTGCACCAATTTCCGGTTCTACCATTTGGACAGATCTTGGCTCACTGATATATTGCATTGAGAACATGATATTAATTGACACACCTCATCGCATAAAGAGGATAGTGCATTGAGTAATGCGACTTTGTAAGGTTGCTTGACCCTTAAACCTTTGTATGCATTATAACTTGATCATCCTCACACAATGATCAAGTAATGTGCACATGAATGTGCTTGGCGTCATGCACAAACGGTTTCTCCGCACAAGAGGGAAGGAGAGCCTTACCAATGTTCTTTATCGATGGTTGTGTCTACTCCTTTATAAAAGAATATGGAGAAATAATAGGCATGTCGCATAAAAATGCCTTACAAATGAGGGTACAAGCATAGTAAGAGTCAAAATAGTGTCACTATGAAATTGACTTCTCCCCAAATTCCCAAAAATTTGCTATTGAGACATCCCCAAAAATATGGACGAGTCTGCTGAAGCAAGGTGAAATGTGAGCATGATCATAGACCGCTCTCTCTGCATTGAAAATTCTCCCATGGATACATGGCAATAAATAACTCTCCATTATCAAGAGGCAAATGAACATTTGACATGTTTTATACTGCTTGCCAAGTAAAAATCCTTGAGCCATAGACACCCGAAGAAATAAGTAACGGCGCCTCCTTTTCGAAGTAATTTGCCTTGACCTTTAGAAAATAATCTTAGAGAAGGGTATAAAAGCCCTAGTAGTTAACTAAAATAATGCCAAAGGATATAAAGGGTTAAGGGTATAAAGCTGCCTCTTAGTAGTTGCCAGGAAATGTGGAATAACCTTTTGTTCACTGATCAACCTAACAGGAGAAATGTGAAATAACCTTTTGTTCAAAGTAGTGCTTCCTGGATTGGAGAGAGGAAGCTTATAGTTTTTGCTAAATTTGGCTTGCAATTGTCTTAGGTCATGCAATGTGTTTCCAAGTCAGTAATTTTGATCATAGGAAGTAATTCCATTTAAAGGAAAAGATTAGAAAGCGATGATTACACAGAGAAAACTTTACTTCTCCTATGGTATTTGATAAATGGATGGACAATCAAATAGGCCTTTACTATAGCTGCAATTATTTTGGCTGTTCTGTTGTTTGTGTTCAAGATAGAATGTTTTGGATCAGCTCAGTACAATATGTGTTGGACAGGTACAGTATGTTCTGTCAGATAAGACAGGTACTCTTACACAAAACATCATGTCTTTTGTTCAATGTTCGATAAATGGTGTTGCTTATGGCAATGCGCCTAGAAGTAGGATTGGGGAACAATCAAATACAGAACATCCTGTACATACAGTGTGTGAAGACAAAGATCTTATGGACGAGCTTCAAAAGACAGATGTACTACCAAATTCACAATGGAAAAAATGTCAAGATTTCTTTTTTCACCTTGCCGTGTGTCATACGGTTATACCAACATATTTGGATGATGAGGCAGGAGATATAAAATACCAAGCATCTTCACCGGATGAAGAAGCTCTTGTGCAAGTGGGTTTCTTTTCCATATCCTTAAAAGTTTACTTCTATGGATATTGAGAAAGAAAATAATGCTATGGAATCATTCGCTCTTCTTTTGGAATCATTTGCTCTTGATAAGAAGTATTTTGTTTCTTGATTGATTTTTTACGACCTGATTGTATCTATGCATAGGGAGCAGCAATGTGTGGTTTTCAACTGACTAGACGGGTACCTGAGGAGCTTGTTATAGATTGCCAGGTGCTGTCTTTACTTTTTTTGCCATATGAAAAGCCTCTTGTTAAAAAATATGTTATATCCGTGCTCACATAGGCTAATATTTCCAAAAAGAGATTTGTCACATTGCTACCTGGTTCATTTCAAAGAATGACTTCTCTTATTAATAGCATCTTTAGGGCCGATACATTGAGACACTGAGTATCTTGGCAGTATTGGAATTTACCAGTGATAGAAAGAGGATGAGCATCATTTGCAAAAGCTCAAATGAAAGGTATTTAATATTAACAAGGAATCACATGCGCTATGTTTTCAAGAATCCCATGTGCTATGTTTTCCACACATAGTATGTATTTATTCTCAACAAGGAAGGTATTTATTCTCAACAAGGAATCACATGTGCTATGTTTTCAAGACTCAAATGTGCTATGTTTTCACACATAGTATGTATCCCCACACTCCCACCCACCCAAAAAAAACAATAAAAAGGAGAGAGAGAGAGAGAGAGAGAGAGAGAGAGAGGAAGAGAGAGAGAGAGAGAGTCTATTAATGTCCACTGGAGACCAAAAGGTCTATGGGACAGCAAGAAACCCTCTAGTACATCTGCTTTAGGGAGGGCACTGTAGGAACAAAGTGGAGACAGGTTGTGAACACAAGTGAGGAAGAGTGCACACAAAAGAAAGCTCCAATAGAAATGTTCAAATGAAACAATACAAGTACTTGGTATATATAGTACCCAAGTACTACTGGTCAACCATAGGGTTGACACCATATCTTTGTAATCTTTTACAAATCCCCCCTCAAAGATATGGGTGAAAATACCCTGGAAATATCTCAGGTGTACCCTGCAGTACCTAAAGTACCATGGGTGCACAAATTCATCCAGATGGATATGCAACCTATGGGAGTACATGAAAACAATGTCATTATGAATCACTTCACAACCCCCCTTGACATTGTGAGAATGTCTCTGATCCCCAAGCCATGTTGATGTTGTAAGAAAAGATCTGTTGACAGGGCTTTGATGAAGATATCCGCCACATTGTCCTCAGATGGACAATAGATGAGATCAGTGAAGCCATCAGAAATACAATCCTGTACATAATGATTATGATTTTCAATGTGTTTCATGCGAGCATGAAAGACAGGATTGTTGGCTATGGCAATGCAACTCAGGCTGTCACAAAAGATAGAGTTTGCTTCGCCATCCTGTGCATGATGCAAGTCATGCAAAAGCTTCCTTAAACACATTAACTTCGTAGTGGCTGAAGTTGCAGCTTTGTACTCTGCTTCACTGGAGGAAAGAGAGACTCGCTCTTGCTTCTTACTGAGCCATGAGATACAGGCTGAACCCAACGAGAAGCAATAGCCAGTAGTGGACCGTCTGTCGTCAATGTCCCCTGACCAATCTGAGTCGGTGAAACCACTCAGCGCTAGATCACAATCTGAAGCATAATGCAAGCCAAGAGAGAGAGTGCCATGGACATATCTGAGAACCCTCTTTGCTGCATTCCAATGTGTGATTGTGGTACAATGCATGAACTGACTCAAAAGCCCTGTGGCGTAGGCTATTAATATCAGGCCGTGTGGAGCATAGATATATCAAACTGCCAACCAACTGCCTGTACAAAGTGCCATCAAACTTTTCAGTAGTATCATGCTTACTCAGCTTGAGTCCCTTTTCCAATGGAGTAGCCACAGGCTTACAGTTCTCTATTTTAAATTCCCTTCGAATACTTTGTCTGTGACATAGAAATCCCATCATGGGTTTGCCAAAATTCAATGCCAAGACAATAGTGCAATAGGCCCAAATCTGTCATGTCAAAGTTGTGACATAAAGCGGACTGCAATGCTGTAATTTGCTGCAAATCACTGCCAGTGAGTATGATGCCATCCACATATAGTACTAACATGACCAATTCTGATTTTTGCTGCAGAACATACAAATTTGGCTCTATATGAGTGTTGACGAAGCCTTGGGACAGCAAAAACTGATGTATCTTCTGATACCACGCACGAGGTGCTTGCTTCAGCCCATAGAGAGCCTTCTTGAGCTTGCATACCTTGTGCTCTTGTCCCTTCACCTCAAAACCTTGGGGCTGATGTACATAGACCTCCTCTTTAAGATCTCCATTGAGGAAAGCGGTCTTGACATCCATCTGGTACACTGACCAACCATAAAATGCAGCAAGAGAGATGACAGAACGAATGGTGGTCATCTTGGCCACTGGAGCAAAAGTCTCATAATCTATCCCCTCCTCTTGTGCATACCCCTTGGCAACCAAACGGGCTTTGTATTTCTCAATTGTGCCATCTGAATGGTATTTCACCTTATAAATCCATTTCGTGCCAACCACATTTTTCCCAATGGGCGCATCAACCAAGTCCCATGTGGCATTCTTCTCAATGGATTTAATCTCAGCTTCCATAGCTTTCTGCCATGCCGGATTATGCTGAGCATCCTTGAAGCTCTGAGGCTCATTTTCAGGTTCCATCACTGAGGTCATCAAAGCAAAATTGACCTTTTGCTGATTTTTCAGAGTGCTGGCCCTGGTTTTTCCCAAAGTAGGCTGATCCTTAGCATCTTGAATGGTCAACCTTGCCCAACGTGGAATAGATTTCTCTTACCACTCGGAGCTGCATCAACATCTTTAGTGGCCTCACGACGTTGATAATGCCTCCAAACATGAGGCTGTCTATTCTCATTAATTGGTTGCAAATCTGAAACATTTGAGGGAGAGCCATCCTTAACATGTGGCAAGCCATCTGAACTATGAGAAGTAGAAGGGGAAGCATAAAGAGACTTCGTCTCATCATCCTCAAATTGGATGATGTCCAAAGAGGTGTCATCGTATGGTGGCAAGTCTGCACTAGCGTGCGGCATGTATTCATTCTCAGCAAAGAGAATATCTCTGTTGATTATTACCTTCCTGGTAGCAGGATTATAAAGCCTAAATCCCCTGCTTTCAGTGCTATACCCCACGAAAATGCATTTGACACTCTTGTCATCAAGCTTTGTCCGATGTGCATTTGGAACCAAAACATATGCCTTTGAGCCAAAAACTCTGATATGACTAACCTTTGGCTTAAAACCATACAAAGCCTCAAATGGAGTCACATTAACCAAAGCTTTGGTAGGGCATCTGTTATGAATATAAGTGGCTGTCACAATTGCTTCTCCCCAAAAAACCTTTGAGACTCTCTTGAATTTCAGCATGCATCTTGTCATTTCCATGAGAGTATGATTCTTCCTCTCAGAGATTGGATTATGCTGTGGTGTGTAAGGGCATGTCAAGTGATGTTTAATCCCAGGTTTCTTAAAAAATCCTTGGAATTCATGTGACATGTACTCTTCCCCTCTATCTGAGTTGAGTGGAGAAGTCATCTATAAAGGTCACAAAGTACCTTGCTCCTCTATGCGTGGGAATAGTCATGGGGCCACATACATCACTGTGCACTATCTGCAACACTCTGGTTGCCTTGACCCAATTCTTGCCTTGTTTACTGAATGGCAAGCGATGCAATTTTCCAAGTGCACACCCCTCACACACTTCATTGCTGGTTGCTGTAATTTTGGCATTCATCGAGTCATATTATTGTTGTACAAGTAGGACAATGCCCTGTGATGGACATGTCCAAACTTGGCATGCCATAAATCAGCCTAGGAAGTGTTTGCTACAGCCAATACCTTCTGATCATAAGGCTGAGCATCAAGCTTGTATAAGCCTGTGTCATATGTGCCTGTTGCTACAACCTCATATCCTTTCTTTGGATCCTTGATCCTGCATTGGTTATCCTGAAATTCGACCAACATATGTTGATCATGGGTAATGTTTGAAACTGAAATCAGATTTTGCCTCAAATCTGGAACATACCAAACATCTCGGATATACTTAACTTTCCCATTATCAAGCTGAATGTGAATGTGCCCAACTCCGATGATGTCTTGAGAAGCATCATTGGCACATGTAACTTGTCTGCCATGAACAAGTGATGCTCTCAAACCACTCTTGGCGGAGGAGTCATGTGCTTAGTAGCACCACTATCGATATACCATGTATCACTTGCAACAAGGGAAGCATCCCCTGATTGATTTTCAGCAATCAAATCCCCCCTGGCATCCATCTTCTCATTAAATGCAGCAAACACAAAATCTCTATTACCTTGGGCAAGATGAGCTTTACCATGTGCATCTGAAGCATGAGTTTCAGTGGGGGCAACAAAATTATTGCTAGAGCTGTCCCTTTGCCTTTTCTTTTCATTGGTAATTCTTTTCTGACACTCTGTGATGTAATGCCCTGGCTTCTTGCAATAGTTGCATTTGCCCTTTTTCTGATTTTTGCTTGAATTGCTTGCATTGCCCTCCTTGGGCTGAGTTGTATGGATGTGTTTTGGCTCAAACTTTTTCTAAAATTTGCCCTTTCCACCCATGGCAAGCGCTTGCTCACCCTGACGAGAGGCTTTGGCAAAATTTGAGCATCTCTCCTCTTCCTGTAACAAAAGCCCAACTAACCCATCGAACAAGAGTGGGGCTGCCCTGAGAACAATGGTCAATGAAGTGACGAATGTGCCATATGAGCTAAGCTATTGAGAGTAATAGAGACGAGCTTCTTGTCTTCTATTTCCTCATCAATACTTGCGAGCTGATCACGTAGATCAGTGATCCGGGCAATATGATCAGTGATGGCCTGGCCTTCCTGCATCTCAAGATCCTTGAGCTGATTTGTCAAGGCAATGGCCCTTGCCTCATTCTTAACATGATACATGTTTGCCAATCTTTCCCATGCTGCCTTTACATCCTTGCACGACTTGATAGTCATCATAATGTGCCTCTCCACATTTGTGGCAATCAAGAACATTGCTTGGGCACTACAGTGGTCAAACTTCTTGTGCTCCTCCGTCGATGCTATGGGACTAGCAGGAGGGGCTATAGTAGTCTGCTGTCTGCCTGTAGTCTGACCCGAAGAAGCTGTGCTGGATGTAGATGAGTCTGCTGGCCTCACCTCATCCCCACTAACAATATCCCACAAGCCCTTACCAACCAAGATGTTCTTAAGCATGAATGACCACAAGGCATAGTTTGGTTCATCTAGCTTGTCACCCTCGGACAAATTGCCAAAACTGTTTGAAAGAGTCGACATGATGCAAAATGGGATACCCACAAGCTGCAAATGTACTTGCAAAAAGAACTGTAAGTCCCAAAAGTGCAATGGGCTGCAAATGTGCTTGCAAATCCCAAACAAATGCTTGCTGCAAATGCAAAGCAAGGCTAGCTGCTCTGTAATGCCACTGACTGCACAATGCAATCACTGCAAAAATGGCATAAACCAATCAGTGCACTTTGCTGCAATCTGAAGTGCAATCCCAAACTAAAAATGTACAACCCAAATCTGAAATAGCGCACCCACGAGTGCTCAAATGCATCCAACGGAGCTCAAAGGCATCCACAACTGTAAAGTAACTGCAAATGCGCCCAACAATGCAGAGTATCTGCAAATGCACCTGAGAGTGCAAGAGTATGGGCTGCAAAAACAGTTCCGAAGAGAAATACACAGCTCAAAACACTTATTGAAAGTGCACCTTGGCCCGAAACACCTGCAAGGCAGTCCACTGACTGTGTGGGCAAGCTGGAGATGACAAAGGAGCCGAAGTGAGCTGTTTGGAGCTGAATGAAGCTGTTGGGAGTACTTCTGAACAGAACACACGTGTAGAGAAGAGCTTGGAGCCTGCTGGAACACACCCAGGAGACGTTGGAGCTTCAAAGAGTCCAGATCTGAGGAAAAACGCCGAAAAACAGCTGAAAATTGTTCGAATCGCCTTCTAATAAGTTGTACGGACTGTACGGACATCCGTACGATTGTACGGACAAAACAAGTTTTTTTTTTCTTTTTTCTGTTCCCCCCCCGCTTGAAATGCTATGGGATAGTTTGTTTTTTCTTTTCGCTTGAAATGCTGCGGGTCAGATTTGTTTGTATGCGGGCAGCTCCGAAATTTCGAAAAACGTTGAAATCGGACCTCAAAAGGGCAAAAAATAGCCGTTGGACTGTAGGAGCTACCTCAAACGAAAGCTGGAGAGCTGAATGTGAGAACCAGGAACGCGCATTGGAGCACCAAGCTTGCGGGAGCTTCCAAGCAAGCGCGGGAAGGGGCTCTAGAGATGGAAGCACTCTGATACCAAATGTAGGAACAAAGTGGAGACAAGTTGTGAACACAAGTGAGCAAGAGTGCACACACAAGAAAGCTCCAATAGAAATGTTCAAATGAAACAATACAAGTACTTGGTATATATAGTACCAAAGTACTACAGCCATACATCAGTTTAAGACTGAGAGTCTTCTGGTTTTGATTTAAACTCTCTGATTAGGGCTATGCCTTCATGGTAAACTGCCCATTTTCCATCCTTTCTGGCAGCCCTGACTTTAGCTAATTCAGTTGCCTTATTCTTGAGTTGAGCTTGTGTAAGCTTCTCTGCTATCCATACTTTGGTACCCTTCAACTTGTAAGATTGTCGAAGAAGCTTGATCCGCATATCTTTTGACTTCAGTGTAAGGATTGCATGACCTTTATAGTGCATAATAGAAGCTGGCCTGGAGTCGTCATCATCTTGCTGATCATCATCTACCCATTTAATGTTGGGCAAGCTTGCTTTGATCTTTGTCAATATTTCACTATATGTGTCCTCTTTTGACTTCAGTGTAAGGATGGCATGACCTTTATAGTGCATAATAGAAGCTGTCATCATCTTGCTCATCATCATCTACCCATTCAATGTTGGGCAAGCTTGCTTTGATCTTTGTCAATATTTCGCTATATGTGTCCTCTTTGTACCAATCTTTTGGGAGTCCTCCTATTCTAATCTTCAGTGCATTATCACATCTAAATTCATGTTCTTTAATCTCTGCTTGAATATCAAACTTACTTGCTTTGGTGTCCACTTCCACTGTCACTTCCTTCTTAGCAATTTGTACTTCAATGTGAACAAGATCTTTGACTGTAGAGACTAGCTGCGGGGTGGGGGGGGAATCCTTACAAGATTTTACAGCCTCATCAATTACTAGGCCCTTACAGAATGTGAAGTCGAGCCTTTACTTCTGCCAGTTCCAATCGTAGCTCTCTCACTGCGTGCTGTAGATAAAAAATCTGATCTTGTTGCCCAAGGATGGGTCGTTTTGAGCCTTCTTGTTGGTAATCCCGTGCATATGGAGAGGGTGTCATGGCTGCAACTGTAGAGTACTGCGTCATGATGAAGGTTGAAGGGGTTGAGGGGGACTTGGAGGAGAGGGTAGGCTAATCCATAATTGGCTATCTATTGAACCTCCTAGCTTAACCTAACCCCTGGGTTAGGTTGGGAGTGTAACCCAACTCGAGGTGAGGGTTAGTGTGTTTGCTGCTAACTGAGGTAACTGTTGGTTGAGGCAAAGGGCTAATGGGTGGAGGGTGCTAATGGGCTGACGGGCTGTACGGAGAGGTATGGACTAGGTACGAGTTGCTGCTGTGATGGGTTGTACGGAGAGGTACAGGCTACTTACAGAGAGGTACAGATTGTTGACGGAGGGGTATGGACTGCTGCTGGCGGGCAATGGCTGTACGGGATGGGAGGGAGAGAGGTACGGACGGGAGAGTTATGTACGGGAGAGAGAGAGAGAGAGAGAGAGAGAGAGAGAGAGAGAGAGAGAGAGAGACGTTTGCGAAGGCCTCACGGGTCTATGGGACAAAATGCAAAACACACCAAAAAGGGAAAATAACTCATACAAGCCACAAAGCGCTGGAGCAAAGGGTGTGCTAACGCCCTTGCTGAGTAATATGCTGAAATAGAAAAGCTCAATAGCTCAAGCCAAATTTAAATCAAATACATAATATATCACATGCTATTTGCAGTAGGATGAGAGTGGAGTTGGAACTCAGAATCCAAAACCCAGCATTGTGGTGGCATGCCTATGAGCAGTGAAAATGTCTCGGATCTGCGTCTATCGGGCTGTCTCATGTTGTGGTGGAAGGGGGGGCGTGGTCTCCTCGATCTCTGACCTTGTTGAGTTATGTTCATAGTGACTCTGTCTCGGGTGGTCTCCTCCGAGGAAAGCTGTAATAGGTCTAACCTCAATAAAGGGTGCTCTGGTCGCTCTCCGTGTCGCGCATGGCCTCTACACCACTCTCAGAAATCTAGTGTGCCCGCATATTGGCTAGCTTCTCCTCCTCCATCCCATTGTGTCCTGGAGCTGACTCAAAGACATAGAAATCTGTGACCTGCCACTGTGTCTGGTCATCCTCTGTGCTCTGTGGTCTGATCGCCTCATGCTGCTCTCTGATTTGTCGTAGCAGGGTCTCCCTGTGTTGGCACATCTCAAGCAGATAGAGCTCAACGTAGACCTGGTCATGAAAGTGGATCAATCGTGATAGTGGGCCGAAGCCACTCCCATCCTGGTAGAGACAGTGGTATCGCCCTCGGATCTCGTAGTAGGCTGGGCAGGCTCAAAGAAAGTGCTCCTATGTCTCAATCACTCCGAGTGTGCATAGCATGCGGATCCGTTGCTCTCTGGGTATACAGGCTGCTCTCCCTGTCTCAATCCTCAACTGATGGGATGAGACCCGCATCTGCCCAATAGCAATCCTCAATGCATGTGAGACTTCTCTGTCCTCGAGATATTGGGGTCTGATGATGAACCCCTCCTCCGAGACACTCAAGAAGTGATTGCGGTAAAAGTGGGTCTTGGTGGGGAGCTCTTGATCCCCCTCCCCAAGTTCGAGATGTGTGGAGTCGGAGGAGATCTAATCGTATGATGCGGTTAATCTCATCTACCGGAATAGATTGAGGGGGTGCATCAATACTGTATTGAAAGGGAGGGGGCCTGTCCATCTAAATCCCCTGTCTGGCAAGCGATGTAGATATACGTGCATACCATGTGTCTACCCCATTGTCAGCTAATCTTCTGGATGACAGAGGCTGAAGCGGGTGCAAGATATGAAGGACCTCCTGATGGAGCAGTACTAAATGTGGGTACCATGGAGACATACGGTGGAGAGGTTGATGAGGCGGCACGGCGTGCAGAGGACCACACTGATGTAGCCATAGAGGAAATAGATGGTATTGCATATGTTGCAGGCGCTGCCGTCGTGAAAGTAGATGGTGAGGACATAGGAAACATGGGGGTCAAAGAGGATGCGAGGACAGTTGGGAAAGAGAAGGATGGGGTCGAAGCCATGTATGATGGATAAGTAGTAGGAAAGGACATAGATAATGGTAATGGCAACGTAGAGGGTAGGGACATGACCGGAGCAAAATGAGAGCCCACAGTTGTCATGGATGTAGAACCTAGACTCGACAGACCGGGGGTATGCATAATAGACGAAATAGTAGCTTGACCACTGGATGTCAAGTCCGGTGCTGTAGTAGGCACTACTCCCATTGAAGTGGCTGTTGATGAAGACATTGTTGCAAGAGGTGCTGTCTTGACCTTGAAGAGCTTCTGAGGAGGCCTTTTCCTTCGTACTTTCCTCTTTCACTTGCTCTCTGCTTTGTACTTCTTCTTCGGAATCTCGATCTGATCACCAGTGGATCTTGTTGGTCCAGATCGATGAGAGTTTTGATTTAGTTACTTGCTCTGGCTACTGCTCCAATGGGTTAACTTTGTGCTCGCCTTGAGGACTTCGTCGGCCGGAACTCTTCTCTCCACTCTCCTCAAGTACCTCCTAGTTCTCTCACTAGCTCCTTCAAGGGTATCATAACTACTCGGCATAAGAACTCTCTCCTCTAGGACCCTCGAATACCACTTCACTCTTGCTACTCAACACTAGCAATGTCCCACCATGATCGCCATAAACTTCCGGAGGTGCGCTCACTTCCGGAGGTGTTACCGGAGGCCTAAGGCCACTGATGTGAGAAGCATTGTAAGTACTCCATGTGCACCGCGTGTAGTCACCCTGTATCTGACAAGGCACTGCTGGATGAAACATCTGTGCCACGTATGAGTCAGGTCTGGAGAGGTTCTATAGAGTGTGATCGCGTGACATGAAGACCCTTGACGCATGGGCATGTGCTTGGGTGATATGTCCACCTGATGATTTGGTCTCAAGAAAATTCTTGGGTGTTCTTGATGCTTTTTTGGAACTGTTTTCCTCTTTAGTCCACTGTTTTGTTCCGAAATGTGCTGGCAGCTAGCTTGGCTTAGCCAAGCTAGTGACTGCTGTGAGCAGCCACGTGGCCCAGCAAACAGGGCCAAGAGCCATGTGGTATCCACGGGGCCTGGGAGAGGCCTTTGAGGATGCCATATTGAGGCGCAGCACCAGCGGGAGCAGCAGCAGTGGGCACAGCCAGAGGGGGGTGTTGCGGGAGCCCCAATGCAGACGGGCACTGAGGGCGTGTCGCGGGAGCCTTGGGCAGACAGGTGGGGGTTTAGAGACCTTGAGCAGGCTGACGGGGGGTAGAGGGATGGAGATGGACGGTTGAGGGTGGTGAGGGGAAGCTGAGGGTGGCAAGGGGTGGCTGAGGGCTGAGGGTGGGTGAGGGGGCGGCTGAGGTGCAGCCAGCAGGAATGATGGAGGCCTCGCGGCCTATGGGACAAAGTTCATCAAGAAAAGGAACTCATACAAGCCTCTATGGGTGAAGCAAAGGGCACGCTAGGCCCCTTGCTGAGTGCTATGCTAAGCTAAAGAGCTCAAGAGGTCAAACGCAAAACTCAAGTTGAAACTCAAAGCTGAAAAACTGAGACTCAAAATCTTAACCTGGTGCCGTGGTGGCTGTCCAGTGGGCTGCAAATTTGTCTTGGATCTGCATTTGTCGGGCAGTCTCTTGCTATGGCGGAGGTCGTGGTCTCCTCGACCTCTGTATCCAATGGGCGAGAAGAGTGACCCCTCGTGTCCAACGGTCTCCTCTCAGGAGAGTTGAGATAGGCCGGACCTCGATCATGCATGCTCTCGTTACTCTCTGTGCCGTGCATGGTTCCTGTGTCGCTAGTTCTATAGCGTCGTATTGTCTCTCCGTGCTGATCCACTTTGCCCTCACGTCAGATAGCTTCTCCTTCTTTACCCCACTATGTCCTAGAGCTGACTCAAATACATAGAAATTTGTGACGTGTCGCTGTACTCGGTCTGCCTCAACTTCCTGTGGCGTGGTCACCTCCTGCTACTAGTCTAATACGTCTCAGTAGTGTCTCTTTGTGCCGTTGCATTTCCATCAGATAGAGCCTAATGCAGACTTGGTCATGGAAGTGGATCAACCGTGAGAGTGGACCAAAGCCGCACCCCTCTTGAAAGAGGCAGTGGTATAGCACCCATATCTCATAGTAGGCTAGACAAGCACATAAGAAGTGTTCCTTTGTCTCGACCTCCCCTAGCGTGCTTAGCCTACAAAACCATTGCTCTCTTAGTGTGCTTGTAGCTCTCCCTACCTCAATACTCAACTGATGGGATGAGACCCGCATGTGCTCAATGGCAATCCTCAGTGCGTGTGAGACTCCTCTGTCCTCTAGGGATTCGATGATGAGTCCATTGTCCAATACTCTCACAAAGTGGTCATGGTAAAACTAGATCTTGGTGGGGAACTCTTGGTCCCTTGCCCCCAAGTTTGAGACATATGGAGCTTGAGGAGATCTAACTGTATGATGCAACTAATCTCATCTCGTGTGACCAACTTGGGTGGTGCATCCATGCCATACTGAAAGGGGGCGCCGGTCCATCTAAATACCCTTGCTGGCAAACCTTGTGGATACGCATGCATACCATGCTGTGTTGGATCCCGCTCTCTGCTAACCGTCTAGATGATTCTAGTGCCAACCTCGACAGTTTGGAGTTGGGTAAGGCCCCAATTCTAGGGAGGAATGCCACTATCTAGAAGATGGCATCAGTTCGAAGCGGGCTGATGGTGAACTCTGCCTGTACTCTCTGATGAGGAATTGAGGGCTTACTCCGAATCATCCTAAACCCCATAATCACCTGTAGCCTCTCAAATCTCCTCCTGTTTGTCATCGAGAGATGACCATCCAGAAAGATGTTGCATTGGCAGTCGGAGGTCACTAAAGTGTCAAAACAATCGGCGGATTCTAAAAGTGCATCTGGAACCACCACCTCTCTAGTCGGGCCAAATCTCCTTGCCCTCGTGTGGTCGTCCTTAGCTGCATGGACCATCTTGAAGAGTGGCCCTGTGAAGATTGCCAATATAGCGTGTGAGGTGTTATGAAGATCATAACCTTGGTCGTCCCAAGGTTAACTGCCAAGTCTCTCTCTTTATAACACAGCTCTCGGGCCTCCAGATGTCTTTGAAATCCCTCTGATAAAGATGATATGAGGACTAAGTCATTTGCATATAGCAGTATCATCAAGTCAGCCAATAGTGATCCCTCGCCGGTCAATAAAGGATGTGATCTCATCAATGTAAAGTTTGAAGAGAGTCGACAAAAGGGGGCATCCCTGCTTCCCTCCATTGGTGCTCTCAACCCAATCTGATAGGCCTCTTAGGGAACGATCTCTCCCTCTGATGGACTTGTATAGGCTCATCCCCCCCAAATCATGACCTTTGGATTGTGCACCTCGTGAAGTCTTCTGATCATACGAGATCATGGAACAATGTGGAAGGCCTTCTGGAAGTCCTTTTTTTGGAAGGAATTTCTCTCCTAGGCCTCCATTGTAGATTCATGGGACATCATAGAGTGAGCTTGCATATGTGTGCTAGACATCTGGATCCGTGATTGAAATAGGCGGCTTCCCCTTAGATAGAAGCCCTCACCCCATGTAGGATCTCCCTCTCAATTGGATCACCTCATCCATCTTGTGTGTGAGAAGAGCCCAGCTCGTACGACGTGTCAGTTGCCATGAGATCCGCTGCATCTCGTGTGTTGTCAGATGGACCAAGGCTCGCTCACATGTAAGGTGAGATCTCAACTATCGGCACTCGTTATCAAACCAACAATTTTGATATCATATGCTTGTATTAAACTCCGCATGAGACCCTTCAAGATCTATGGGGCTAGCGATCACTATCAATTAATAGTGATCCCTTAAATCCAGTGATAGAAAATATTACAAACTTGTTTTATGTAGTGAGTACTTCTTGGGGTAGCTTGTGTCCCAGTCCCAATACCTTGTTGAGTGTTCCAAAACCTGATTTCATCCTATTCATTCTGTCTTTGTGCCAACTGTGATTTGGGTAGCTTCCATCACCTTATGTGGTATGTTGCTGGCACCCATCTTCGAAACTCTATTCAGGTAAGCCATGAAATGGCATAATGCTTTCTCTTCTAGAGGTACCTTGACCTTGATAAGCTCCTAATCAGCCCTCGTCCATCATACCTTCCTCTTTCACCCTCCGCTTTGAATTTCTTCTCTAGAGTCCCGATCTGATCACCAGGGATCTTGCTGGTCCAGGTGAATGAAAGTTTCGATGAAGCTACTTGCTCTTGCTACTGCTGCTCGGCCTGAGGACTTCGGGAACTTCCATTGCACGTAATTCCTCTTGTATTGAGTTTAGTGTGTAGGAAGTCTTCTCTCCACTCGGCATAAGACCTCTCTCCTTTAGGGCCCTAGGATACAACTTCACTCATTGCTACTCAACACCACCGGTATCCCACCGTGATCACCATAAACTGTCTGAGGGGAGGTTTGATCTTTGCTGTAGGTGTTATTGGAGGCCAAATGCCACTGGTGTAAGATGCAAGGAATGTGTGTCACAACGAATGTTGAGGTGAAACTACTAATGTCTTCCCGTGAACGTTAGTGCAATTGATCATGTAGTGGGGCAAATGATTGTGGTATCTGTGATGGTGCAGACTCAGCGCGGAACGAGTACGGAGTGGACATTAGTGTCAATGATAAGCATAAAAGTGAAACACACTCACAACACCCAGCCCTCAACGTGCACAAGGCTGAACTCAAGCCACATAACACACGGTCCGCTGGACCGGATAAAGGAAGATGAAGGGAGGTTGGAGCTGCGAACAGAGATGGACGGGAGCATAGCATATAAGATGAAAATGACCAATACCCCACATAGAGACACACCCAGGAGTAGATATACCAAATGGAGATGCACTAGGCGAGTTTGTGACTCCAGCCTCTCTCTCCACTCATGCTTAATGATTGAATGCTCGAAAACTCCTATGCTTGAATGCCCCCAATCCCCTCTCCTAACCTCCTCTTCACAGTCACCTTCACCATCGGCTCGTCCTAACAGGAAATCCCCCTCCCTACTTCCTGTTGGTTGTCTTCCTTTCCCCTTAGCCGTTCCACTGCATCGATCGAATGATAGAAGCCACTAGGATAAAAAGGGGCTGGTGCCGCATGTGAAGGGGACGGCACTCCACCCTACATTTTAGACACCCAAATCTGCAAAACTGCCTTAGTGGGATTCTCCTTTGCATAGAAGGCATTTGGAATTCTGATATTGGCAGAGCGACCTCTCCTATGAGGCTCAGAATTCATCCAAACGACTAGAAAGTAGTCTAAGGTAGGAAAGTCGGGAGAAATTCACAGTGAACCACTTGTATTCAAAGCCCACTCGTCAAGATAAAATCTGTGAATGTGTGGATGAATGGGCTAAACAGCAGTATTAACTGCTACCAAGTAGTGTTAACCGATGCTCTATTTGTGTATAACAAATGTTAGTTACCATACATAATTGTTATCTCAAGTTCTAGCAATGTGGAATGCAAAACAAAATGCTATATCATGGTCTGCTATGCTAAATCTTACGTAGCAATGCTAATTACTTTACTATTTCAAGACCTGTTTTGTTAACTCATCATCAATAGTTTTCCTTGGTGATTAGTTATTGTGTTCTTCTACTGGATGGTTTGTCAGGGATTTTGTACTCCATATCATTCATTCAGACTAGATGTGATTTCCAACGTATTGCCCCTCTTAAGTGTTGCCTTTGTAGTCTTTCAAAGTCATCATCACCAAGATTTGGTGCTGCAGAATAAAACTATTTTGCAAAGGGGCTGATACAGTTATTTTGAAAAGACTAGCAAAAGACCAAGGTGGAGTTGCAGAAGTTAGTGTCAAGCATCTAGAAGAGTTTGCTCATGCCGGTTTTCGTACACTTTGCGTAGCAGAGCGGGAGGTATTGTACAATATCTTTTATCTAGCAATTTTCTATGCCTGCTGTTTTCTTATTTTGAGAGTTCTTAATCATGACCATAATGTATAACTGCATCCATCATCATTGCATTGAGTGCTTTTGTTCTCGGTTCTGGTTCACTAAGCTATCTTTTTTTTTCCAAGAAAGAGACTTCTATTAAGTAAGAGAAAAAACCCGCAAGAGCAAGCTCAAAGCGGAATACATCATGAAATCATGAGGATAAATAAAACCCCCTCAAAGTGAGGTGGAAAATAACCAAGGCTGAGGCTGAAAGTGCCACCTCAACCCTGTAGGAGTCTCAGAGAAGAAAGGAGAATCTTTCTATTCCCTGAAGAAAGAAGCCCTCCTAGCTGAGGCTGCACGGGAGCCTCCTTGCATACTCATCCATACGGACATCAAAGTATGTACGGTGTCTAGCCAAAGTGTGCGAGAGATGAACCTGAGTACCCTCCAAAGCGTCTGTACATCTGGCTCTCCAGATATGCCAGGATGCTATGCTCGCTAGAATCTCCCAAGAAGTATCCACAGACGCATTTACGGCTGTAAAAGGAAGGTGTGGTACCACATCCAACGAACAGGACTCAATCTGATGACGTCAAACCAAAATGGCCCGAGAGGAGTCAAGTCTCTCATAGAAATACCTGAGGCCCCTGTAAGAGAAAGCCAAGCCACTCAGCCCCATGTCATATAGAATGGGGAGTGGGCAAAGTGACTGAAAATCCTGGCTACCCCCATCCAAATCATCCTGGCCTGTCTACAATCCCATAAACAATGTTGAATAGTCTCCGAAGTAGAGAGGCAATGAGGGCAAGTAGGGTCGACTCCGAACCTGGATCTCCAAAGGTTCACTGCAATCCCACCATGGATAGACAGCCAAAAGAAGAGAGAGATCTTTCTATCCTGTGGGATTTCCAGAGTCTCCTCCAGAAGCACCTCTGCAGATCCGCAGTGATATCAAATGTCTGCCAAGGAGGAACTCTGGAAGGTCTCCAACCTCTATTGAGCTGAAATCTCTTGGCATTACTGATCGTGTAACGAAAGAAGGGGATGCTCTTCTCTCGATGTCCTGTGTCAATCCACTCCTACTCTCCAAGGTCCCACTGCAAACACCTAATGGGAACTCCGCCATAGAGCATGAGCCTCCAAGACCCGGTGGAGAGTAGCCGGGGGTCTGGGCCGAGGAACCACTCTGAATTTGATCCCTGCACCAAAAGACCTACAACTTGAATAGGCTGAAAAGCAGACTCAAGCAAGATGTCCTCTCTGGACCTGAGCAATCTGCCACCATCCTGCACACTAAAAACTAAAGCATCCTCTTGTGCATCTCGAAAGGCCAAAACCTGAAGCGGAACACCACCTCTCGTAAAAGTACCTACCCAAGTGGAGCAAGTGAGTGGCATATCATCTGTGTCTACCCAATCCTCTGGAAGGGCTGCCTCAATCTGCAAGATCCTCCCTGTACTCCCTCTGAGATGTCCTGTCAACTGAGATTTGGTCTCTTCTGGAAGCCTGCGGAAAGCTTTCCAAGACCCCAAAGATGATGCAGGTCCCCTCTCCCACCTGGACCACTGCATGTAGAGTGAGGCACCAAGTCGTTTGCCATGATCATCTAAAATACTGTCATTCCACATGATGGGTTGCCTATCAATCTCTTCACGAGAGGAAGGAGGAATCCTCCGAAGAGTGCTCCTAAAACTGGCCCATGCTTTCAGAATGGTAACCATGAGAGGGGACGAAGTCATCCAGTCTCCTCCTGAAGAAGGTGTGTACCTCTGTATGCTGCTAATAAGAAAGGCCTTCCACGGTTCTTGCCCTGGCAAAAGTCCCCGCACCATCATCTTGCATAGTAAAGCTTTGCACTGTAAATCTGGATCAATAAATCTGGATCAATAATATTGAGACCCCCTTCCTGTGTAGGGAGGATGAGGGTCTCCCAACCCACCCTGGCTAAGGCATCTGCTGTGCCATCAAGCCCACTCCAAAGAAAATTTCTGATTGGTCTCTTGAGCTAAGAGATGTAGTCCCTAGAACGGCACCAGCAAGAACAAACAAACAAGGCCATGGCCAAGAGAACCTGGTTGACCACCACAAGTCTAGAGGCAATATCCAGCTTGTCTGAGCTCCAAAAAAGGAGCTTCCTCCTGGTGCTCTCCAACAAACTGCTGCGTGGAAGAAATATCCAAGCCGACCTGGCAGCCCAAATACCTGACAGGCACACCCCTCTGAACCCAAGTGAATCCTATGTCAAGCCCCCAAACTGGAGTGTCCTCATCATTGATCCAAAAGCCATTGGATTTATGCCAATATATTTGCGCCCTCGCCGCCAAGCAAAATAAATCCAATGCTGTCCTGAAAGAAGTGAGCGTCTGTGGAGTGGCATCCAAGTAAACTGCTGTGTCATCTGCCAAGTCGCTGTCAAGTAACTCCTCTTCCCTTCTATTGGGAAGTCTCAGCCCAAAGATGTCAGCTTGAGATCTACTCATAGCTTCGGCCACGAACAAAAAAAGAAAAGGAGCAAGGGGGCATCCCTGACGGACTGATCTGGAAATCTCAAAACTCTCACCCCTTACCCCACCAATAAGTACCTGGCTGTGGGCTGATCTGTACAAAGAGGAAACACCTATGATCCAAGCATCAGTAAAGCCAAAACGTAGAAGGGTGCCCTCCAAAAAACCCCAATCTACTCTGTCATAAGCTTTCTCAAAATCCAAAAGTAGAATGGCTAGACCCTGGCCGCTCTGCATGGCCCACTTTGAAGCTTCCTAGAAAGAGAAAATGTTTTAAAAAATGCTTTTGCCATGCACAAATCCCGTCTGAGTGTCATGAATAAGATCTGGGAGAAGGGGCTGCAATCGGAGGCTGATTGCCTTGGCCAGAATCTTGTAACAAGTCCCCAGAAGTGTGATAGGCCTCCACTGGGACACTAGATTTCTGCAACCTCCTTTCGGGATAAGGTGGATGAGACCCTCTGTAAGCGACCCAGGCATCTCACTAGAGTCCCAAATGCCCTGCAGGGCTGAAGTAATGTAGTCTCCGATCATATCCGAAAATGCAATGAAAAAAGAAGGGCTAAGGCCATTCAAACCTGGGCACTTGCCCTTGTGAAGGGCTGAAAGTGCAGTCCTGAAAACTGTGTTGGTGAAAGGTGCATCAAGCAAAACATGCATATCTAGTTTCACCAACAAAGGGATGCTTTGCCAAATAACCTGTCTAGCAACCTCTCTATCCCGTGTCTTAGGATCAGTAGTAAGAAGGGCGGCCTAAAAATCTGAAGCTATGCGCAAGACATCATCTGGATCTGTCTGTAAACCCCATGTGAGTCAATAAGCTGGGATACACTCTCTCTCCTATGTCTAGGGCCAAGAGTAGAGAAAAAGTGTTTATTGACTCTGCCACCCATCTGCATCCTGAAGGACTCCCGTGCATGAAAGGCATGCTTTGCTCTTTGATCAAGCAGTACCTGCTGGCGAGCCCTTGCTGCAGCAAGGTGCTCCTGAATCCAAGTATTTGAAGGCCGTTTCTGCTCTTCCCTCTGCAAAGCTGCCAACTGTTGGCGAACACCAATCTCACGTTTGAGAATATCTCGTTTCCTAGTATAAGCAACTGAGAGGTAGAAGTCGCTAATACCAGAAAGGGCAGCAGCTACTTGTGATGGCAATGGTTGCCCACCCTGCACATGAGAAACCCATGTCTGCAGGGCTGCCTCTGTAAGGTCCTCCTCTATGTACAAGGCATCTGGAATCCTCATGCTGGTAGACCGGCCACTCAAGTGAGGCTCTGAGATAGCCAGCACAACAGGAAAGTGGTCTGAAGTGGAAACCCCAGCAGCAATGCATATCGATCCACCTCTGTCTAGTGCCTAATCATCTACATAGAATCTGTCAATGCGTGCATGAATAGGCATCTGCTGCCTCCTGTTCGACCAAGAGAACAGGAGGGACTGTGGTTGAATAAGAAAGGCATCGTCCAACCAAGTATCTCTGCCACAGTAGTGAAAAAGGAAGGCATCCCAAGCTGCTCTCTCCAAAGAGTGAAGTCCTCCTTCTCTACCCCCTTTTTTGTCTGACGGTAACTCAACCATGTTAAAGTCACCTCCAATTACCCATGAATCCGCAACGGGGGCCCAGGAGAGCAAATCCTTCCACATGATGGCACGTTCCCCTCTAATGTTGGAGGCATATAGGTTAAGGAAACCAACCTTACACCCTCCAATCAAGAGAATAATCCACTGAGCTCTAGAGGGAATAATGACTCCGTGTCCAACAACCAAGGGGAGAACCAACTGCGAAACTGAAATAGAAGTGCCCCCCCTGGTGCCCAAGGCAGGCGACCAAAAGTATGGCCACAAAGCAACTTGCCTGACTTGGCACAATCTCTAGAATCCAGTTTGTGCTCCTGAATAAATAAGATATCAATGGAACCCCTAGTAACACCTGGATGAAGCTGATCCCGGATCAGCTGTCTACGGCGGCGATGTAGGACGAGCTGAATCTTTCTGTGACGAGCTGCTGCTCCTCCCCGCTCCCTTGCTGCCCCCTCTCTTCCAGCCCCTCCCTCAGCGCCCTCCCTTGTTGCCCCCTCTTCGCTAGCCCCTCCCTCTGCATCAGCCTCTCCCCCTCCCCCGCCCTCAGCCTCTCCCCTCCTTCCCCTTCTCTCCCTCTTAGCCCGCCCCCTCACCTCTCAGCTCTGCTCCCCCTCTGCCTCCCCCACTCCCTCTCAGCCCTGCTCCCCCTCCCCGCTCCCTCTCAGCCCGCCCCTTCAACTTCAGCCCTGCTCCCCCCCCCCCCCCCCCTCCCTCTCAGCCCTGCTCCCCCTCCCCCACTCCCTCTCAGCCTGCCCCCTCACCTCTCAGCCTGCTTCCCTCTCCCCCGCCTCTACCTCTTCCCCCCGCCTCCTCCCCCCCCCAAGCTTCTTCCGCCTCTACCCCCTCCCCCGCCTCTACACCCCCCCCGCCTCTACCCCTTTCCCTAGCCTCTATCCCTCCCTCGCCTCTACCCTTCCCCCCACCTCTCCACCGGTCGTGAAAACTATTACTTTTTCTAAAGATGAGTTGCAGCAGCTCAAGAAGGACGTAGAGATTGAATGCTCTACCACGTTGCTAGCACGCATCTTGAGGTCTCACCCTTCCAAATCCCAAGCAAGAGACTGGATGCTTGCGGCTCTCCCCCCATACCTCACTCCACGATTGTTAGATGTTCGTCTTCTGGGACGAGGTTTTTTCCAGGTTGTTTTTGACACTCCAAAGGCTGCGAGCACACTGTGCTCAAAGCTGAGTTTTTACACCTGGGACACAGGAAGATCTTCTTTGACGCCTTTGATATGGGTTTCGACCCAGTGGAGGCAGATAAGGAAATCTTTTCGCTCTTCATCGGATTTCCCAGGCTTTCAGGTTTACCATCGACTTCTTTCTGTTATTGGGGAGCATTTTGGTGCGGTTGCTGAGATCACACGCCTCCCTAGTTTGCCATTGACTGCAGCAGAGGCAACCAAGGCTGATGGGGTACCTAGAGTTAGGGTCCTCTGTAAGGATCCTAACCTCACGTTGGACCGTGTTATGATCCAGCGCCCGGATGGTTTCTTTTTTCGCTGGAGAGTAGAGATTACAGGTAGGCAGGACCAGTGTAGGATATGTAGGACCATTGGACACTTTGCCAGGGATTGCCCCAGGAAGAAGAAAAGACCCAAGAAGTCCTCTGGTACAGCTACCGCCCCACGGCCTCGAGAGGGGGGTGGTACAGGTCCGTGGTACAGGTCCAGCATTTGCTCCTCGGCCTCGACAGGGGGGTGGTACAGGTCCTGCACCTGCTCCTCGACCTCCGCATGGTGGCCCTCCTTAGGATGGTGGTGGTACAGGTCTAGTACCTGCTCGGCTTCGACATGGGGTGGTACAGGTCCAACACCTGCTCCTCGACCTCCACTTGGCGGTCCTCTCAGGATGGTGGTTTAGCTCCTGCTCGCCAGAGTGCTCCTCCACGGAGCGCTCCTTTAATACCGCCACCTTCTACCTCAGTTGCCTCACAACCTTCTACCTGAGAGGCACCCGACGCATTACAGTGGGTTCCAATTCGTGTGAAGATCCTTGCTTCTGTTCACGAGTGTACACTAGTGGACTCTGCTTCACCTCGGGCTGTCCCTCTAGTCTCACCTCACACAGTCCGAGATGCTGAAGCTTCGACCTACTCCCTGGTTGTAGCTTCTCCCCTAGAACCAGTGGTGCCAGACACTCTCCTTGAGGCAATACAGGTCTCTGCGGCTTGGTAGACACAGGATCGAGAGTAGTCCTCACTTCCTCCCTTGGATAGGGGGAAGGGGATGCTTTACACTATTGATCCTCTTCCTTCAGAAGGGATCCTTTGCACTCCGATGTCTGGCTTGCTTCACATGAACTCATTTTCAGCCCTGGCAGATGCTTCAGATTTCCAAGAGGAGGAGTTTGTGCCCTCTACTTTTGGTGAGCCAGTGATTGGGTTTCCTGTTGACAGGGCTTCTTCTTTAGGCGGCAGGGTTCTTTTCCCTGTTGATTTTCCGCAAGTTGGTTCCATTCCTCGCTCGTCGAGCAAGAGGTTTTCCCCTATTGAGGGGTTTGTTTCTGCCACTAGGTCGGGTAAGGTGTTCCACTCTACATCCTCCCGTTGAGGAGGATCACTAAGCAATCTGCATCCTGTTCCAACAGAAATTTAACTTGATTTATGCAAGATGAGACAAGCTATAGAGCACAGTGAGCAATTACTTGGAATATGGTGAAAGTAATACCAACTTTATTGACAAGTACCCATGTAATAAGGATGATGGCATGGTGAATTTCACTTACACCTTGCTGCCTGTGGGTACCACCCAGTTGAAGAGGTTCGAGCTCCCAAGGTGAGGCACAAAAAGTATGCATACATTGAATCTTGATGAGACAAAGGTCATGTTGGTAAAGATCGACAAGCACAACCATCCACAAGATAGCCTTCATTAAAAGAAAAATAGGTGGAAGGCCGAGTTGCTAGCTCCCTCCTCCCCCTGCTGGCCTTCATTGCCTTGTTGTTCATGCCTCCCCCTCTGCCTCCTCCTTCGTCTCCCCTCCGGCCCTGTACCTCTTCCCTTTGCACCCCTTCCGCCTCCTCCCTGCCTCTTCTTCAGCCTCCCCTTCTCGCTCCCCCCGTGGCTGCTTGGGTGGGTTGCTTGTGCAGCTCATGGCTATGCGCCCCTAGGGGGCCGCTTTCGCTGCGCGCAGGCTGCGTCATAGGCACGCCTAGCAGCGCGGTTGCGGGCATGGCCGCTGTGGCTGGTTGGGTGCTAAGGGCACCTGGGCCCTTGGGCTTGAGACCTGCCTTCACCAACCTGAGCTGGTGGGAGGCCTCTCAAGCAGGGGCGGCCTCTTTTAGGCTGCCTTCCCTTGCAAAGGGATCGTGAACCCCAATCTCGGGCTGCTCACTCCCTCCCAAGGGGTTTCTTCGTGACTCAAAAGCCCGTCCACAGGGCCTTCCTGTGCTCAAAGAAGCCTTAGGAGGTGTTCCTTGGTTCTGGGGAGTGGTGAATATTTTTCCCTTTTTCCTTTTCTTCTTCCTCTCCGCAGGGCAGCAGGTGGTTCTTTGCATTCTCTTGGGGCACAAGTTTCTCGGTGGTAACCTCAGTCTGGCCAGAGGGACTCTCATGGCAGCACACTCGAATCCCACTACTGTCAAGTTCCTTCTCTTTTCGGAGGATAAGCAACAAGTTGAAAAAGCAGCTCAATCATTGCAAGACAAAGCGATGGCAGGTAGGATCGTGGGCCTTACTCCTATGGGGCGACAAGTTCGTGAGTGGATCCTTAGCACTAAAGGGTGACCATATTTAGGAGGTCACCATCTATGGTAGGAGAGTCTTTCTCCTACAGCTACACTCACCGGAGACTACCTTGACCCTTGTGAAGTAGAGTCCGATCTTCCTCAGCCCGCTGTTGTTGCGGCAATTGTAGCAGATGACGGGGTCCCCATAGTCGCTCCGAGAAGAGATCCACCTCGAGACACTAGATGGGGGGGAGCTATGCCAGAGGATAGAGATCTCAGGGCTTCTAGGCTAGTGCCTTTGATGCCAATTGATGGGGCATTTAACATGCCCAAATCTGTCATGTCAAATTCGGCTCTCAACTCAACCTTGAAATCTACAATTATATCCTCATTTGACCCCGTGAGTAGCATGTCATCTACATAAGAATGATGACTAAAATATCCCCCCCATCCTTCTTGATGTAGAGGGTACTTTCTATGGGACTATTGTGTAATCCCTTACTTGCCAGGAATGCATCTATCTTGACACATCATGCACTTGGCCTTGTTTCAGCCCATATAAAGCTTTGTTAAGCTTGCATACCTAAAATGCATTGCCAAAAAGTTCAAATCCAAGAGGTTGTTTGACATAAACCTCTTCTTGCAAGTCCCCATTAAGGAAAGCTGTTTTTATGTCCAACTAATGGACATTCCAAGCGAAATTTACAGCCATTGCAATAACTGACCGTATGGTGGTCATCCGGGATGTAGGAGCAAATGTCTCCTCATAATCTATGCCCTTCTTATGTGTATAGCCTTTGGCAACCAGTCGTGCCTTGTACCTATCAATAGACCCATCTGGTTTCCTTTTTACCTTGAAAACCCACTTGGTACCAATGGCATGCTTACCTGGTGGCAAATCCACAACATCCCAAGTCTGATTTTTCTCTATGGACTGCAACTCATTGTGCATGGCTTACATCCAATGCACATTATCTTTTGCTTCTTCAAAAGAGTCAGGCTCCTTTTCATCAAGAAGAGGCCGTGCATAAGCTGTCTCAACTGAAAGAGCCCCCCCATGTGTGCCTTACTGCACTACAAGTCGTGCCAGGCAATGGAGCCTCAAGCCTACTCTCCTTGAGAGTCTGAAGCAACCAATTCGGGACTGTTTTGGCTGCGTGTATCTCTTGAATCTCTTGCCTGACAACTTCATCCACACCCTGAGGTGGTACAAAATCAGCCTGTGACTGAATCGGGGCATGTGGATCTGGAGGAGGTTGCTTTAAATTCTGAATTTCAGCGGGAAAACCAAATGCTCTGAAGAAGCTGGAATCTGAAATTCAGCATGTGTATGTGCTGAATTTTCAGAGAATATAACATCTCTACTAACAAAAATCTTGCGTGTAGCAGGATTGTAGAGACGATAGCCTTTGCTTTGTGAACTATATCCCACAAAAATGCATTTGAGTGCCTTATCTAACAACTTGTGTCTAAACTCCACAGGCACGTGGGCATATGCAACACAACCAAAAACTCTGAAATGGTCCACTAAAGGCTTTCTGCCATGCCATGCCTCATAGGGAGTGATTGTCTTCAAAGCCTTTGTAGGAGCCCGATTCAAAATATAGTTGGCACACATGAGGCCTTCAAGCCAAAACCTGTGAGGCAAGTTTTTACTTGTGAGTATGCATCTATCCATCTCCATGACAGTGCGATTCTTCCGCTCAGCTTTGCCATTCTATTGAGGTGTAAGCCTCACTGTAAGCTGATGTGTGATGCCTTTCATCTTAAAAAATGCCTCAAATTCATGAGACATATACTCTCCCCCTCGATCTGTGCGAAGTGTCTGCACCTTGAGTCCTGTCTCATTCTGAACCATAGCCACAAAGTGTTTGAAATGCATAAACACTTCTGATTTTGCCTTAAGACCATAGACCCAAGTGTAGTTGGTGAAGTCATCTATGAATGTAACAAAATAGAGATAACCCCCTAAAGCAGGTGTCCTCATGGGACCGCAGACATCACTGTGAATAAGCTGTAATTTTCGTGTAGCTTTCACTACACCATCCTTCTTAAAGGGAAGTCTATGCAATTTGCCAAGGATGCAACCTTTACAGGCACAAGGAGGAGGCGATAATGTAGAGATTACCATAGCTGATGCTCGAGTTAACCTAGAGCATCTGCAACTACATTGCGTAGTCGTGGAATGTACTCAATGGTCATGTGAAAGTTGGCCAGAAACTCAACCCAGCGTGCTTGTCGAGCGTTCATGACTTTCTGAGTAAAGATATACTTTAGAGAGTGATGGTCTGTCTTGACTACCGAGTCGGCTCCCATGAGATAATGTTTCCAAGAGCGATAAGCATGTACAACGGCAAGAAACTCCTTATCATAAACCGGGTATCGGCTTTGGATATTAGAATGTTTATGGCTGTCAAAAGCAATAACTCTGCCTTCTTGCATCAACACTGCTCCTTCTTGCATCAAGAATGTTTATGGCGTGAAAGGGTGCGTCCCTTTTTCGTTTGTGGCTGCCTAGGTTGGGTGGTTGCCCAAAAATTAAAGGGTGGGTTTATTTAACCCTTGGGTATCTAGGGTAGACCTAAGATTTGGGGCTGGGTTTTCCTTTTTAACCCCTCTAGGTACCCTTTTTATAAGTGCTTGGTGCCAAAAGCTGTGCCTATTCGAAGGGGTGTGACCCTTGGAATAGGTGCACCTTTTCATGAAGGGGAGTGTCCCTGTGTTTAAAAGGGGTGTCCCCACATGAATAGGTGTGACCTTTTTGCCACGATGGGGTGTGTCCCTTGGGTGAGGAGTCAAGACTCTTCATCAAAAGGTGTGTCCGATGGTGCAAAAGGTGCGTCCCTTCGTTTTGGGACAGCCCAAGCACATGAAAAGACACGATTTTTGTCGTGTCCATTCACATCAACTCGTGATGTGTGGGAGATGGAGAGACCATTGATGACTTTAGGCAGGGTTGGCGCTAAAAATTTTTACGCTCATCCTCTCCATCTGTTCCATGCACAATGTGCACGGATGTCCTTCTAGCGGCGCTAGAAGGTGGGGGGCATTTCCTACAGGCAGGAGCGAAATTTGCTCTGATACCACTGTAAGAAATCCTAGATTTACTATATTTAGAAATGTGCTAAGGAACAGAATGGAGACAGAAATAGCAGAGAACAAGGAATAATTGTATTGCTTGAGTGTCTGTAGTGTAGCTGTAGTGTGTCATCCATACAATTGGGCCTCTCTTATATAGAGAGTGAAGAGTCACACATGAAAAGGTGTGTACTCCAAAGTGTATGTGCATGAAGAAGTGTGTACCCCTTGTGAAGGGTGTGACCCTTGATGAGAGGGTACATTACAATAGGAATGTCTCTTCAATAGAATGTCTCTTGTGAAGGGTTGTGCCTCATAAGAAGTGTCTCGTCGAAAGGGCATAGGGTTGTTTCTCATAGGAAGTGTCCCATCGAAAGGGCATACCCTTCCACAAGTGTCCATTCATCAAACCATCCATAAGTCTAGAAATAGAGAAAGGAATACGTCACAGATCGTGACACCTTGCTGTACTGAACAAAAAGAAGTCCATTGATCCATTATTGTTGCCAGCCAAACAAGTTGCCACGCGTCTAAAGAAGCGCTGAGTGCGGGAGTCCCAATCCCCCGCCTCCTAGCCACGCATGCCTCTCTCTCCTCCCAAAAGATCCTGGGAGGGATATGAGAGAGAGGGGTTCAAGGGCCATTATATTCAATGCCCCTTATTCATTACATATGTATATGGGATTTCTCCCAAGTCTTCTAGCCACGTGTCAGCTGTGCGTGAGCCTCCTCAACAAACCACATCATATGATTCACTAACCAACCAAGGGGTGAAGGCTACCACCTCCAACACCGCCCTTGTGGACAAACCCCGTGCAAATAAGTGTGACTAATTGATCAAACCTTGACCACGATTACAATGCCCCGCCAGCCAAATGACGACGGCCACCAAATGCCACGTAGGTAGCACGTCTGCCAAAGACCACGGGAGGTACAAATGCGTAGAACAACCAAGAGTTGCCGTCGCCGCCGTGGATCATGCACACAAGTCGCACTTAAAAGCTGCCGCTGTCCGATCGCGACATCTCTGCTAGCACGCAGTCCACAACGCCGCCACCATGTGTCACGCATACAAAGCTACGCCAGAACAAACACACAGTCCGCAGAATTGGGACGCATGTTGGCAGTCAAACAAACACTGCCACTCGTCTAAAGGAGCGCCGAGTGCGGGGGGTCCCAATCCCCCACCTCCTAGCCACGCATGCCTCTCTCTCCTCCCAAAAGATCCTAGGAGGGATATGAGAGAGAGGGGTTCAAGGGTGATTATATTCAAGGCTCCTTATCCATTACATATGTATATGTGATTTCTCCCAAGTCTTTTAGCCACTTGTTAGCTGTACACAAGCCGCCTCAACAAACCACATTACATGCTCCACTAACCAACCGAGGGGTGAAGGCCCCGAGGCAGTCGATAGAGCGAGCGAGGAAAAGCGAGCGGGCCCAAAAAAGCGAGCGAGCTTTTCCACAATTTCCTTATCGAGGTATTCAACATAGCTTTGTGGAAACCACTATTTGGGAAAATTGTCTAAAATAAAACTTATGTCACTATGTGTAACTATACCAATATTGTGAATTATAGTCTACCTTAACTTCCAATTGGAGCCATACTCACATTATGCAACAATAGTATGTGGTTTGAAAGAAACCGAATTTCCACTCCAAAGCGGATTCCATTACTAATACAACAATTCTTTTGCATTTGAAATGGGTCTTATTATCAAACTCCTTCAATAATCAAAACAAATGCGTTGCTTGATATGTTGAACTTAGTAACATAAACATCACTTCACCCATATGTGGGGAAAAAAAACTTTCTGTAGACTTCATAGCATGGGATTGCATCAACACTTATGACATTCAAAATGGTTCTTCTTATTAAAAGTGTTATTAACCATGAAAGAAAATGTTTAAAAATAGTTCACCCATATGTTGAAAAACCCAAGTGTCATTTATGACATTCAAAATTGTTCTTGCAACCATCCTGTAGTTCCTAGAGATTTTGCCCATACTTCCAACCCCTTCCCTTCAACCACTAAGAGGTATCTAATAGTTTTATAGAACACTTGAGATATCATCACCTCCTAATACAAAACCATTATTACTATTTGTAGAACACTTGAGATATCATCACCTCTTAATACAAGACCATTCTTACTATTTGTAGAATACTTGAGATATCATCACTCCTTTCCTTCAGCCACTAAGAGGTACCTAATACTTTTGTAGAACACTTGAACCATTCTTACTATTTGTAGAACACTTGAGATATCATCACCTTTTAATACAAAACCATTCTTACGGTTTGTATAACACTTGAGATATCATCACCTCTTAATATAAGACCATTCTTAGTATTTGTAGATCACTTTAGATATCATCGTCTCTTAATACAAGACCATTCTTACTATTTGAGAGATTAATGGATTAAAGGTTTGAAGCTCATAGGAGACGAAGGAAGAGAAAGTCAGTTTCGACATGAGGACAATAAAACTAATTGGAATATTTTGACTTATGTATTATACCTTTTTGAAGACTATGAATTTAAGTCAGTTTCAACATTAGGATGATAAAACTAATTAGAATATTTTGACTTATGCATTATATATTTTTGAAGACTATGAATTTTAATGAGGAGAGGCATGCACACTACTTAGTAAATACACTAGTACTACTCCTAGTCTACGACTATTAAGCCTAGTAGCACCAGTGTGATTTTGAGCCTTGTATCAGCCTTTTGATAATTTTCTTTCATCTTTAGTGCAATAGAAATTATTCCTTCTATCAGAAGAATCTTGCCAAATTTATTCAAAGTGATGATTTTGTAGTCTACAGCCACTATCCTCTGACTCTCAAAAATATATTAATGTGAGCACCCATTTATCTTGTTTGATCAACCCTAGACTATGTTGCGATAGGACATTACTAGAACAAAAAAAAAAAGAATTGATATGGCGATGTTCGGTGTGAAATAACCAAATTAAGGATTTAATAAGAAAGAAAACAATCAGAATCAATAGGCTATTCAATGGCTCAAATCTACACAGAAATTATAACGTGCCTCTTAACTCTTATGCATTCCAGCTCCTCATGTTTGACAAGAATGCAAACAATAATGAAATCACATTATCTATAGTTTCAAAGTAAGCAAAGCACCAAAAATAAATGCAAACGTACTGGATGACGAATAAATAGGTATAGATATAGATAGACCTATATATATGCATTCATAGATATAATGATGATTAAAGTTGGACGGTATAATAATATTATGTGTACTATCATTGGGATTAGGACTACTATTGGTAATATTGTATGTAGTAGTAGGAGAACTACCATTAAGGAACACTCAAATAAAATTACTAATGGTGGTGATAAAACTACCACTAGTAGTTTGGTAATTACCCCTAACATCTACAACAAATATTTGATGGGTAGCTAGTATTAGGTCAAAAGGCCCCAATTGTGCTATAATAATGGACCAAAAAAGGGAGTGCTATAGCATCACCTAAGGGTCACTTTTTATCCATGAAAGAAACAAGTCGGTGCAACCTAGGTCATACAGATCTAGGTCATGTGGAGTGGTTCGCGTCTCTTTCCTTGACAAAAAAGTTACACTACCTTTGATAGTAACTACAAAGATTGCTGCCATAGTGCTGTAGAGTAGCCCCTAGGTTGCACCATCATCCCTTTTTGCTTTTGAGCCATTAAGTTTGATCCACTGATTTTATGTAGAATTATTCTACTATATGTTCACATGTCCTTAATAGGATCTTGATATAATCCCTTCCATTGTAAGTACTTTTACTTCAAGTTTCACATATCCTTAACAAACCACTAGGCTTCAACACAAATTCATTCTTATGTTTCAAGCCTTAAACTCAAACACTCTTGTAAAAGGGATAATGTATTAAAGCTACATTCAATCCATCAAATCTTTTGAATAACAGTTCTATTGAAAATTCATGTATCATCAATAGGATTTCATCCATTATATGTTCATTTGTCTTTAATAGTATGTCTAAAAATTCATGTATATTCAATATTATTTCTCTCATGTGTTCCAATATCTTCAAAAGGATACCTTTATTTAATAATGTCCAAACTTGAGCATTGATTTGTATTTATCAAACACAATTTCACTCCACCTATTCTTTAGAATGAAATTTTTTCGCCAAAAGTGGGCCAAATGTAAGGTCTTTCCACATATTCTTAAGAATGAAAATTTTGGCCTTACGTTGGCAAGTCTATGGAATGAGGGTAAGGCCAAAGTCTCTGGTACGGTGCATTAGGTCTTGATTAATTCTTCTTTAGGCTTGAATATTTAATGCATTAACTTCACAACTATTATTTATGCTTGAACTTGTAATGTATTAATTTCATGACTTAGGATTTTATGAAGTTATATCTAACATGTCCCAAATTTAATGGAAATTAATATCCTACATAACACAACAAAGTATCATCATATCCCTTCCCAAAATCACTGCTACCTAGCAACTCTCCTGGCATTTTCACTGCCTTGCATTTGAGTTAGCTATGATGAAGAATGTTGCCTGCCTTTGGAACCTCTTAGAGTTACCGTTAGCATGATCTAATTTCATGTACCCCAAAACTTGAGACTTGGAGATTCCCACATCACACCAGTGGTAGCTATCTTTTCCACTCTCAATGCTAGTAAGAGCTAGGGCCCATAGACCGGTAAAAGAAGTCTTTTTGGAGGTTCAATTTTTTCCCTCCGTCTTCTGCAAGCCCCTTGATGAAATAGGATATATTCATCACCCTACATTTAATGCAATAATTGACACAACTTTTTTGGACCTGACTATGTAGTTTACATCCCAAAATTGGTGCTAAAATTGCAGATTGGGAGATTCCCATATCACACCAACGGTAGCTGTCTTGTCCACTCTCAACACTAGTAAGAGCCGCGGTCCCCATAGACTGGTAAAAGAAGTCTTTTTGGAGGTTCAAATTTTTGCCTCCGTCTTCTCCGGCCCCATGACGGAATAGCATATATTCACCACCCTACATTTAATGCAAGAATTGACAACTTTTTTTGGACATGACTATGCAGCTTACATCCCAAAATTGGTGCTAAATTTTCATACCGGGCATCTCCATTTGCCGGGAGGTGTCCCTAGCGACCCCTTGGACTTGCTCTATTTGTCTAGTTGTGTCTCTCCACAAAAATCGGAGTAGGGCCTATTTTCCCCATCTAGTAAAACTATATGCATCAATATGTATGTATGTATGTATGTATGTATGTATGCATGCATGCATGCATCCATGTATGTATGTACACACACACATATGTATGTATGTATGTATGTATGTGTACTAAAACTACTAAAACTATATGCATCAAATAATGTTGTTGATCAATTTTTAGCATACCCCACCAAAATCAAGACCCCCATTGCAAAGAAAGGTAAGGAACACAAGTGCTTGTTCTTATGCTCATGAGACAACAAAATGCATGACATAGGCAACCAATGGGGTCTTACTTTTGATGTTTGTATTTATGTATGTACGTATGTATGTATAAATGTATGTATGTATGTATGTATGTGTGTGTGTGTGTATATGTATGTATGTATGTATGTATATATGTATGTATGTATATATATATATATATATATATATATATATATATGTATATGTATATGTTGATGCATATATGTATATATTGATGTATATATTGATGCATACAATTTTGATATATGGAGAAAATGGACATGAAAACCATCTAAATTGGTTCTTGTCGTTCGATTTGATATATGACATGATCCTATTTGGATTTGTAAGTCCAAAGATATGGGGTCCTACTTTTAGGGCGTGAATGCCTAAAATAGGTAGCGCATTAACGCGCTACCTATTTCATGCATTTAGGCCTCAAAAGTAGGACCCCATTGGCAACACAATGGGGTCCTAGTTTTAAGGCCTAAATGCATGAAATAGACAGTGCGTTAATGCGCTGTCTATTTTAGCCATTCAGGCCCTAAAAGTAGTACCCCGTATCTTTGGACTTGCATATCCAAATGGGGTCATGTCATATATCAAATCGAACGGCAAGATCCACTTTAGATGGTTTTTATGTCCATTTTCTCCATCAACTAAAACTATAT